>NW_016107391.1:10302287-10325287 GCF_001604975.1 Cebus imitator | reverse complement strand
GTCAAAAATTTCTCTGCATCAATTGAGATAATCATGTGGTTTTTGTCTTTGGTTCTGTCTATATGGTGAATTACGTTTATAGACTTGCGTATATTGAACCAGCCTTGCATCCCCGTGATGAAGCCTACTTGATCATGGTGGATAAGCTTTTTGATGTGCTGTTGCAATCGGCTAGAGTCTCTGTTTTAAAACATTCTAAAGAATAAATCTCCTGGCTCCCTTTGAGCAGTAAAGAAGCAGTTCATCACATCTTTCATGTTTTTAACATCTATTAATAAGTATTTGGAACAACCATATTATGAGCTCTTCTGTGACACCATAGTGCAAATTGGCTGTTTCTAGGGTATTCACATTGTTGGTTTAGGACTCTGATTTCTTAGGTCTGCTGTATCAAACCAACTGATCTCTAACTTTCCAAACTTGGTACTTTATTTTTCCCAATTATCTTTGTCCTTTTGAGTGTATTATTTTAAAGAAAAATCTGTTTTCTGCCATTGCAAGATGGTAGAGTAAGGCATGTATTTGATCTGCCATCATTAACCAAAGGTTGCATTTATATGTATAATAAATGTAAATAACTCTTAGTTTGTGGAGAAAATTCAAGCAGGGACTTGGCCTAGCCAACATTTAAGTTACTTGCTGAAAAGAAAGAGAAGTGCAGGAAAAAAAGATAACCCACGGTTCAAGAGAACAAGTATACATTCATTAGGTGCAAAATTCATTAATAATTGGATGTGCATTACATATAAATGCTAAATGATATTTCTTCATCCTTCCTTGATCTACTCTTGCTCTACTGTGTGACTGGGAATGAAATACAATGGGCAATGGTCAAGGAAGTAAGGTGTTGGTGAGGAAGAAGAGTATGCCTTCTTTAAAGGGACATTTATTCATTGGAGGATTTGTGGACAAAGGAATAATTTTTATAGTAGAGCAATCTAAGGTTGGAATTACTTTCTTACCTAAATAATCTGATTTTCTGAACAGTTCAGGTGATGGGAAGTTCTCTTCAAAACTCTCATATTCTGTATAAGAGTCTGTGATTGAATAGTTCAGATGAGAACTGGCTATATCATGCTGCAAACTTAATCCTGTAGAATAAAGGAACAAACAAAATAGATAAAATGTTTTGATACAAAACAGATGTGAAATCCTAAAAATTAAAATGTATGGAAATGGACATGCTTAGTTATATATTATTACTATGAATGTAAAACTGCTTCTACATATAACTAAAAAGGGATAATATTTTAAACGATTTTAATTTGACCTTAGACAATTGTTCTATTTTTGATGGTGATAAATTCGTTATAATACTCTTTCATTGTTTTTGAAAGTTTTACAACTTACTCCTTTTCTCTACTTTGGTTCAGTCATAATTCTTCACTCAAAAATTTAAGTTTTATATATAAGTAATCCACTAATTGTAAGCTAACTAGCTGAGGAAAGGGTGATTCCAGTTATTTCATCTAAAAAACAATGAGCCTACACATACACAAATAGGTTAAAGGAACTTAATAAGAGAGCATAGAAATAGATTCACACATAGATGAGCAACTGATTTTTGACCAATGTGTAAAGGCAATTCAGTGGAGAAAGCATAGTCTTTTAAACAAAATGTGCCAAAACAACTAGGTATCCATATGAAAAAACAAAATAAAAAAAAAGCTTGCACTCATACCTTACATCATGGAAATAAATTAACTCTAAATGCATCCTAGATCTAAATGTAACTCCTAAAACTTCTTTTAAAAAGGGAGAAAATTGTGACACTGAGTTATGCAAAGAATTTTTTGATATAACACTAAAAATGATTCATAAAACAATAGCACTGATAAATTGGACTTTACCAAAATTTAAAACTTCTCTTCAAAAGAGACTATTAAAAGACAAGCTACAGATAGGGAGAAAATATTTGCAAGTGGACTGAAATCCAGAATGTAAAGAACTAGCTGGGCACGCAGCACTTTTGGTGGCCAAGGGGAGAGGGCCATTTGAGCCCAGGAGTTTGAGACCAGCCTTGGAAACACGGTGAGACTTTGCCTCTATAAAAACAAAAAACAAGGAAAACCATAATATAAAGAACTATGAAAACTCAGTAATAAGAAAACAAATCCTCAATAAGAAAATGGACAAAATAATTGAACAGAGAATTTTCCCAGACTCAGAGGTCTTAAAGTCATTCTTATGGGAGTGAACTAGAATGAAGAACTGTTCAATAAATGGTGGTGACAGAACACAGTACTAAAAGTTGAGGAGAACGAGAGGTTTGGCTAAGAAAAGGGAAAATGTGCTCTGCTATATTTAGTCTGCATTTATTAAACATTTCCAATATGACAGGATAGAAATCAACACTGATAGAAACTGGTTGCAGGGGTCTAGGGTGGTAAGTAAGAGATCAAAGGGGAGCATTATTCTGAAAACCTATTATATCCTGCCCTGGAACTAACTTACACCTACCTCTGCTCATCCATTACCTACCTGAGACAAATAACTCTTTGTCCTTCCTCCCTTGACCTCACCACAACTTTTTCTCCTATGCCAACTCCCTTGTTAAAAATGAGAATTGTTTCCCATCTGGCCATCTTCTCCAACTGCCTCTGCAACACATACATTGATTGACTCAATCTACCATCCTTCTCCATATCCTCAGCTGCCAAGAGTAGTAGGCTGTCCCTCTGAGCATCCTTTGCTTTCCCTTCTCCAACTGCCCTAGAGTGTCCTGTCCCTATCCTTGCTAACTTTTATCCTTCTCAAACTGTCTTCATCCTTCCCGTCTAGATGTTGTATCTGTCTTGCCTTCTATTTCTCAAAATTTTATGAATACATCTCATAGCTGAGCTATCCTTAACACTAAGTCCCAGAACTCAAGCCAGGCTGAGAAATAAGGAAAACACACCATCTGGGTAGTTAAGTAGAGAAAATAATAAATGTTAACGCTGTATCATTGGGAGGTTAATGCTGTATCAGTGTGACAAGTTAGAAACATAAATGCAATTGAAAATACATTGTTATCAGTACCATTTCTTCTGAAACTACTCCAAACAATCCAAAAAGAGGGAATCCTTCCCAAATCATGTTATGAGACCAACGTAATCCTGATACCAAAACCCAGCAGAGACTCACAAGGAAATAAAACTTCAGGCTGATATTCATGATGAACACAGATGCAAAAATCTTCAATAAAATACTGGCAAACCAACTGCAACAGCACATCAAAAAGCTTATCTGCCATGATCAAGTAGGCTTCATCCTGGGGATGCAAGGCTGGAACAACATATGCAAGTCTATAAACAAAATTCACCACATAAACAGAACCAAAGACAAAAACCACATGATTACCTCAAAAGGTGCAGAGAAGGCATTTGACAAAATTCAACAGCCCTTTATGCTAAAAACCCTCAATAAACTAGGTATTGATGGAATGTATCTCAAAATAATAAAAGCTATTTATGACAAATCAACAGCCAATATCATACTGAATAGGCAAAACTGGAATCATTCCCTTTGATATCTGGCACTAGACAAGGATGCCCTCTCTCACCACTCCTATTCAATATAGTATTGCAAGTTCGAGCCAGAGCAATAAGGCAAGAAAAAGAAATAAAGCATATTCAACTAGGAAAGGAGGAAATCAAATTGTCTCTATTTGCAGATGACATGATTGTATATTTAGAAGACCCCATCATCTCAGCCCAAAATCTCCTTAAACTGATAAGCAACTTCAGCAAAGTCTCAGTATACAAAGTCAATGTGCAAAAATCACAAGCATTCCTACACACCAGTAACAGACTTAAAGAGAGTCAAATCAAAAACAAACTGCCATTCACAATTGCTACAAAGAGAATAAAATACCTAGGAATACAAGGAACAAGTAATGTAAAGGACCTCTTCAAGGAGAACTACAAACCACTGCTCAACGAAATAAGACAGGACAGAAACAGATGGAGAAACATTCCATGTTCATGATTAGGAAGAATCAATATCGTGAAAATGGCCATACTGCCCAAAGTAATTTACAGATTCAACACTATCCCCATCAAGCTACCAATGACTCTCTTCACAGAACTGGAAAAAAACACCTTAAACTTCATATGGAACAAAAAGAGAGCCCACATAGCCAAGTCAATTCTAAGCAAAAGGAACAAAGTCGGAGGCATCACACTACCGGACTTCAAACTATACTACAATGCTACAGTAATCAAAACAGCATAGTTCTGGTACCAAAACAGAGATATAGACTGATGGAGCAGACCAGAGGCCTCAGAGGCAACGCCACACATCTACAACCATCTGATCTTTGACAAACCTCACAAAAACAAGCAATGGGGAAAGGATTCCTTGTTTAATAAATGGTGTTGGGAAAACAGGCTAGCCATATGCAGAAAGCAGAAACTGGACCCCTTCCTGACACCTTACACTAAAATTACAGACAGTTTAAAGACTTAAACATAAGACCTAACACCATAAAAACTCTAGAAGAAAATCTAGGCAAAACCATTCAGGATATAGGCATAGGCAAGGACTTCATGACTAAAACACGAAAAGCATTGGCAACAAAAGCCAAAATAGACAAATGGGACGTAATCAAACTCCACAGCTTCTGCACAGCAAAAGAAACAGTCATTAGAGCGAATCAGCAACCAACAGAATGGGAAAAAATTTTTGCAATCTACTCATCTGACAAATGTCTAATAATATCCATAATCTACAAATAACTAAAACAGATTTACAAGAAAAAAAACAAGCCCATTCAAAAATGAGTGAAGGATATGAGCAGACACTTTTCAAAAGAAGAAATATATGAGGCCAACAAATATATGAAAAAATGCTCATCATCACTGGCCATTAGAGAAATGCAAATCAAAACTACATTGAAATACCATCTCATGCCAGTTAGAATGGTGATCATTAAAAAATCTGGAGACAACAGATGCTGGACAGGATGTGGAGAATTAGGAACACTTTTACACTGTTGGTGGGAATGTAAATTAGTTCAACCATTGTGGAAGACAGTGTGGCAATTCCTCAAGGACCTAGAAATAGAAATTCCATTTGACCCAGCAATCCCATTACTGGGTATATACCCAAAGGATTATAATAAATCATTCTATTATAAGGACACATGCACATGAATGTTCATTGTGGCACTGTTTACAATAGCAAAGACTTGGAACTAACCCAAATGTCCTTGGATGATAGACTGGACAAGGAAATGTGGCACATATACACCATGGAATGCTATGCAGCCATAAAAAATGATGAGTTCATGTCCTTTGTAGGGACATGGATGAACCTGGAAACCATCATTCTCAGCAAACTGACACAAGAACAGAAAATCAAACACCGCATGTTCTCACTCATAGGTGGGTTTGAACAATGAGAACACATGCGCACAGAGAGGGGAGCATCACACACTGGGGTCAGTTGGGAGGAAATAGGGGAGGGACGGGGGGTGGAGTTGGGGAAGGATAACATGGGGAGAAATGCCAGATATGGGTGATGGGGAGGAAGGCAGCAAACCACACTGCTATGTATACCTATGTAACAGTCTTACATGTTCTTCACATGTACCCCAAAACCTAAAATCAATAAAAAAAATAACTGGTTTGGGATTACCAGATGTCCTACATTTTAGCAAGAATATTAGAAACTGGGGCCAGAGAAGTGGCCCAAATTGTCCCTCCTGGTCTCTCCTTCTATGCTTCACAACATAACCCATATTTATTTACTTATTTTTAATTTAATTTAATTTCACTTTTAGAGTTGGGGTCTCACTTTGTTGTTCAGGCTGGAGTGCAGTGGCACAATCATGGCTCACTGTAACCTCAAACTTCTGGGCTCAGGCAATCCTGTCTCACCTTCCCAAGTAGCTGGGACTACAGGTGTCTACCACCATGCCTGGCTAATTTTAGAATTTTTTTTAAATAGAAATGGGTGTCTTGCTATGTTGCCCAGGCTGGTCTTGAACTCCTGGCCTCAAGTGAGCCTCCTACCTTGGCCTCCCAAAGTGCTGGGATTATAGATGCAGGCCACTGTACCTGGCCCCATATTCATTTATTAATTACATTTTATTCATTTATTTAACTTTCCTGTGAAGTTTTGCAAATGGCTTCCTCAATTCTCCAATCTTAAGCCTTTTTTCCTTCTAGAACCATGCTTATATCCTTTCTGGTTCCAGTCACATATTTTGGGTCAGACAGTCTAGTCCTAGCACTGTACTTTTAATATCACCTGTAGTGACTTCAGAGACTTCTTTGAAGCCACAAGACCATCTGGTTCAATACCAATATTTTGAATCTAATCACTATTCTAGAACATTCTCAATATTAAATATCTTAAAGATGGCTTAAATACTTTTTTAATTTAAATAAATGTACGGAAAACAAAAATATTTTCATTTAAAACCTACCAACTAAAACGTACCACCAGGCATGGTGGGGCACACCTGTGGTCACAGTTTCTCGGGAGGCTGAGGCAGGAGGATTGCTTGAGTTCAGGATTGCAGTGCACTGTGATTGCACCTGCAACAGCCTGAGCCACAAAGACCAGTTTTGTGTGTGTGTGTGTGTCTTTTTTTTTTTTTTTTGAGACAGAGTCTTGTTCTGTTGCCCAAGCTGCAGTGCAGTGGTACAATCTCAGCTCATTGCAACTTCCGCCTTCCAGCGATTCGAGTGATTCTCCTGCCTCAGCCTCCTGAGTAGCTGGGATTGTTGGCACCTGCCACCACGCCTGGCTAATTTTTGTATTTTTAGTAGGATTACAGGAGTGAGCCACTACGCCTGGCCAGCAAGACCCAGTTTTTAAAAAACAAAATAAAAAATAGGCCGGTGCTGTAGCTAGTGCCTGTGATCCCAGCACTTTGGGAGTCCAGGCTGGAGGCTCATCTGAGATCAGGCGTTCAAGACCAGACTCACCAACATGGTGAAACCCCGTCTCTACTAAAGGTACCAAAAATTAGCCAGGTGTAGTGGTGGGCGTTTGTGACCCCAGCTGTTTGGGAGGCTGGGACAGGAGGATCGCTTGAGCCTGGGTGGGCGGAGGATGTGGTGAGCTGAAATCACACTATTTATTATACTCCAGCCTGGGCAACAGAAGCAAAACTCCTCCTCAAAATAAAACAAAAACAAAATAAAAAATAAACCTACCAACTATTTGTAAAATACATATTTTTAAATCAAATTATTCATTGTTAAAATGATAAATAGTTCTACAAGGCTTATAGTTTGTCTCATACCTCCCCATCATAATTTCTTACTCTCTAGAGACAATTACTTTCAACTCCATTAAAAGTTTCTTTTGATAGGCACCTCCTTTACATTTCTAAATTAAATGTATTCAATGTTTCTATTATTATGACTATTCAAATATACCCATAGCCAAGCCCTATATCGTGAGCCACATTCATCACCTTTTTGCTACAATTTCTTTTCGAGTTATTCATTACCTAATTTTAAAATTTGTTTTCTAAGTACTTATTAAGTATTAATACTAAGTACTATTTTGTACCAATGTTTTTTTTCTTTTTGAGACAGAGTTTCACTCTGTTACCCAGGCTGAAGTGCAGTGGTGGGATCTTAGATTACAGCCACCTCTGCCTCCCGAGTTCAAGCGATCCTTCCACCTCAGCCTCCTAAGTAGCTGGGATTACAGGTGCGTGCCACCATGACTGGCTAATTTTTTGTATTTTTAGTAGAGATGGGATTTCGCCATGTTGGCCAGGCTGGTCTTAAACCCCTGACCTCAGGTAATCCCCTCACCTTGGCCTCCCAAAGTGCTGGGATTACAGGCATGAGCCACAGCACCTAGCCTTGTTCCAACTTTTTACAAGTGTATAAATTTCCTCTCAATACTTTAAAAAACATCAGGTTATCTATTTTTTCTTTTCTTCCCTCTCCTTCTTTTTTTCTTTTTTTAAAATAGTATAGCTATTGGAGATCTCAATCCATTTGCTCAAATTTGGATTGTTTGTCCTCTACACATCCTACACAGTTGTCTTCTTGGAATTTTCTTTTACCATTATCCTAAGAAATTAACATATTTCCTGTATTAGGTAAGAGCCTTTGATTCCTAGATCTCATGATCTCTTCTTTATTATTTCCTGGTTTTCTTGGAACATCTGCTTCACTTCTGAGAAAAGGTACAAAGAAGATGTGTCTAAAAATTCCTTTATCCTAACATTTATGAGTGATAGTTTGGCTGAGTAAGAATTCTAGGTTAGTATATTTAAGAGACTGATTCAATTTTTTGATGTGTGACAGCTTTTTTTTTCTGAGACAGAGTTTCATTCTTGTTGCCCAGGCTGGAGTACAATGGCACAATCTCAGCTCACCACAACTTCCACCTCCCAGGTTCAAGCAATTCTCCTGCCTCAGCCTCCCAAGTAGCTGAGATTACAGGTATGTGCCACCACTCCTGGCTAATTTTGTATTTAGTAGAGACGGGGTTTCTCCATGTTGGTCAGGCTAGTCTTGAACTCCCAACCTCAATGATCCTCCCGCCTCGGCCTCCCTAAGTGCTCAGATTACAGGCATTAGCCACTGCACCTGGCTTACGTGTGACAGCTTTTAAACCTCACTGTTCTCTTCCTCTTCCCACTTCACATCTGGGTGACAAGAGAGCCTTGATGTTCCATCTTTTGGTAATGGTTGCAAGTTCAAACCATGCACAGGAAGCCTCAACCTGGTCCCATCCTCTAAACATCATGAAAACTCCAGGCCAGTTCTCCTTCCCCTGCATTCTCAAGTCATTTTGAGTCCTGCTTGGAGTCACCTTTCTCCCGAGAAGGGCTCATTATATGAGTACTATACTTTTTCATACCTTCTTAGTGTGAGGATGGCATTGAAATCCAGGACAATTTTTTGAGTGGGGGTCCATCTTGACTCTACAAAATCAGTGTTCTTCAGAATTCTGAATATTTTTCTCCCCATCATGTTCTACCTTCTGGAGTTGTTCTTCAGAAATCCAATGCCACTCATATTCTTGATTGCTTATGGCAACTGATTATTTTTTCCCTGGAAAACTAATAAATTTCTCCATCTTGAGGATTTAAACATCGTATAATGTTATAACTTCGCATTTTTTAAAAAATTTATTGTAGTGAGCACAGTTTGCACCAGCCAAATTTGACTCTCAGTATCTCCATTCATACTATTCAGAATCTGCATGGCTTTCAGCAAATATACTCATGACCATTTTTAATTCTAGGAAATTTTCTAGCTTTCTGTGCTTAATAATTTTCCTTCTGTTTATAATGTCTGAACTGCTGTTTTTCAGATATTAGAATCATTGGACTCATCTTTTTTCTTTTTAAAATAAGAACTTTATTGAGATATAATTCACATGTCATAAAATTCTTTTTTTTTTTTTTTTTTTTTGAGATGGAGTCTTGCACTCTTGCCTAGGCTGGACTGCAATGGCGTAATCTTGGCTCACTGCAACCTCTGCCTCCTGGGTTCAAGCAATTCTCCTGCCTCAGCCTCCCAAGAAGCTGGGATTACAGGTGCACACTGCCACACCTGGCTAATGTTCTGTATTTTAGTAGAGACAGGGTTTCACCGTGTTGCCCAGACTGGTCTTGATCTCCTGAGCTCAGGCAATCCACCCGCCTCAGCCTCCCAAAGTGCTGGAATTACACGTATGAGCCACCATGCCCGGCCAAAACTCACCCTTTTGAAGTGTACAATCAGTAGGTTTTTCGTATACTCATGGAATTGTGTCACCACTGACACTATTTCTATCTTTAATCTTCTCTTTCATGTTTGTTCAAATTATTGGAATATTTCCTTAAATTTATCATCCAATTCTACAGAATGTTTTTTGATTTCATATTTTTATTTTTTTAAATGAATTCTTTTAGTGCTGAATGCTTTTTATAGGAGCCTGCACTTGTTTCATGGACACAACATTTTTTCATCATCTTGATATTAATGATATGTGGCTTTTTAAAAGATTTATTTTTCTTGTATTGTCTGTGTCCTTCAAGTTTTTTTTTTTTTTTTGGATCTGTTATTTTAAATGTTTGCTTCAAATGTCTGGTAATTCTTGAATGTTCAAGAATGAGGTACCAAAATGGCATCATAACTAGGGCTTAGGAAGAAGTGGATTTTACTGAAGAGTATTTAGACAGGGACCAGGCCATACTGCCAGAACACACAAATTCCGCAGTCTTCTCCTGGGGACACAAGAGGAATCCTCTAATCTTCTAATTGGAATGTATTTGCCTGAGTGTGTTAGGGGTCTGGGGATGTCACATCAAAATATAAGACTTTCATTTAACTCCCTTCCTCCCTAGCCACTGCTAGTTTTCAGTACAGTATCCTTGAATCCAGTCCCTCTGCTTCAATATCTTAGACTACCAGGGTGGGAAGAAGCATAGTTGCCTGGCCATAGTGTGTTAGGGAAAGGATCAAAGCATCTAACTGCTACTTTTAAAGAGTCCAAAAAAAAATATTTTTTTAAAGATTTCCTCCAGGAATATGTAATGCCTCTAATTCCTGAATCTTTAGCCTGAATCAGTTTGTTTCTTGGTTTGTCTCTACTCTAGATGCCTAGTTTTCAGCCTTTTTTTTTTTTTTTTAAGATTTGTTAGGTCAATTACAATTCATTAATCTACCTTCCAAATTCCAAACTTTCATTAATTATCTCTTTCAGTTGAGGTCTCTTCTTTTTGAACCTATGGCTTTACAACATTTTTATGCCTTTATTGACGTCTTAGTAGGGTTTCAGAAAAGAGAAGTAAATGTGTATTCAATCTTCAACATTAAATATAAATCCTTAATTTTTCAATGTGTTATAAAGTTACTAGATTCTGAGGTAGAATTAAAACAATAAATCATATGTCATATGTTAACTAGAATTCTGTGGGCTGCTCAAAACTTAGCCCATCACAATATTTTATTGTGGGAAAAACTATTTCAAGTTTCAAATATCAATTAGCAAATGAACTCTTAGAATACAAGCAGTTTGTAAGTTAGTTTATTCCCTATTTCCTTATACCTTTCAAACATCAACTTGATAAACCTAGTAATCAAGGACATTTTTCATATATTTAAACTATGATTTTAGAAAATACTGATTATGGTTAAACAGTATTTTCTCTAACTAAAGTACAAGACCCAACCAACAAGCATCTGAAACACTCGACAATTATCTGAACCTGTATTATCTTTAAAACTGTATTCCAAGCATGGGATAGGAAGATAAAAGGTAGTGCTAATTCTCAATGGCTTTAAAGCCATTTTCCTCCTTTTCAAGAGTAAAAGACAGACAAAAACAATTACACTGTGGTTTTGAGTATTTTGACAGAAGTATACAGAGTGCCACAGAACTACCAGGATAGAACAAGTCACCTAGAAAAAGAGAACAGGTCAGGAGAGGATTCCCAGGAGAAATGGCTCCTGAATTTATTTTTGGAAAAGTTAATAAGGCAAAGAAGGGAGAGTAAGGAGAGAAAAGCATTTCCTGAGCACATCCTATGTTCTTTTGCACTGCACTCTAGGAAATATTCCTCTAGTCTATTTTCTAGCTTACTAGTTTTAGCTGAATTAATTCCAATATTAGGCTCTTTTGTTAAGTTTTTAATCTGATAATATTTTTAGTTCCCAGGGACTATAATTTTTTTATAGCAGCCTGCTATATTATGGATTCAGTGGCCTCTTGTATCTAGAGATATTTAGTTTTGTTCCATTTCCTCAAATGTTAGGTCTGTTTGCTGCATTTGTTGTCTCTTTTCCATAGAACTGGTTTTCTTCAAAAGTTTGGTTATTCCTCATTGTCTTATTCATGTCTCTGAGAATCTGTTTATATGGCAGTAAGTAAAAATTATGAAATAGTGGCTTGCTTCTGGAGATTTTGGAAGAGTGATGAGACATTCTGGGAACTTGTGTTCTAGGTGGAGATGTCCTGTATTTTCCAGGTATTATAGGTTACATGGGGACACTGCCCTAACTGGCCAGTGTCCACACTGGAAGTCTGCCGTATCAGAAGTCCCACTTCAGAGAGGCATACTAACTTTATTATGGAGTTAACAAACATAAGAATTGCCTATGTCTTTTACTTTTTTCTTCCTCTGCTATCATGTGGCAGTATGGAGTTAATTCAGACTCTCCTCTGTTTTTTAACCTAGCCCCAACATTCACCCATAAGAGCCAGCTCCCCTGATTGTTCACTTTGCTTGGGGTAATTCTCAGGGTCTTCTCCTGGCAGCAGGCACTGGTAGCTGCCAGAGTTTCCAATATAAGAAGGATATAATGAAAAAGGGACCAGATATTTCAAATATAGTTCTTAGCCCATCACCTTGACAATTCCTTCAAGACCTCTTCTATTACAGTCTTTTGCATTTACTGATCAAGGATTTAGTGTATTTCTAGAGCTACTTTTACCACTGCAGTGGTTTTTTTCTGCTCTTGATATGTTCACCAATCTTGTCTCATTTGCTTTTAAGAATTCCTCTGTATTTCTGATGTGCTGGTGGCATCCTTGTTTTCAAAATAATTTTGATTATACCAATATGCAGATGGCTCACAAATTTCTATCTCCAGCCCTCCATATCTAACTACCTGTTTGATATTACTACTTAGTCATCTTAAATGCACTCATAACTTAATATACTAAAAACTGAATTTCTATTCTTTTCCTCAAACCAGCTTTTCTTTCAGTGAATGGTACTACCTTGTATCCAGTTATACAAGCCAGAAACAGTAGTCATCTTTGACACTTCCATTGCCTTCACTATTCATTTGCCAAATCCTGTCTCATTACCTAAAACAACCATCGTATCAACAACCTTCTTTCCATTTCCAGTGTCACCATCCTAGTAGAAGGTGAATGATTTCTCCCCTAAACTACTTGAACAGCCTCTTAACTGCACTCCTGATTCTTTCCAGTCCTTCTTCCACACTGCAGCAAAAGTGATCATATCACTCTCTATTAAAATGACTTCAATGACTTCCTGCTACTCTGAATATAAACATCAATTTCTTTTTATGTAGACTACAAGGCTATGCAGGGCCTCAAACTGGTTATCTAATCCTGTCTTACAATCACATTTCCTCCCACTCTCTGTACTGCAATCATACTGGCCTTCTTCAGTTACTCAACACATAATGCTCAGTCTCACATTAGAGGTTCCCTCTGCCTGAATTTCTCTTTACTCATCTCTGCAAAGTTAATTTCTACTCTCCTTCAGATGTTAATTCAATTACCATTCCCTCATGGAAGTCTTCCCTAATTTCTCTAACTAAACTCAATTACTCACACTCAAGTCAATCTCTTTTATAGTGCTTATCACAACTGTAATATCACATTTACTGGCATGTGCCTAAAGGCTTTCAGGATGAGATCTACAGCACAGTCAGAAGGATTCACTTTGGAGAAGGAAAAAGACACCTCTTCCACTGAGATGGGAAGATGGGGAGAGCTATGAATGGATGCTTATGTTTGGAGGAAAGAGAGAAAGCTGAGGGAGTTCACATCAGACAGTCTTACCTGATACTAGTTCGCTATTTGGTGAACTACTATCAACCTGGAGGGCATCAGTAACTGATTCCTAAGGGAAATAAGAATTAAAAATACAGCAAAATTATGAGATTGACCATTTTTATATTATAATCTTGTACCATATTGATTTGATTAGCTTGGAAACATCAACTTGGATATGTTTCACATATATAATATTTTCATTCAGTTTATTGTTCAGATTTAATCTGATATTTAACATTAAACCTAAAAATAAATATTAAATTATAATACTATGAGCATATCTTGTAAACAACAATATGCTAGTCAACTAACTACTGTGGGATGACAGCAAATAGAAGACAGAGGTGAATACTTTTCTGGTTCCTTCATGGGGAGGGGCTTTTTTTTCCATCTATAGAGGGAAATATATAAATCAAAATAAAAAAAAACTGTTAAGTCTAAAATACTAGAAATTAAATTAAAGGCAAGTAAACAAATATGGAAACGTTGGTTATATATGTGTGTACAAAAGTATAACTATCTTTAATATATAATAGACATTTCACAAAAAAGTACAAATGGCCAATAATTTGAGAAAAAAAAATCAACTTCCCCAGCATTCAAAGAAATGAAAAGTAAAACAACATGCTACTTTTCATCTATCTATCTATCTATATTTCACATACACACACACACACATATATATAAAAAAGTTTCAGGTAAGTTGGTGCTGATTTATCAACATGAATCAAAAACTTGAAACATGATCCAACCTCTGATCCACTGCAAAGTATTTATCTTAGGGTAACAATGTGAGGTACAACAAAAAATTTTTGTAACAGAATGTCTATGGATATCAATAACAGCAATACCTAGGACACAATCTCAATTTCCCAACCACAGGGAAACAGTAATACAAATTACAGTATATCTATCTACAAAGCAAAACACTATGAAGACACTAAAGATCACATTTTTGAAGACTATTTAATGTATGAGAATATACAATAAGACAATTCGTAAGTTTTTTTTAAAGAACAGGGAAAAAGGAACAGAAAGAAATACATTAAAATTTGAAGAAACTTTCAAAACACTATTTTTGTATAGTGTAAATACAAGGACTATTTTACACTGTTAAAGTATGGGATAAAAGCCTTTTTTTTTTTTGAGACGGAGTTTCACTCATGTTACCCAGGCTGGAGTGCAATGGGGCGATCTCGGCTCACCGAAACCTCCGCCTCCTGGGTTCAGGCAATTCTCCTGCCTCAGCCTCCTGAGTAGCTGTTTTTTGTTTTTTTTTTTTTAAAGAAATGCCTTGTGTTGAAACTGCCTTTCCCAAGAAACATGTTATAAAGGAATTATTAAGTTAAAAAAAATAGAACTTGGCCAGGTGCGATGGCTCATGCCTGTCATCCCAGCACTCTGGAGGCTGAGGTGGGTGGATCACTTGAGGCCAGGAGTTTGAGACCAGCCTGGCCAATCTAGAAAAACGCCGTCTATACAAAAATTAACTGGGTGATGGTGCATGCCTGTAGTCCCAGCTACTCAGGAGGCTGAGGCAAGAGAATCGCTTGAACCCTGAAGGCAGAAACTGCAGTCAGTGAGCCAAGATTGCACCACTGCACTCTAGCCTGGGTGACAGAGCAAGGCTGTCTCAACAATAAAAAAGGGAACTATGAAGTTTAATGCTAATGTCAGATGAGTCAAAAGCAATTTTTAAAATCTGAGTTTCCCTAAATTAATGCTGTATAGTTTTAAAATATAGTACAGAATTCATATTAAATACAGCACATCAAGAAGTTATATATTCTAACGAATAAACATTAGAATGCTCTGCTACATATTAAAAAATATGAATGTTTCCAATTGTTAATGGAAAATCAAATGGAAAACATGAAAAATTAGTTATTAAGTAACGTTTTGTATTTCTCATACAGAAAATTCACCAATTATGAACGTTTCTCCAAAACTTGTCAAAGGAAAGAGAAAAATAAAACTGTATGACTATAAATCTACCCCAAGTCATAAATTCGATGCCCTGTCTAAAGACACATCAGTGTTTATAAAAATACTGGAGAGCTGTGTAACATCTACTGAACAAAGAACGTTTTATTCTTTCATCTGGAGGTACATCAGATACTGAGAGTCTCTACACTAAGTGTACCCAAGGACTAAATGAGAAACATACATACACTCAACGGTGCAATCTTCTCATCCTGGGTGTCTTCACTAGACCTATTTTCTTGTAGGCTTTTCTCTCCTGTAACTCTTAAACGAGGGCTAACAAACAAACAACACAATTAGTTTGCACCATTTGGACTTGGCTCTCCCTGTCTCTACTCAGATTGTTCAGAATCTGAAAGGCTCTTTAGGGACATCTTTAGGAAGAAGTAAGGACCAGAGTGGTGACTTGCACCAATACCCAAATGCAGTGACACAATCACAGCTCACGGACCAATTTATCTCACTTCCTTTTATGTAAATTGGCAAGCCTTCCCCCACCTCTTTTTTTTTTATTGCCCATTAACTATGCAATGTTATCCACCATAACTCAGGGAAGCTTTCCCCTTTTTAAAAATAAATCTTTCTGCAGTAAAATTTTGGGGTCTATTTTCTGAGAAGAGCGAAATCAGAGTACTGTTATTTGTTTTCTTCACTGACTGTTAGAATAAAAGGCTACTAGCAGAAAATTCGGACTGAAGTTTTCTGAGGCGGCCAGCCAGGGTGGGGCTTTTACTCGAGGCTACGTACCTGGGCGGCCCAGAGCTGCTACCTCCCCGGCTGCTCCGCTCTGTTTTCTCTGCAATGTTAGGCAACCCATGCGCCTTGCCTTTTCTCTTCGAACCTGAGAGAGGGCAGCATGTTTCGGGGCAATATCCCTGGAAACCCACCCACAGGCTTCAGGGGGGCCCTGAGCCCGAGGCCTAGCACCCCCGCCCGCCCTCAGTCCCGCCCGCAGGGCTGCTTGGCGAGGCTTACAGTGAGCGAGCCTTGAGCCTGGACCTGGTGGGGACTCTGCCTTCGCGGGAGAGCCTAGGTCTGGCGTCGGGGTGAGATTGAGCCTTTGACCCGCCCGCTTTTTGCGGGTATACACCCGTAGCGACCACATTGATATCCCACCCTTCTCCCAGGCCTTGGGCGTCTCTGGACCCTCAATGGCCTGCCTTCCAGAGGATCTGGGCTAAGTCCCAGGGAGTCGGCGTCCAGGCTAGGCCCGCGGAGCAGCCCCTCAGCAACTTATCCGGCTAAAACAAAATCCCCAGAACTACTGCCGCCGGCCCCGCTCCCGCCTTTTTATCTCTGCGAAGCCGCGCAGAGGCTTCTGGGAAGGCGGAGGAACTAAGCAGCCGCGCAGCCTCCTGAAAGGGCCACTGGTGTAGGCTCCCTCAACGCCAGCGAAATGGGAGTTTTTTGGAAAAAACTTTTTCCTCCTCCAGGAGAAGGTTAATTCAGCCCCTCTTCTCGGTCTGAGCACTTAGGTTTCCCCTGTAGCTGCATGCTTAATTCATCTGGGCATGCAGGAGTAAAGGCGTTCCCTCCTTTGGATGGGCCCAACACCTCCTCGGAGCGAGCTCTTCCTATCAGCGCTGCATAAGGCCTAGCAATGGACTTTTAGGCCACGAGTACAGGCAGTCTTTTGAGGGGTCAACCTCAGTGCAGGAAGGTCACAAAGAGGATTGAATGCACCTTAAAGTGCCAAGGAGCTTCTCCCTGAGGAATCAACTTCAGTCCCCTGAGCCTTCAACTTACTGGGAGGCTATGGTAATTAAGAGTCTAACCAAACCTCTGAAGATCCCCGGCTCTAGGAGGCTGCTTCTGGGTGACAGAGTCCCTTAGCCTGTGTCCAGGATCCATCTCTGGACATCTGGGCATCCTTGTGGTTAAGGTAGAAGATATCATAGGGGCTCTCTTTCTAGTGCCCTGGGCCATAACTTGTTGCTACACCAGACCAATCTGTTTCAACCTTTTTTTTTTTTCTTGTTTTTTGAGACAGGGTCTGGCTTGTCACCCAGGCTGGAGTCCAGTGGTATAATCATAGCTCACTGCAGCCTCAAACTCGGGGCTCAAGTGATCCTCCCACCTCGACCTCCTGAGTAGCTAGGACTACAGGCACATGCCATCGTGCCCAGCTGATTTTAAATTTTTTTTTTTTTTATAGAGACAGGGTCTTGCTATGTTATCCCCACTGGTCTTGAACTCCTGGTTTCAAGTGATCTTCCTTGGCCTCCCAAAATGTTGAGACTACAGGTGGGAGCCACCTTGCCCAGCCTTGGTTCAACTTTTATGTAACAAAGTTGTGAGTTGTTTTTCAGTTGCCATGAACCCTCAAGTCATGTAACCTGAGCATGCTGCCTAGATGAACCAAGCATGCAGCCAGAGGGGAAACCAAGTGCTCAGATCAAGGAGGAGGGCATCAAGCAGGATCCTGGATGGGATGAAGTCAGAGTTCAACCTGGTTGGATTCTGCCATGTCATATCTGCTTGATTTCTTTAGCCAAAAAGATCCTTGGAGATGATCTAGATGCCCCCTCATTTTGCCACTGAGGAAACCAGAGTGTAGGGAAGCTATTTAAAAAATGATTGGCATAGGGAACATGGTTCTCCTGGCATCTGGCTGCTGTACTTGTCATACTCCCGTTCTTCCTAACACATGCCAGGGAGAAAGGCAGGGGGAACAAAGAGAGGAGCTTGAATTCCTCGGTAGCAAGGGGAGGTGAAGGAACTAGAGACAGAGTTGGTCTCTTTGACACTTCACTTGGAGTCAACCTATAAGGGGGGAATGAAACATGTCCCCTACGAAAGGATGAGGTAGGGCAGAGATACCTCAAATTCAGTCATCTCTCTCCCCGTACTCCACTTCCAAATACACAAACACCAATACAAGTGTTCAGTTATGAGTGTTAAACTTCTTCTATTTCCCCATTGCACTGCTTCCACACCTAGACCCAGAACTCAGTAATCAGCATGTCAGTTCAACACATGGTGGATTTGACTACGTTTAAAATGGTCATGGAGATATTAACTTCCATGGGAAAACAAATGTCAAAGAGATTTCTTAACATATCTTTTGGGAAAACAGCCAGTTTGTGGGTTTGGGATTCCCTGGAGTCCAAAGGAAATGTTTTTGAATGGTGTTTTCTTATGGAGTAACCCACTGAGCATCTTTGTGGTGTTTATTTTTGCTTGGATGATAAGAATGGAATAAATTACAGTGATAGAGGAAATGTACCTTCAGGTATTGCAGTTTTAATGTTATGCAACTTATGAAAAAGACCAAGTGGATTTTCCTTCAATAGGCATTTCTTTAGCATATACTATGAGCCAGAGCTGCACTGGGCCTAAAACTTCAAGCAACTCAGTCTAAATGGGGGTGGGGCAAAGGGACCCTCAACCAATCAACCACATGAGAAGTTTCTCAGAGAAAAGGATGCTGAAATCTGAGTTTTAAAAGATGAATAGTAGGAGTTAGGCAGGGAAATTAGAGGAAAGGGCATTCTAGGAGAAAGGGACTATATGTGCAAAGGCATGTCGGCACAGGAAAGTATGATGCTTTTAGGGATCTACAAAAAGTAATTGGTATGATTGGAGCTGAGGCTCCATGGAGGAAGGAGGTGCTAGTTATTGAGTGCTGAACCAGGGAGTTTGACCTTTATCCTGGCAACCATGGGAAGTCACTGAAGGACTATTAAGCAGGAAAACAGCATGACTAGATTTTCAATTTAGAAAGATTGCCCTGGCTGAAACGTGGGTGGGGAAATTTGAGGATGCTGGGGTGGAAACATGAAGGCTAGTTAAGAAAGCAATGTAATAGTCCAGACAAGAGATAAGAGTGGCACAAACTACAGTGACGGCTGTGACAATAGGGAGGAATGGATGATAGCAAAAATATGGACAAGGCAGAATCTGCATATCTTGGACACAGCAGAATTCATCATTTTATGAAATTGTATCCATTATTCTGAATATGAGTAAAATACATGGAAATGGTAAAGGCCATCATGATGGAAAATTTGGAAGATAGTTATTTGTTATGTATTCATAAAAATAATTTAAATCCAGGAGTTATCTGACAATAGCAAAAGTTTCAGCAGAGGCCTGGGCAAAGGAGCTCCTCTCTGGATGCACCATAAGTTCTTGGAGTTTGTGGAACTTTAACAGAGGACACAGAGTGTGGATGTAAAGTATACTTATTGGTAATGTAGCTTGATACTATGTTTACCACAAGCACTGTGATTGATAATTACCAAATATACTCACGTGAGGGGATTATGTTATATAAATATATAAAATAGTAATTATAAACAACTTTGATAAATGAAAAATCTTTTATTTTTTACAAAAATTTTCATAAATGCATTTTATATTTGATATGCATGCTATTATAACAAAGCAACTGAAAATATAATTACAGTTAAGATACTTTTATGCATATTTAAAAAGTAATATTTTAATCCCCTCAATTTTTAAAAATTGAAAGTAGAATAAGCAATTCTTCAAAAAATATCTATTTTCCCTCATGCAACCGTTGCAATGATTTAACAAGGAAAATTAGAATAATCACTCAAATGAATGTTTAAAAGCCACTGTCACCACATGAAACCCTTTCCATTTAGGACCAAGTTTAGAAATGCTCATTTAAAAAACTTATTTACTGCCTCTGTGTTACAACCATTAATGTGTTCTAACTGAAGAGTTTCTCATTTGGGGTACTGACCTTGCTTGAATGCTAAACCACTTCTTACTGCAGCTAATTGCAGATTCACAGAAAGGATTTTCTAGCATACTTGAGAGAAAATTCAGACCACTAGGGTACTTTTTTCTTTTCATGTAAATGCTTCCTTAAAATTATAACTTGCAAAGAAATACAGCCAATTTTATATACGATTATTCATTCTTTTTTTCCTGAAATATTAAGCACATTTGTAAGCAGTCTGTTTTCATGCAAAAATATATTTTCCCATTCTTTACATTCATTTTAAAGTATTTTATATTTTAAGTAACTATATCACATTTGTGCTTCATACATGTGGAAAATAAAGGATACTTCATTTTCTTTACTGCAGAAAAAGAAAAGGTTATTGGTTCTTCGATAGGTAATAAAATCAACTTAAATGCTGATTTGAAGTTGCTAAAACATTACCTGATTGTAAAAAATTCCAATGGAAAGTTCTATTTTTTTCATATTTGTAGTTTTAACTAAATTTAGAATGAAATCATGACTTGAGTAAATGTGGATTTCTGACTTTTTGAGTTCCTAATGCATGGGGCTAGGCCTACCTACTACACCTGACCAGTCTCCTCTCCCATTTGCAAGGGAAGTCTCACTATTATATAAAGACATCTTCCACAGCAAAAGGAAAAACAGATTTGGTATATATTTTATAATATACACAAAGGACCTGTTTGCAAAATATGAGAATTACTAACACATTTTAACAACAGATAAAAAGGCCAAACATTCAAGAACATATTTACACTTAAGGAACTGATTCTCTGTTATATTTCTGGCTTAAATAGGATCCAATGCCCAATATGAATGTGACCATCATAAGTACATGACCTTTTTCTATCTTTGTTCATGAGAAATAAAAAAATTTTTCTCCTCCAGAATAACGTTGGGAAATCTGAAGCAAGAAGGATTTTTCCATTGATACATAGGGTTTCATTTCTCATTTATTACAAAATTAAGTGGCATTAAACAGAGAAATAGATAAATGTACATGCAATATATTTAGGGTCCACTATTTACTTTTCTCAGCACATCTGAACTAACTCATTTATTGGCCCAAGTGTAATGATTTCCACATAGACCTGGAACTCTAGAAATATAAGATCTTTTAAGTGGCAAAAAGAAATCTTAAGTTGTCCATAATCAATCATATCTATTATAAAGTATAAATAAAACAAAATAAGTTTTAAATTATTTATGTCACATTGTTCAAAATTCTTTTGGGACTAAAGCCAATTATGAAATTTTAGTTGAGTAGGAGGACAATGGTAACAGCTTCTTTCTTTGTTATTGAAATGTAAGGAACTTTCCCTTAAAATAGTATGAATATCCAGTTCAGGTAACAATTTTCACTTTTAATTAGTCAAAAATATATATTAAATATAAAAATCTATTGCTACACAGACGTTACCTTGGACATTTTAAGTATTAGTTTATTCAGAAATGCCTTTAAAAATCAGTGTGCATAGAACTAGCTCATTTATTAAATGTCAAATTTATAAGTGCAACAGTGGGTCTTCAGAGAGAATATGCCCAAAGAATATTTAAAAAGACTAGATAAACACATCAAATGAAACTGTGATTCACTTTTGATAAGACTGAAATATAAGTATATAATCACTGATGCATATTTATCTAATAGACCCATGTGATTATATGGTTTGTAACTAACAGGATTTATTTGCAAACTGCTTGGCATTCCTCCAAGGGAAAGGAGCTGCTAGGCTACAAACACTGAGCTCATATATTTTAAATTAACACATGAATTGTATATGGATTGTTCATATGCTTTCAGAGTCCTGTCTCTACAGAAGAAAAACACCTTCCTGGAGACCATGCCTTTTTCAGATGTACAATCTATAGCTTAGAACTTAATTGCTATCTATCATATCTGGACTTTAATTATATAAAATTGTTGACATCCCTATACAGGGTGTGTCTAAATATATAATGCAGGAAAGAAGGTTTTAGTGGTTAAATTTGGGCATGTTTAAAGATTTTAGGCATGGAATTATGCCATTAGGAGATATTTGTCTATGGACTTAAAAAGTTTTCTTGGGGCACTTTAAAGAGGTTTATCAAAGTTATATTGTTGAAAAACTATTTTCCCTGGAGATAATATCCCCTCCTTCCCACCTTCTGCCTTGATATTCTTACTGGAAAAAAGTTAAGTTGTTCAGAATTACAGTCATATAGGGTTTCCAGGCATAGCATAGGCATGTTGGGAATAGAAGACTAGAAGACCCCAGCAAGGAATATAGGTACATTAATTGCTGCCCACCCTGAGAAATAACTCTGCATTTCTTCTCCCAAGTCTTCCTCAAGGATCCAATCACTGTATAGTCAACAGATGACTTTTAGAATTCATTATGATAAGAGCATATGCATACCATCCTTGAATAGTTTTACATTGTATCTTTTCTAGGTAGTTCCTGAATACTTTAATGAGCTTAATAAATGAGAAAAATGTATTGAAAGGTCTTTGTAAGTTAAATATTTCACATATTTTAAAAATATCTGAATTTGGCTGAGTGCAGTAGCTCATGCCTGTAATCCTAGCACTTAGGGAGGCCAAGGCAGGATTATCCCTTGAGCTCGGGAGTTTGAGACCAGCCTGAGCAACATAGTGAAACCTCATCTCTAAAAAGAAAAAATGTTCAATTAGCCAGATGTGGTGGTGTGTGCCTCTAGTCTCAGCTACTTGGGAGGCAGAGACAGGAGGATCGCTTGAGCCCAGGAGATGGAGACTGCAATGAGCCATGATTGAGCCACTGTACTCCAGCCTAGGTGACAGAGCAAACCCTGTCTC
>NW_016107391.1:10168056-10302272 GCF_001604975.1 Cebus imitator | reverse complement strand
AAAAAGAACAAAAAGAATTTCTGAATTTGTATTTTTCATGAATAAAAGTAAAAATCAGAGAGAAAACTTCTTCACATATGACAATATGGATTGTCCTGTTTAAAGAATCTGAAGTTACACAGACTGTGAGTTATTATGTTTTGTTCTAGCATGATTCTGTACACCTAGCTTTAATTTTTGAAGTCTGATTTAATTGTGATTTTGACAATCAGTTATTGAATGAGGTAGTCCACATTGCCTAGATATTTGCTGCATCTGGTTACTATTTCACAAATAATTAAGTACAATATATCAGTTATATTTTTCCTTTATGTTTAATAGGAGTTCTGTGAACATTGAGAATATATTACTTTTAGTGGTACACAGTTCTTGAGAAAATGTCTTGATTTTTACATTGCCATTTGTGATATTTTTAGCAGCCTGCTACAATATCATTTTAATAATAAAAATAAAGTGTACTCAGTGATGATAGAGAAAATATTGTTAAAGACCTCTTGGGACAAGAAAAGGCTCAGTCATAAAATCAGATGCTTATTCATTTTCACCTGTGTCATTTTGACTCATTACTTTCAAGAATGACTATAATATTGCTACACAGTCCATTATACGGAGAAGAACTTTCCTTGAACTTCACATGGAGATTGAGTAAAGCTCTTCTATTTGTTTTTTGAAGTACTCTCTCAGCTCAGGTCTTTTAGCCTTTAGTGTTGGTGTCAGCAAGCCATTTTGAACAGAGAACATGTCAGAATGGATGTGAATGGCTTTAACCTAAAAACCAAATGCAGAATAGCTCATTTATTAAATGTCAAACATTTAACAGGCATAGAACACAGTATTTATTGTATACATGGTAAAAAGCAAAAAGGCACATGAGAGTAGATATGATGACATAGAGACATTATGCTAAGTCAAAATTATATTGAGAACATTTCAGACCATTTTACGTATATAAAAGCCATCTTTTTTTTCCTTCCTATTCATTCATTTAGCCAGTCAACAGAAATAAATTACTTGCTTACTCTATGCCAGGCATTGAGGATACAAAGAGGAACCCTGAATGCCTCTTTCCTTCGGGAGTG
This sequence comes from Cebus imitator, assembly GCF_001604975.1. NCBI lineage: Eukaryota > Metazoa > Chordata > Mammalia > Primates > Cebidae > Cebus > Cebus imitator. The sequence goes on along the minus strand of NW_016107391.1, from coordinate 10,301,193 downwards.
CACATTCACATCCAGTAGTAGAGACAGAGAAACACTGGGCAATTATCAGTATGGTATGCACAGGACAAAGGGCATCCATCTCAGGCATCAGAGGGGAGAGGGAGAGGCAGTCAGAGAAGACTTCTGAAATCAGGTGAATGTTAAATAATGGGTTATAGTTAACCATCAAAGGGGGAGAAGTGGGTGGAGAAGGGCATTGCAGGCAGAGACAACCCCAAAAACAAAGCTATGGGAGTGAGAAATGGCAGAGTGTGAAAAGGGAACTCTAAGTGGTTTCTTGTTACATAAAACAAGAGGCAATGAGTGTGAGGGATGAAGCTGAAGTGGTAGATGAGCCAGTTTATGCAGAAGCTCAAACTTTACTCCAAAGACAATAATAAGATACTGAAGGTTTTTAGTTAGGGTAATGGCATGGCTGAATACACATTTTTGAAAGATCTCTCCAAAAGAAATGGGCAGATTGTTTTTGAAATATTTAAGATTGGGAGCAGGTCAAATGATATGGTCAGGCTTTTTGTCTCCACCCAAATCTCAGCTTCAACTGTAATCTCCAGATGTTTGGGGAGAGACCTGGTGGGAAGTGATTGGATTATGGGGACAGTTTCCCCAATGGTGTTCTTGTGATAGTGAGTGAATTCTCATAAGATCTGATGGTTTTATAAGAGGCTCCTCCCCCTTGGCTCACCCCACTCTCTCCTGCAGCTTTGTGAAGAAGGTGCCTGCTTGCCCTTTGGCCATGATTGTAAGTTTCCTGAGGCTTCCCCAGCCACGTGGATCTGGAGTCAATCAAATTTCTTTCCTTTATAATTTACTCAGTCTTAGGAAGTTCTTTATAGCAGTGTGAGAATGGACTAATACAGCAACTAATCAGAAGAATCTGGCCAATTCATTGGAATGAAGATAAGGACATACACTCAGGGCAGTGGCACAGACAGAGACAAGTAAGCAGCTCTAATAATGATTCAGAGATAACTTGGCAAAATGTAGGAGAGAGGCAGGCAGCCCCAAGGACTCCTGGGTTTCTGGTTTGGATGGCTTCATAAAGGTGGTAGTGCCATTCATAAAGGAATACAAAGTCTCAGAAGGACATGGTGAGTTCAAGTAAAATAAAAATTAGTTCAAGTTTGAAAAATCTTTATCTCACTTATTGAAAGGATTTCTACTTGGATATGCAATTTAAATAGGTGGAAATATTGGCTAAAGATGGGCATAATCTTTATGGCATAATCTATGGCTAAAGATAGGTATCATCTTAAATAGCTGGAAATCTTGGCTAAAGATGGGTATCATCAACAATCAAGTGTTTCACAATTAGATATGGTTCTTGTAAAATGGGTTTTATTTGAAAATTCTCTAAGTCTGCTTGATATTCAAAGAAGCATAGGATTTAGGAAGGAATAGGGCTGCTGTTCTTTGTACCCTATAGAATATACTATTTTCCTGATTTGTTGTTACCAAATATAAACCGTCCTTGGAGATCCAATATTTATTGGAAACAGGTCCCAAGGGAGATGTTTTTAAATCATAGCGCACTGAGAACTAGGAGATCTGCAGAGGCCACTGCTGGGGGTGGTATGGAAATGAGGTTCAGATAGGTAAGGGTAGAAAGGAGACGGAGAAGGGTGGGACGATGAGGAGGGATGAAGTGAGGTGCTTAAGAGAAAGCATGTGTGTGGAGAAGCTCTGGCTCAAGCCTTAAACCAACTTGAGTAGCACTACTCTTATGTTTTATGCATGCTCAATTTTTATATAAGATGTTATTTAAGTTCTATTGAAGTTTGGAAATCACTATTTGATGACAAAATTAATTAGCTTAAAGAAAACATTAATACAATCAAAATCAAAATTAACCTTAGATGCAAAGATTTAATGCAGTAGTAACTAACCTTTACTGTCAAAATAAAACAACTGAAAAATGGAAAGGGCTAATATCCTTAACTTTTCAAAAAAACTTCTCTTTTGATAGAAGCACTATCATATAAATACTTCTGGTAAGTGCAAACCATCTATCCACCTTCTTTTGTTGTTAAAATTAATACTATCCTTTATTAAAAGGAGATACAAATGCCAAGATATAATTTCTACCATGCTCTTGCAGCCTGAATTTCAGCTTGTCTGCATTTCTAACAGCATACAGGAATTACATATGTAGGAGAACATCGTGTAATTGGGACAAGAGTCTATGTTCAGTATAGGAACTTGGGGTGAATATCTTTGAAAAGCCAGCAGTGACAAGCAGAAGCTACTAAAAAAAATACAGTACTGGAAATATACATTTCATAAGGAGAGATATAGAATGTGATTTATATGGTTAAGTAGAAATGTAAAAGAACACATTATTATCTTAGGAAGGAAGAACTGCATCAACAGGTAGATTTGGAATATCTGTCGGGCCAGCTACCTGCTCAAACCTAAATAGCTGAGTGGGACATCTTTAGTTGCATGTGGCTGTCTACAAAATAATTCTGTCTGAGAAGAGGCTGTATCATCAAAGACAGACTTGCAGAAGGCCAAGCAATATGGCAGCCTGCTCTGGGCTCAACTTTCAGTCCCTTAGTGAGCAGGTCAGAGCGGCACTGCTGCCAGGCTGCCAGTCCCTGCTCTGGCCTGACCTACGTCCCTTGGACTATTTAAATTCTTCTGTGAAAATACCTATGTAACCTGCCTGAGTGACTAAAAAGTACAGTCAGTAAGTGGGAAAAAATGAATCAATCAGTTTTTTAACTGACACTGACTTTAACTGTGGGCCACAAATCTATAGTTTTTCTCAGAAGTAAATCAATGATAAAGCACATGTTCATTTTTTATAATAATTATTTTCTCATAAAGCCAAACTGTCCAATTGTGAACTTGTAAAAAAGGTATGAGAGTACTTAATCTCTCCTTATGCCAAATACTTTATCAAACTAGAATTTCCATTTTTTAATTAGCAAAGTTTTTGTTAGAAAAAGAAAGAAGATGCCTAATGCTAGCTTCCCTTTCTGAAACTATACTCTTTTCACTGAAAAGAGATTCTACAGGTTTTTACAAATAATTTAGAAATACTGTAATATTTAAATATGGCATTGAAATAAAATATTTCAAAATTGTCCACTCATGCCAACTCATAAAAGCACAAACTTTTCACAATTTTAGAGAAACATAGTATTTTAAGTTTTTCAATTGTCTTAATGAAATCGTTTAACATAATATTGCTTGTAGGTAATAAACACAGAGTGAATAATTTATGACAGGAGAGATAAAGTAAAAAAACGTTTAAGTGAGTTAGGGAATGCTCAATTCATTTCTGATTTAAAGACAAATTGGTTAGGTAATCATTATAATGACAGGAAATACAATAATTTGTTTTTTGAGATGGAGTCTCACTCTGTTGCCCAGGCTGGAGTACAGTGGCTTGATCTCGGCTCACTGCAAACTTTGTCCACCCCCTAACCCAGGTTCAATGATTCTCTTGCCTCAGGCTCCCAAGTAGCTGGGCTTATAGGCGCTACTCGGCTAATTTTTGTATTTTTAGTAGAGACGGGGTTTCACCATATTGGCCAAGCTGGTCTTGAACTCCCTGACCTTGTGATCCATTTGCCTTGGCCTCCCAAAGTGCTGGGATTACAGGCATGAACCACCACACCCCACCAATAAAATATTTTTAGTAAGGGCTTAATTAGTCAGAAATGGAAAAATCTATCAAGTGTCAAAGTTCATATTGTACTGCCTATGCAAATTAATAAGGGATATAAATGTCGAGCAAATCATTAAATCATGGTTAAGAATGCTCAAATACTTCCCAGCTACCTATCTACTCATTAAAATACATCTTCTGAAGATCTTCATAAATTAATAATGGTTGGCCTAGTTCTAGGAATTGTCTGTTCTTGGAAATTAAATTATATCAATTGTTTTTCTAAATCAAAGTTCAATTCAGATCAACCAAGTCCAGTAAGTCTGAACTAAAACTTTTGTTGAATGATTTAAACTTTGGATACCGAACTTGAATATCTATTTGTGTATGTGTATGTGTGTGTGTTTAATTAGAGTTACGCGTACTTAATTGGCCATTCATTTTTGAGGAAGAGGAAAAAGGACAAGCTGACAATGCATTATGGATTAACTGAAATAATTTATGTTGAGCTGTGGATCACAACTGAGAGCACACCCTATTCAGGCATGAGGTTTGGTTTTTGCTTTCCTGTGGTCAGCTGAGGGCACACACTGGCTGTGTGGGGAGGATGCCACAGACCAACAAAGAAGAGAATGGGAACAGAGAAAATCAAAAGGCAACAGCCTTGGCAATAAAACTAAAGGCCTCTGAGATGCCACATGACTTCCCTGTATTTGAGGTTACCATGGTGTGGGCAGATTATTAGAGCAGAAACTCTGCTAAAGCCATGTGGAAAGTCAAGAACACGTCTCCTCTCAGTGAAAGCTCTAACCAGAGCAATGGTTAACACTGGAAACTTAACCAAAGGTCCCTTTTAAGCATAATCTTAAGAGTGGGGATATTTTTTCCATGAAGAGGAATCTGGGTGTCATGATGCTCTGTGTGCCCTGGGGTAGGTCCCACATCCAAACACCAGCAGGGGGCGTGCAGGCCTTGTGAATGCATCAGGATGTCCACAGGAACTGAGAAGCTTAGGCAAGCCTGTCCCCAGTAGGCAGCAGCCAGCCAGAGCTTCAAATCACCACATAGGCCCAGACCAACCAGGCCTATGACCATTCATTTGTGGCCCCTGGTCTACACGATCACAGAGGATCCCATCGCTCAAATCCCCACTGAGGAAGGGCAATGAAGTCAGTTCTAGCATATTTGGAAATTTAAATAATTAATATGCCAAAATTGACCTTTTTCATTTAGAAAGATAAATGTAACTTGCCTGAATGTCTCAGATTTTATACTTTAAAAAAATATATATTTACCTAGCTAGGCCTAAACTGCTCTAAAACATACTGACAGATGAGGGTAAAGCAGTGTTTCTCAAAATGGATTATTGTAAAGATCTATTTAAAAAGATAAACAAAATTTTTAGACCCGAAACTTTGCTTAGATTTCCTTAGTTTGAAACCAAAAAATTAAAATTGTAATCAATGAAAATGTTTTTATTGCAAATTAAAGCACTATAAGAGTTTTATGTTTTAAAGTGGTTTTCGATGTTTCTAGGTTATCAAGTGAACAAAATTTTAAGACTCTCATCAAACTTGCAGAACCTCGCCACTAAATTTGGGGAAACAAACTTGTATCAAAACAATTATTTTAATGAAATGCTTATTTTATGAAAAACAATTATTTTAAATATAAGGACATTTTAAAAATCAGTATATTCTTAATATTTTTCCATTTGAACTATTTTTCTCTTTGAATTTTTGCCAAAAGAGGATATATAGATGGTAGATGTAAGTCAGACTAAGTATGCTTATGAACCCAGTTACAGTAAGAACGCAACCTCGCAGAAAGAAGAAGTCTTAAAGGATTGCTGTGTCCTCTCCCAAAGCATTCTGTTTCTTCCTCTTTACAGAAGTCATGCTGGGCTAACAGGTCACCGGCCCGAAGAGAATAATTTTTCCAATGTCTTCCTAACAAGCAAGCTTGCCTGCTAAATCCAAGAAGACAGTCTCCATAAAAATAAAAATAAGGTGTGACTGTCGTCTTCGGTAATGCAGGCAGCTTAGAAGACAACGTACACATGATCTACTAGTTGCAGCTAGGGTATTATTTCAGCCTTATGAAAGTTTGTAATTATAAGAACGAGTGCAATCTCTTTTGACACGTGACCTATTTTGGTTCAGGAGGCAGCTTGAAAGAGGCCTTCGGGGTCTATTGGCACACAGCCTGCTGGCAGGCACATCATGAAAAGTCAACAATCTAGGTCAGGGTCACCATGGGTTAATTTAATTTTCATCACTCCCTAAAGGGCTGTAATGCGTATGGGGTAGGTAACTGTTACCTGCTCAAAAGAATGGAGTCCACTTTCTTTTCCTAACCTTACCATATCTTCCAAAATGGCTTTCTTCAGATCCTGAATCAAACCATATGAGAAAAATTACAAGTCAAGAACACATTTCAAAATGAAGGTAGAGGAAACAACTTTGAAGTCCAACTGGTGACTGTGCCAACATGTGCTAACCCACAACATGTGCTAACCCACAACATGTGCTAACCCATATGTGCTAACCCATAACATGTGCTAACCAACATGTGCTAACCCACAACATGTGCTAACCCACAACATGTGCTAACCCATATGTGCTAACCCATAACATGTGCTAACCCACATGTGCTAACCCACAACATGTGCTAACAACTGAGGCTGATGCTCTCTGGCAGCACTCCTATTACCACATCTCATCAGGCAAGTAAGTACTTGAAATGGCCAAAGGAGTGACCATGAACGGGCTAAGGGACCACTCAATTTTTTTTTTGAAGCAGCCTTATTGGTCAGCCTGGTGAGTCTTGCTACCCCCAGGTGAGTAAAAGGCCCAGGGCACAGTGGGAGAGGGAGGGTCTATGGCTGCTGCTAAGAAATGGACCATGTGATTCAAGAAGCTACATTGAGTCGGAGCACAGCGACCTCCTCCTCAGAGTTCTATATGTGCCATTAGAAGGTTTCAGGAAGGTGTGACTAGCTAATGCTCTAAGCAGGAAGAATTGTGCTGCTTTTTCCATTCCATGACTAGCTGTCTATGCCAAGTAGAGACAAAATCCACCTTATATCTGAGGGAGCATGGCAGGTGAGTGAGAAAGCCTATGCTCACATCTGACTTTGCTGCTAACCAGCTTTGTGACCTTGGGTAAGTTACCACCCTCCCTGGACTCTCCTCTAAGCTACAAAGTAACAGGGCTGGATAAGCTTTCTGTGATGTCTCCTGGCTTAAAATCCAAATGTTTGTCAAGAAATATGAGTTTCTTCAGTAACAAAAAAGGATAAATCTCTGGTTTAGGATCCATCCCCACCATGTATAAAGTAATGTTAGAAATTCTGTACGAGTTCAAATTTCACTGGTCTACAACTTTTCCATTTTCTCATTACGTGATATCACAAAACATTCAATAACTTTTCAGGAGACAGCCCCAAGATACCAACCTTACTTGTGCAGAGATCTGCATATGTTCCGTCAATTCCTCTCTTCTGGGCCCAGGAGGGCATAACTTCAGGGTCAGGCACAACAATGCCTACCAAAAAGGCCTGCAGTGCTCACCAAAAGAGAAAACAGGTCATGACAAATGCTTTTAAAGTGGTTATTTGTGGTCCAGCATTAAAATTCTCAGACTCCACCTTTTTCAAAAATGAAGTATATGCTTATAAAATATTTGCTCATGTCACAAAATATTTCTGCCAATATATCACATGTTCATTTTCTGATATATTCCCCTAGTTTTATATAAAAAATAGTAAGTTTAAGGACTCTAAGAATCAGTAAAGTTAGACTGATATGCACCGTTGATTCTCATGCCAATCTCAAATCAGCACATCTTTAGGATGCTGATCAAATAACTCTCTGATCCAAATTCTGTGAACCAAAAACCAAATGCTTCTCAAGGTTACCTGGCTACTTTGAAATGGTTTCATTAATACGATCTTCATTCATGAAAGACTTCATTTTATTTATTTTTTCTTTTGAGGCAAGGCTTCACTCTGTTGCCTAGGCAGGAGTTCAGTGGTGTGATCATGGCTCACCGCAGCCTCCACCTCCTGGGCTCAAGCAATCCTCCCACCTCAGCCTCCCAAGTAGCTGGGACTACAGGGGCATGCCACCACACGTTGCTAATTTGTGTATTTTTTGTAGAGGCAGGGTTTTGCCATGTTACCCAGGCTAGTCTCAAACTTCTGGGTTCAAGCAATCCTCCTGCCTCAGCCTCCTAAAGTATTAGGATTACAGGCATGAACCACCACGCCAGGCCTATTTTAATTTCTAAAGCATTCCTTAAAAAATAATTTCATAATATTTAATTATAGAAATGCAATGATAGTATAGAATATATTTAATATCAGGCTGGGCATGGTGGCTCACGCCTGTAATCCCAGCACTTTGGGAGGCCGAGGCAGGTGGATCACTTGAGGTCAGGAGTTCAAGACCAGCCTGGCCAACATGGCGAAACCCTGTCTCTACTGAAAATACAAAAAAAAAATTAGCTGGGGATGGTGGTGTGCGCCTGTAGTCCCAGCTATTGGGGAAGGGGAAGGAGGGTGAAGGGGCTTAGGTAGGAAGATGGCTAGAACCCAGAAGGGAGGTTGAGGCTACAGTGAGCCATGACTGTGACACTGCACTCCAGCCTGGTTGAAAGAGCAAGATCCTATCTCAATAATAATAACAGTAATAATGATTTTTTAAAAACAAAAAGTAAAAACAGTAGAAACCCTGAATCTTGCTCTATTACTTTATCTCAAAAATCCCTGGAAGTAGGTGAAGCGTAAGTGAAAACGAGTGGGAATGTTCATTAGTACTACTTTAGGCAACTTACTTGACCTAATTACATTTTAAAACACTGTAAGTAATTAAGATTTCTCCTTTAAAAAGGAGTTTTCTCTCATGTTTTAAAATGCAGAGGAGAATCTGGCGTCTGATTGCAGGTTAATGTTTAATCTGGATTTTTTAGCATGCCCAGGATGTGTGGGAGGGCTGAAGCCCGGGGGCCTTACCTTTAAGCTGTCCCCATGGACATAGATTTGCGCTACAGGTTGGCTCCGGATGTAGATGTTCTCAATCTTCTCGGGTGCAACATATTCTCCCTGAGCAAGTTTAAATATGTGCTTTTTCCGATCAATAATTTTAAGAGTTCCTGCCTGTAGAGTTGGACAAACAGCTTTATAAAAACATGGTACTCTCAAGCTTGAAGATTTAACTCCTCAGTGCCATAACCCCTCACCCCTGCCCTACCCCACCCTGCAGACCTCACCCCAGTTTCTTTTCCTTCTGTTGTGTCTACTCTTAAGGAGCTGCAGGGCCCCTGGAGAGAACTGCTGTGCACCGAAGCTTGATGACATACAGGCTCTGCTGGACCATGAGCATCCACTGTCTTTTCCCCTCAGCAGTTAGCCCCCAACACATCACCTCCCACCACTGCCACCCTCACACCCAGCAGCAGGTGTCCTCCCCTCCTCCTTCTTGGAGGCCCACTGCCCTTCCATCACGGTACCCCTTACGCACACACCCTTGCTCCAGCTGCCCTTTATCTCACTAGCATCTTTGGTTCACTCCCTTAGACCACTCTCAGGTCTCTTGCCCAGCTACTTCCTCCACCTCTAAAGAGCAGTCTCTGTATCCTCTGGCATATAGCACAGACCTGGCAGAGACCCTGTGACTCCCACCTGACATGACAGATGGCACTAGGAGCCCAGGCCCCTGCAGGATCTCTGCAGCAGGCAGGTTACCTCCTTGGACAGGCTTGACCTTTGAATGTTACAATTTCCTCATCCCCACTGACGATGCACCTTGGGGTAACCACTGTTTTCTCTTCATTGGTCACTCCCAAGTCAGTCCAAGCTTCCAGCTCTTCACCGAGCTCCAGATCCAGAACCCAAATACCCTTGGAATGCTTCAAAAAACAAGGCTGTTTGTCTCAGAGGATGTAACATGCTCCTAAATGAAGCTCATGACCAACCTTCACAAGCTTGCTCCAGCATCCAAACCCCAAACCTGAAGATGACGTTGCTGTTTGTGTCTCCTGAGATCTCCAGCAGTCAGGCTCAGCCGTCCTTGCTCACAAATCCATCTCATATCCACCTCCTCCCAACAAAAACACTTCCTGACTGGTCTTCTGCACACACTCTATCCCCACTCCATCTGCCAGTGCCAGAGCAATCTCTCCAGAAGAGAAAAATGAGCAGGCTCTGTTGTGCTTAAAACCCAGGCTGGACATCGGGCAGTTTCCCTACCCCAGCTTCTTTGGTCCTCATGATCCATTAGCTGGGTGTTGTAACCCAGCTGAGGAAAATGAGGATCAGAAAGGTTAATTAACTCCTTTAAAGCCACATAGCTAGCAGATAGGGGAACCAGGATTTCAACCACAGTCCTTCTGGACCAGAAGACCATCCTTATTCCTTGATCTATTTAATATGATTTCTATATATATTTTTTTGAGATGGTGTCTCTCTCTGTTGCCAGGCTGGAGTACAGTGACACAGTTTTGGCTCACTGCAACCTCTGCCTCCTGGGTTCAAGTAATTCTACTGCCTCAGCCTCCCGAGTAGCTGAGACTACAGGCATGCAGCACACCACCATGCCCAGCTAATTTTGTATTTTTAGTAGAGATGGGGTTTCACCATGTTGGCCAGGATGGTCTTGATCTCTTGACAGAATAATATTTTTTAAAGCACAAATGCCTTATAGGTGATTTCTACCTAAGTTTCAAGAATGAATTCTTCAAACCTTGCACACACTCTTCCAGAAAACAGAGGGAAAAACCAACTTACTGACTCATTCAATAAGCTGACAACAAAACAATAATAGGGTTGTATATAAAAAGAAAATTCACTTTGGGAGGCCGAGGTGGGTGGATCACAAAGTAGGGAGTTTGAGATTAGTGTGGCTAACGTGGTAAAACCCCACCTCTACTAAAAATACAAAAATTGGCCAGGCATGGTGGTGGGCACCTGTAGTCCCACCTACTCGGGAGGCTGAGTCAGGAGAACTGCTTGAACCCGGGAGGTGGATGTTGCAGTAAGCCGAGATCATGCCACTGCAGTCACTCCAGCCTGGGTGACAGGGCAAGATTCCGTCTCAAAAAAAAAAAGGAAAAAATCTCATTTGTGAGTATAAATGGAAAGGTCAAACACAATTTTTAGACAAAATATTATTTTAAAAGTCACATCATGGTTAAGTTGAATTATGTCAAGAATGCATGATTTGCTTTATGTAAGAAATATAGAAAAAATAGGTATTTATCTCAATAGCTGCAGTAAGTTTTAATTAAATTTCAAAACTCATTTAAAAATAATAATGTAAAAAATGAACTCTCACAGACTACCTGCCTGGAACCTTAGGCTGTGTGCTCAAGCACAGCACTAAGTGCTCTAAATGAATTAATTTATTTGCTTCACATTACCCCCTGAATGGTGGATTATTTCATTCAAGTTACAGAGCATGAGCAGCAGATCCAGGGATTTGTGAGCCTTCAAGCTTTTACAATATTGAGGGACCTCTTTAAGAATCACGTAAAATGAAGTGCAGGGCCATGGAAGGGGCTGATGCAAGTGAGGGGGCCTGAAGCCTAAGCTTCCTGAGCCAATGGGACAATCCACACTCTGCAGTTGTTCAGGGCCTGCTGACCTCTCTAGCCTCTCTCTCCCATACCTATGAGCCTTCAGTTGGAATTCATTGCCTTGCACATCTAGTGCCTCTACTCAGCACATGTTACTACCAAGCCCTGACTGTCTTCCCACTCCTTCCTCTTGGAACATGACTCATATCCTACGACTTGGATCCAGTAGCTGCCTGTCCTCTGCCTCTCCCCAGGTGAGTGTGTCCCCAGCTCATGCCCATCACATTGGGTTGGGAACTTTCTACTCATGCATATCTTCCCTAAGTAGAGTCTCCGGGCCAGGGCACTCACTAGAGATACATCTTTGTCTGGGGCAGGGATAAGAAGTTCTCAAAGGGAAGTACACAGGCCCAGGAAGGAGCAGATCCACTCACTAGCCCACTCGGCCCCCACTGGGCTCAATATCATTCATGTGCCTGATAAACTCCACACCTCAAAATGTCCACCCAAACCTTAGCACTTCCCAAAGACACAGGAGAGGCTCTTGGGGTGGCCTGCACCAAGCAAGGGTTCTTAGTGTCAGTGACAGCTGTTTTCTGGTCGAAGCATTCATCTAAGCATCTCCTATGTGCCAGGCATTGTGCTAAGTTCTTTACAGGCATAATCTCATTTGTTCTTCAAAAAAAAACACTTTATTTTTCTTCTTTTTTAAAAAACATTTTTAAAGGATAAAAGCCAGGCCAGGTGCAGTGGCTCATACCTGTAATCCCAGCCCTTTGGGAGGCCAAGACAGGCAGATCACTTGAGGTCAGGGGTTCGAAAACCAGCCTGGCCAACATGTTGAAACCCTGTCTCTACAAAAATACAAAAAAGTTAGCCAGATGTGATGGTGTACATCTGTAGTCCCAGCTACTAGGGAGGCTGAGGCAGGAGAGTCACTTGAACCTGGGAGATGGAGGTTGCAGTGAGCCAAGATCTTATCACTGCACTCCAGTCTGGGTGACAGAACGAGACTCCATTTCATAAATAAATAAATAATAAAGGATAAAGTCCAGACCCTGCACAACACAACAATAACTTCAGAGGTGAGGAATGTTATGATCCCCATTTTAAAAATGAGAGAATGAGGCAAAGTGGTTTTGGCTAAAAACTGGGGCCCATGGCCAAGGAATGCCATGAAGGCTTGTTCGCCTGTTCTATAAGTGAGTCAAAGTGAAGCCACAGAGGGGGATGAGGCTCTGCTCAAGGTTACATTAGCAACTGCTGGCAAAGCCACAGGAACTAAGGCATCCTCCTGCCTGGCTCCAAGCTTTCCCCTTCACTCAGTGCCATCTTCTAGCTGAGGGCCAGCATCAGTGGGCTCATAGGCCCTGCCCTTTTCAGACATCCTAGATACATGCACCCCCTGTTCCTCCTACTTCACATCAGATTCCGCACATTGTTGGATATCTTTCTGGAACCATTAAGGATGGGAATTCAGTCTCCATGACCTCAGCCACACCCACCTGCACAGGTCCCTCATCACCTTCATGAGGTGGAGAGGGAGGAGGAAGAAGCTCTGGGGGTCAAGGAAGGAAGAGCCTCCAGAGGTGCTCCTGAATGGCTCATTGTCGGGGGTATTTGGAGAAGACTCCTGCCTCAGTGACCCGGATCACATACCCTCCCCCACCACCAAAATGTTTGGAGCTCCATGGTTCCAAACGTACACACCGGCAGCCATTTCCCGATGTCTCCAGTGTGAAGCCAGCCGTCACTGTCCAGGGCTTCCTTTGTCCTCTCTGGATCTTTCAAGTAGCCTTTGAACACATTTGGTCCTCTCACACATATCTATGGGACAAAAAACACGGCTTCTCTCAGCCACAGCATGAGGAATGAGGAGATGGGAGGCTGTCACCAGGCATATGGAGATAAGGTACACTATCCATCAGGAAAGCCAGGGATGGAAACAGAGGACGAGGAACAGCCAGCAGCCATCTGAACTGTCTCCTGTCAAGCAACATCCTCCCCATCTTTCCCCCACTGCCATGGCCACCCGAGGCCTTTGTCATCTCTTCTCTCTCAGGAGCTCTCTGGCCTTGGCCACATGCTGCTCTATGACACTTAACGGGGACTCATCACAGATATTGATGGCTGGCTGATTCTACCAGGGATGCTTCAGTCCCCCGCTCCATTAGCAGGCAGTCATTCCCACTCACTCCCATGGAATGAACAAGTACAGACCAGCTCTATCTACTCCATCTGGCCTATTTGTAAAGGGTGAAGTTTCTGCTGGGACAGTTCACACAGCAGCAGGCCATAACACAGCTGGGGTAAAAAATGAATTTTTACAATAGTTTGGGGCTGGGCATGATGGCTAACACCTGTAATCCCAGTGCTCTGGGAGACCAAGGCAGGAAGGATTGCTTAAGGCCAGGAATTTAAGACCAGCCGGGGCAACATAGCAAGACCCAGTCTACAAAAAAACAAAAAGTTATGTGGGCGTGGTGATACATGCCTGTTGGCCTCACTACTTAAGAGGCTGAAGCAGGAGAATTACTTGAGCCCAGGAGTTTGAGATTACACTGGACTATGATCACGCCACTGCACTCCAGCCTGGGTGGCAGAGCAAAGCCTTGTCTCTATTAAAAAATTAATTAATTAATTTAAAAGTCTGGGAATTCCAAATCTTGATTTAGACCACTGGCTAATGGTTGCCTCATAAACAGGAGAGGAGATGCTGAGTTGAGTTGAGTCAAATTAATCAGTACTTTAAAATGACTTTACCCACAAGGCAAAAGGAAAATCATTCCATCCCTACTGTTCTTGTTTGTTTTTACTCACTATATGCAGCAGCCACAGACATGAATGGCTAAATCCTTGTTTACCTCGCCCTCTCCTTTGCAGGCCCAATAGTTCAGTTCCTCAACATCAACGAGCTTGATATGATTGCAGGGAAGTGGCGCCCCTACGTGCCCTGGAACACCGGAGCAAGATGGTATTTGTTAGTGTTCAGATCTGTTTTAGCACTGAAGATGTTCCAAGCCCCCTTAAAACCTCTGAGTGGCCAAAGTGGGGAATTATGGGTGGAAAGCAACATACCTTTAAAGGAGCAAATGTTACTGGCAAATGTTGGTAATAAAACAAAGTTCTGGAGAAAGCAAAGGCCAACCTCTGCCTGGGCATTTGTTTTATACCTGATTCTTAATGAGCAGGACAGGCACACTTGGCCCAGCACCAACGTGCACAGGATCCTGGGTGGGGTAGGGTGGCACCAACGATAGAGTCAAGATTTTTGACAGTAGTGTCCACGTTAAATCATTTTCCCCATTGTCAGATCACATGTCTTGGTTTGGGGGTCATAAAATATAGCAATTACTGCTTTTTCTCTAACCACCAGACTATTGATTAACATGCTGGAAATCTAGAAATCTTAAGCTGTGGATTCTGATTCCGTGGGTTTGGAATGGAGATTCGACATTTCTTAGAGGCACCAAGGTGATGCTGCTTCTGGTCCCACACTATACTTTGAATAACAAAGGAATGGAAAGCTGGGATGAAGAAATGTGGCGCATGAAAATAAGACTCCAAATTCTCTTGGTCAAATTTACCACAAAATTACATCTAAGTCATTTTCTAGTCATTGTGGTTGTTAGATAATTCACTGGCAAGTTGGAGGTTTTTAAAGCAGATGCTAGCCAAGGTCCTGAAAGAAAAATGAGCCACATATATGAAAAATGAGGCTTACCACCTTGGTTTCTCTTTTAAAACAGATGCTTTCAAATCCTTGACAATAATATACAAAAATATCTATCCTCATACACAAAAACCTTTTCAAGTTTTGTGCTAAGGATGAACTGAAAAAGGTAAAAACCTCAGCAGTGTTTATACAGGAAAATGTAAAGGATGACGTGAGAGGGAAGAGTTACATGCCCAAAAGGAAGGAATACATGAGGGTGGATACTGGAAGAATCTGGTCTAAAACTGGTGGGTAATCTATGGGCCCCTACTACAGACCTGTTTCCCCTTTTGTTGAAAACCACTCAGCAAAAGAATCCTTCAGGATACTGACTTCTCCAAGCCTAGGGCTACTCTTTGTGCTTAAGTTTGCTCAACTGCAAACTGGAAAATTTTAGGATGATGTGCACATGAAAGAAATATGCTGTTTAATGCAATATTATTTTCAGAGTACCTTGAGACAGTCAGCAGAAACATGACAGGTGGATTTTAAATTGAAATAAATGAAATCACATTTGGCCAAGCCAAGTATAGAAGCATTTTTTCCTTAGTCCTGTCTTTTAAAACTGTAGTTGAATAAAGCCTATTTTATAAATAAATTATTTAATCACTTTGCTGCTAGCAGATCTCCTACAGGAGCCACCTTTGGAGATCATTGTTTTCCTTGTCGCAGGTTTTAGTATTGTCCTATTTCTTTTTATAGATAAATAGAAGTTATGCACAAAAGAAGTAATAGATCACAAAATACAACTCCAGGTGGAAAAATGTTTATAATATCAGGTTACTGGATTTTTACAGATTCTCGATACTACATGGCCTTGCTTACAGTCACTTTAGAATGAAGGAAGCAAGCTATGAATTAGACATGACATATAAAGGAGAGGCAGGTTCATAGTAGCCAGGGTACTGTTTCTTAAAGGGCCATTTTAGAAGCCCTTTGGGAACTACGTTCTCCTGTGATATCAATGTCTCGAAGGCAGCAGCAATCTCAAAAAGGGACAGCTCTCATCCACATCCTCATTTTGAGGAGATGCATCCTTTAGAGCCAATGGGAAGCAGGCCTGTAGTGGGTAGCCCATGGATTACTCACCAAATTTAGACCAGATTCTTCCAGTATGCTAAGGATGAATAAAAAAGGGAAAAACCTCAATAGTGTTTACAGATTTACAACGCCACAACACAGACATAACCACCATTAATGTTTTTCTTCTATTTCCTTTGCTTTTTTCCTAAGTACCCATGCAAATTTCCTTTCCGTGAGGGAGTTTTAGAGTGAGCTGCTTTTACTCCACAGTGGCTTGTGAGCCAGTCCCATATCACATAGCCCATCCTACCTGAGGTCCAGTCCCCAGGCGTGGTGAAGGTGCATCCAGCTGTGCACTCAGTTTGGCCATAACCTTCATAAACCTTCAAGCAAAACATAGAAGCCACACTGTGGGCACACACCCTCCAAGAGCTGACTGGCCACCCCTTTCAGCCAGCTAACCTCCCAATGAGCATCTGACTGCTTTGTGATCCAGATGGTGGTGGGAAGGAAGTGCTCTGGAGGTAGACAACTCCAGGTGAAGCTGAATACACAAAATAAGCACGGCCACATTTGCTTGGAAGAAGTGATACTTTTATCACAGATACTTAGTAGATGAGGTTATATAGCTTAGGGTAAAGATTTCTGACCTATTTTCAACCACTGGATCTAGTTTTCATCTGGATAATACAAAATAAACACCTTAAAATCTACTCTATGTTTTATTTTGGCTCCATAAGCTATTCCCCTCCAGAATCCCACCTGTTTGCATGAATACACCACATAAGAGTGTCTGCCTTTAGAAGTGGTCAAGCCATGCTGGTGCGGAATATGAGTACAGTGAATAAAGCTCAAGGCTTCTAAAGCAGAAAAATTGAAGCATGCACAATTATGAAAAAGATGGGTCTACTTTACTTAAAATCAGTCAGCCACAACCATGTTACGATACCCTACTATGTAGGAACTTAATAAATATGAGTTGAATGGAAAATGAAGAAATAAATTTTGACAGATGACAAAATATAATGGATCAAATAACACTTAAATGGGCTTTCTCCCTTGTTCTCCTTTTCTGGGTTGTGAGATATTTTGCAGGCTGGAGAAGGCAGGGATGCAGTATAGGTGTGGTACACATTCTCTAGCACATTGATGACCTATCTGTGGTTTGTCTGATCCCTTTGCCCTTTGCAAAAAACTTTCAAAGGTCCAGGTAAAAGAATTTCCCAGAGTGGATAAACCTGGGCTTTCCAGAAGGTGGTAATGCCATCCTGACTTTCACCGGCTCTGAGTTTTTTCCTCCTCAGAGGAAGGAGTTTTGTCTCACAAAAATCTTGCCCCAAGGTTCTTTCTCTGAACAGTAGAGGGTATGGTAGTTTTCCTGCCCTAACGTATGTCCTGCTATTCCTAAGGAAGGACACACAAAGACAATACCTGGCACCCTAGAGCTGCCCGGAGAAATCCCAGAACTGTTGGTGATGCTGGGGCTGCTCCAGTAACAATCATCCGCACACACCCACCAAGACTGGCCTGTGGGAAGAGAGAAGAGCTGTTGAAGTTTGTGATGTCTGAGATGGTGTCCAGCCCATCCGGGCCTCATCCAAGGTCAATATCCAACAATTGGGTCCTACTTGGATGCTAGGGCTGGGATCAGAAAGAAGGCCTGAGAATATATAACACACGAACTGAGGAAATTCCTTCCCCTTCATAATGATAAACACAATCATTAGCTCTGCAACTCAACCCACCATATGACCAATTCTTTTATGCCTTTTGAGGTAAGTACCATTAGTCTGGGTGGCATTCTATAATATTGGTTCTTCTTCCTTCCTTAAAATACACAGCTGCTCCCTCACCCTCCCATCATTGATTGACAAGAATCCAAAACAA
This sequence comes from Cebus imitator, assembly GCF_001604975.1. NCBI lineage: Eukaryota > Metazoa > Chordata > Mammalia > Primates > Cebidae > Cebus > Cebus imitator. The sequence continues at coordinate 10,283,377 of NW_016107391.1, read as the reverse complement.
TTACTTAGGACAATTTATTCCAATTTCCATTATAATGGCATTGCCTTTTTTCATGTATAAATCAATACCATGCTTTATTTACTATGCACTGCTAAGGACAAAGAATACTTGAAACACTTTATTTATGTAAGTTGAGCCAAGATATTTTAAATATTAATTTTCATAACTAAAAATAGAGTAGCAAGAAAAAAATGAATAATGCTACTAATTAATTACAGATTCCTTGGGTAATGCAGAGCTTGAAAACTTTTGTGGAGTTACAGAAACGAGTAATTCAAGATTGGCCTGCTGTGGGAGACGTTAAAGGGACAGAACCCAGGAAAGAAAAAGATTTTGAACCATTTGGCTAGAACCACGCTGCTGGAAAGCCACCATGGCCAGGATTACAGGGAGGGGCAAGAGAACCTGCAAGGCCCAAGAGCTTCGCAGTGGCGCACTGATCTGACTACCAAAGGGCAAAGCCACCCTGTTGCCTGTGGAGATCAAGGGATCTACTACCCAGAGTAGGTTTTCTTTTTGCTCATCTCAAATGTAACACATCTCCAAAAACCAAAAATGTCTAAGTTTAACATTTCAATTGTAGCTTAAGCTTTGATTTCATGAGCAAATGGATTATTTCACACGATTACAGGGCACTGGGATGAATTTCTCCAGTTCTCCTGTAAGGTCATCCATTGGATACTTAGGTGTCATCTATAATCACTTGTTCATTTTTTTTACCTGAATCTTATTAAAGAAGAGTTCATCCCAAATGCTATCATTCCTGATGATTCCACTCCGGACCTCGGCTTGCTTACGCTTTGCTGCAAACTCCAGGAGCCAGCGCTTTAATGGTGTGTTTGCCTGGCTGAAGATCTGAGGAACACAAGTTGGAAGTAGCTATCAGGGCCTGAATGTCTCACTTCTAGACATAGCCCCCAGGAATTAAGCCCAGACTGGCCAGCAGAGAAGCCATGTTCCCTTTTGCCCCTGCAGAAGGTCACCGAATGTGTGACCTTGAGCTGAAGGTTAACACTGCTTTGCCTGACACGCATGCTATGAAGGTGGAAGTTTCTGGAAAAAAAATCTCCCCCACAGGGGTTTTTGAATAATAGGAAGAAAACAGGAGAAGGAAGAATGAGAAAGAGTCAGGAACTACAAGAGAGGAGGCAAGTTCTGGGACCTAGCAGCAGAGGCATTAAAAGCCTGCCTGGGGCTCCAGACCCTGCCCAAACAAGCAAATACAGAGCCCCTCAGCTCTGCTGGAGACTCGCTGCAGAACTCACCTTGTCATACATCCGGTTCAGCAGTCGTGGCACCACAGGGAAGATGGTGGGGCATAGAGCCTTCATGTCATCTGAGAGGAGGCGGATGTCTCCCTGGAAGAAGCCAACGCGCCCTCCATGGCAATAGACGACAGACTGGAAGGAGTGGACAGGAAGGGAGGAGTCCCTTAGGGTGGTCACTCCTGGCTATAGTCCAAAGCTGTCCAAAGTGCTGTCCTACATGGAGGGCACCCATGACCCCCTGACCCAGGTCTGGCTGCTGCCATGGGACACTGAAGAACGCAATCTGAGGTGACCCAACCCCCACCTCCCGCTAAGTCCCACTCAGGCTTAGGGAGATGAACAGGAGAAGGGATGGAATCCTGAGCCTCTGGGAGATGCCAAAGCAGCCATTCTCACGGGTGTCTGCCCCCTCACTTACTCCCAAACCCTGGACATGGGCCTCCCTGGGGACTCAGGTCTCTGAGATGTACTACAGCCTATTAATGGGTCTGTTCCAGGTCTTAGAGTCCTTGGATTTCCCCAGGGAATTCTGGAAAGGTGTGTAGATGCTATGAGTAATGAAGATGCTGCTGAAGTTGGCTGTGGGTGCTACTTAGTGGGAGGTCAAGGGGGAGCCCCTGGCTAGTTCCTAATGGGACTAGAAGTACACCAGGGGCTTTACATATGCTCCCTTCTTTCTTGCTTATAGCAACCCTGTAAGGGAAGTGGTATCCCTACAGGTGAGGAACACAAAGCTCAGAGAGGTAACATGACTTGCCCAGGGTTACAAAGCTAATTTACAGTAATTGCTGGCATTGAATCCAGGTACAGAAAGCTAGAAAGCATGCTTTCCAGATGCCAGAGACTTACCTGCACTATTATATAAGGCCTCCCCCAAGGCAAAATGGGAAAGGCCTAGAAGACACAGTTTATTCATAGGCTGGTCCCTTGAGTGATATATATATGGAGAATTCCTTGCCTCTATAATCACATATGGACTCCTCCTCCCACCCCCTCTGTACTTCCACAAGGCCTATCTCAGGGCTAACCTAAGGCCAGTCCCCATCTGCAGCCTGAAGAGCCAAGCCAGTTTCATTCCCAGACTTTACTCTTTTGTTTTCTCTTTTAGGAGTTTGTAAATTGTGAAAGTTAGGAACATAAGTTTTTTGGCCATAAATGGAACTGTACTGCACAGAGCTTGAATGGTAAAGCACTTCTGCAAACCTGCAATGCTCTCTGAGAAGATGCTATCAGCTGGGATCTCTCTCAGCTGAGTGTGTCCATGGGTAAGGCAGGGCAGGCCTGGGGGCTTCCCTGGAACAATGCTCCCAGGAGGCACAAGCTGGGTGGCTAAGGTCCTCTGAGCCCTCTGACCCCTGTGGTACCTTCTGAGGACAGGGCAGTTTGGTCCTACTTCATGTCACCAGTGACAAGTGACACCTGCTAGTGTTATGGGTTCTAGGCACAGACTGTGCCTCCCTGATGCCAGGGCCTTACCTGCACCATTCTCTCAAACATGTGTGCTAAAGGCAAATAGGAAATGTGCACATCCGCACAAGTGGGAGCCCACTGACTCTGTAAGAAAAAAGAAGGAGCCCAGGCAAGGCCCGGTCAGTCAGGTGGGCGTCTTACCTGGATTACTCTCTCAAACATGTGAGCCAGAGGCAGGAAGGAGATGAGCACATCGTCCTGTCTCGGAAAGATCACTTTCTGCAGGTGACGGGCATGGGAGACAGAAAGGAAAGAAACACTGACAGAAAGACGACAAGAGAATCATAAAACAATAAAGAGAAAATGGTCCTGGAGGGCAAACAGGGAGAGGGGAAAGGGAATGGGGGCAGTGAGGACAGAGAGAGGGGTGAGATGAAAGAGAGAAGAAATAAGGGAGAGAGGGAGAGAGAGAGGGAAGGGAAGGTGCAGAAAGAAGAGAGAGACAGAGAGACAGGGCAGCATAGGAAGCGGAGTGTTAGGTCACAGCGCCAGTGGGTCTAGGTTATCTGCAGAAGCAAAGAGCCAAATGAAGCACACAGAAACCAGCAGAGCGGGCTCTGCAGGGAAGTCTCCTCTCAGAGGACCTGCCTCTCACTTGCAGTCTGTCGGCACCAGCCCGGCTCTCTCCCCTGCCTCCCCACACCTGCAGGACCTGCCCCACACCCCATTTCCCCATGCTCCCCAGGCCACCTGGGCAGGGATTCAGAAGAGCTTGGCTAGTCAGCACTTTCTAGTCCTTGCAGAGAAAGGGGCCCAGGGACTCCTAAGTCTATGCACCTGTGGCGGAGTACGAACTGCAGCCAGAGGAGGAGACAAGGCCAAACCCAAACAGTGGCTGAACCTGGGCTCACAAGCCATCCCTGGAAGCAGGGCCTTAAAGCGGAATGCTGACAGAGAGCCCTGCTGCACCCTGTCAGCAAAGGGACGGCCCAGGCCACATCTCACAGTTGTCTCACAGACCCTAGGGACAGGGGCTACTCCAGCCAGGGGAGCCCTGCACAAGGCTTGGGCTCTGGGTGGGCTGTGCCTGCAGGTGCTCTCCTCTGCTGGACTTCCCTGCTCTCCACCCCTTTGCAGAGGCCTTCACGCTCCTGTGCTGGCTTTTGGGCCAGTTTGGGCAAACCTTGGCTCCCGATCTGGGCTCAGCCACCAACTGTCTCTCACAGTTTTCTACTAAAATATGTGTTTGGGACAAACGCTCCATAATGTCATCTCCCATGAACATGGAGAGTGATTTTCTCCACAGTGGAGAAAAAGCCTAACTTTTTTGAAAAGATGCATTCCTTTATACTGAAGGAAACTACAGGACATACTCACCCCTTGTGGGAAAAGTCCTCCTTTGTTAGCCGGTTATAAAATGCTAACATGCTTTGGTCAGGCCAAGATATCAAAGCTTTTTTGATATTAGATTTACCTTTAAGTACAGCCTTATAAATTAGCAGTTGCCGTTGTTTCTCAGACTCTAGTAGTCCTTAAACACAAAATGACTGAATTAAACCCTGACCTATTCGAAAAACAAGTTATTAAGGATTACTTTCTAAATAAGGGTACACACAAAACCATAGGTATATCAATTTTTGAAGTTAGAAATAAAAAATAGATTTGCACGCTTTTCTTTCTGGGATCTTAGTGCTCCCAGAAATCAACTGAATATTTGTCAAGTCTGGATCATTTCCGTATTTGGAGTTAAAAGTGATGGTAAAAGTGGGGTTGCTCTAATGAGAACAGAAACTCTTGCCTGTGAATGGCAGCCCAGATTATATCAGGAAAACAAACAAATAAATAAAAAAAAAAAAATCCTCTGAAGCTTGAGACTGTCCTCAAGAGACACCTGCAACAGTAATTCTACTTTATTCACCTCTGTCACTTTCAGAAAGCCTGAGAAATCAGCCACCACGTTCCCATGGGTGAGCATCGCACCTTTTGGGTTCCCTATAAAAAGAAAGCAAGAAGCCAAATTAGTTAGAAACTCAAGGGCCACTTCTTGAGAACAGTGTCCGAAGGTGGCAGTCCCAGACACCCAGGATGCCCACCCAAGCCTCTGGCCTTTGTCTTCAGCCACCGGTAGACACACAGGCAGATGAATGCTGCTTCAAGGACCGTCATCCTATAGGTATAGCCCACCATTAGGCTCCCAGCAGCATGAGACCAGGAGGCAGGTGACATGGCTGCACAGGTGGGGTGTCTCAAGGTTTGTTGGGTCAACTGCTTGTGGTCTGCATCATATCCTTTCTCATCTCCCTTCAGGAGCACAGGCTCTCGGCCCTCAGTTCCCTTATGTGCAGCAAGGGCTCTGTACTGCTCCCTGGGCTTGAGTGGGGCTGATTTCCTGAGTCTAGCAGCCAACTCTAATGGCAGAGGACTTCTCTGCTGCATTTGGCAAGGCCCCAGGTTCAGGCCAGGCTGGAGGTCCAGAGTGCTGGGTAGCCCTTCCTGCCTGCCCCTTGGCAGAGCTGGGACACAGATATTCTTGCTTTATTTTGATATAACATTTCACTACTGCTCGTGAGGCCTGGTTCTCCAGGCCCTTAAGAAAGCCAGGGACTGCTAGGATGACTCAGACGACAGAGGCCACTAGAGATCCCAGGCACAGCAGGCTGGGAAGGAAGGTCAGCTTGCCTACCATTTCCTGTTGGGGTGGATACAACCCCAAAGTTCCTGCCAGACAGATCTGACAGGGCTCAAGTCCTAGCCTTGCCACTCACGACCAGCATAACACTTGCAAGTCATTGTTCCTCTGTTTCCTTACCTGTAAGATAGGGACAGTAACGCCCACCTCATAGGCTTCTATAAAATCTAAAGATATAATCCAGGTACGAAAGATGTTAGTTTCCACTGAGGCAGCCAAAGATGTTAAATTAGACGTTTCCATGGAGGCAGCAGATACAATAGCTGGAAAACTGGCAAGCGAGGGGCCAGACTACATTCAGAATTTACCCAAGAAACATCAAATAATCCAACATGTTAACTTTGCAACTCTCACCCTGAATGAGGCAATAAAAGGGCTGAGTAGAGACTAAGAGAGTGTTGTACTCAATGCCCCTGAATTACTCACTTTAAAATGGTAATTTTATGCTATGTAAAATTTGCCTCAATGAGAATGTAGGGGGAGAGAGAAAGAGAGAGAGAATTAACTTTTTTTCTTTGGAGACAGCTACATGGAGTCCTATAGCCCATCAAAAAGGGAGGAACGAAGGGTCCTTTCTCCCAATCCCAACCTAACACCCAAGCTAACTCAGCCCTTAATGGGATCACTTGAAGAGTCTGATTGTGCTCCCTGCAGCTGGGAGACCCAATGAGAAAGGTGAATTAAGACTGTGGCTGTCAAAAAAAAAAAAAAAAAAAAAATTAATCCCAGGGAGTCTGGATATGGAGTCTGCAGAAGGAACATCAGTCTCAGCAGTGGTGGGAATGGTGGGGTGCAGGAAATCTTATCCTCAAGACCAGTTTGCCAGGGCAAAAGGACCATCGCCCATCAGGGGAAACAATCAAGTGTACATGACAGGCAGAAGCTGAAGTGGAGCAGACAGCAGACAGCCCAAGGAAGGGCACCGCCTAAATCAAGAGAGCTCATGAAGGCAGCCATCAAGCAGAGGGAGTTTTAGACGTTTGCCCAACACCATCTTCCAACTTTCATATTCCATTTATTTATTCTCCTACCCCACTGCAAACCTGGTAAGAGAGGGCAGAAACCTCTGTTAGCAAGCTGGGGGAGAAGGAGAAACAGCAGAGAACAGAAGAGAGGAGGACCGTGCCCTCCTTACCAAGCCTGCAGCCAGCCCTTGCTGGGGAGAGGGAGGAGTCTCAGTGAAGTGTACTGATTCCTTTTTTGTTATTCTGAATTAAGACTATGTTTGTGACTTGCAATGTCCACGAGACTTTTTATTACCTGAGAGTGACCAGAAAAAGCAAGAGATGCCTGCATTTTTATCCAGGAGCAGAAAAAAAACTATCACCACAGTGCAAATTTAAAGGCACGAATGGAGACAAAAATAAAATTGCTCTTATAATTATATCCCAGGTGGCCTACTTGTTCAACTTACTGGTGACCCATTTGTCAGAGATAAGAGCATCAGGCATGGCCCAATCTTTGCGTTCAAGAGACGGACACATCTGTTTAACTGCAATGTATGGTGGACGGGATTTTAACCTGCGCTCTGGCACTTCTACCCATATTGCAAATCACAGAGACGATTCTGGGGACACAGAAGATTATGACATGATTTAACAAGTTACATTTCTCTAATAAATAGCTGTCAACATATCTTCTTTTTGAAAAGAAAAAGTGCCGTAGGGTCTAATTTTATCTCTGCCTATCCTTCTTTCATCCTAACATCTTTCCTCAAACCCAGGCCCAGATTAAGAAATTTCCAAGTTGCCCCTTATATACAAATCCCACAGAGTACCTGGGCCCAGAGAGTATTCCGAGTGTCACCTGGCAATTTCTTCCCATTGACTCTCAGGCTCTGGAAGTTTCTAAGGAATATCTCCCAAACACTAGGTATGAAATCAGAGATGTTATAAAATAGAGTCCCGTGCTAAAGAGCTTTGGATTTGCAAGTTTGGCTGACTTGTTCATCCTTGATAGAACTCAGGGTGAATGGTGTAAGACTCTCAAGAGAAAGCTGTCTTCATTGATAAAAAAACAATTCTAAAGCCTCCATTAAGTTCAAGCCAAAACACATACAACAGCAGTAGTTATTCAAGTCCACTTGGTTAGATAAGCCCTTTCCTTCTCCAACATGATGAGAAAAGTTCATGTCCTTTAGTTTTCTTGTGGATATGAATGCCATTTTATACATGTCTAATGGCCTATAGAATTTTAAAACATTCCCAGACATGCCCAAATTATTTCTTTAAGTCATCTCTACATGTGGTCCCAAAGGAAGAAGGAGAAGTGAATGTTGGCAACAAATTCTGGGGGAAGACTGAAAGGTTGCAGAATCGAATTGCAGAATTTTCCCTAGTTTTCTCCTTTTCTGGTGCAATGTCAGTAAGAGATGCTGGCTACCCAGGCCGCCAATGTCTCAGCAATATGAGACCTACTGTCTATTTCCAATCCTCCACTCATAAGCTGACCATTCTTGTATTTAATTGTCTCTCCAGCCACTGAAGAAAAACTCTCCAAGTTTTAGATTCTGCCAATGACATTTTGGCTTTGGTCAGTGTTCCTGGGCAGGCCTCCCATGGCTATTATGCAGAAAGGCATTTTGCTGGGTGATGATCTGCCCTGGTTGGATGTTGGCTCCAAGTGAGAACAGCTGTGGATGAAGTTGAGCTTAAAGTTTCTCTTGCAGGGGTGGAAATGGGTCTGGGGACAGTTCTGGGCCACACAGTTGGGAGCTTCTGGCTGCTTGTTTCTGCTTTAAACAGTCAAAGGTGGGTTATAATAGTTACTGGTGATTGAAATTCCCTGGAAGTTTCATAATGCAGGTAGAGTGTTCATCTTCCTGATAAAGGCTCTCACATCTTTAGGCCTGAGTCTTACTTTTATCAATCCCATAGCCACCCATTTTTCAAAAATCAAGACTTGAGGGCTAGTATGAATAGAAATAATAACTATGATAGTAGCCAAGTACTCAACACCCACTAATGTGGCAATATGCTGGGCATTTCATCCATGGGAACTCAGTTATTTCTTGAAACAACCCTAAGCAGTAAGTTAAATGTATTCCTCTAATAGACAAGAAAACAAGCTTAAGAGAGGTTAAGTAGGCCGGGCGCTGGTGACTCACGCCTGTAATCCCAGCACTTTGGGAGGTCGAGGCGGGTGGATCACAAGGTCAGGAGTTCAAGACCAGCCTGGCCAACATGGTGAAACCCCCATCTCTACTAAAAATACAAAAATTAGTTGGGTGCAGTGGCAGACACTTGTAATCCCAGCTGCTTGGGAGGCTGAGGCAGGAGAATTGCTTGAACTGGGGGAACAGAGATTGCAGTGAGCCAAGATCATGCCACTGCACTCCAGCCTGGGCAACAAAGGGAGACTCTGTCTCAAAAAAAAAAAAAAAAAAAAAAAAAAAAAAAAAAAAAAAAAAAAAAAAACAAAAAAAAAAAAAAAAAAAAAATAAGAAAACAAAAAAAAAAAAAAAAAAAGAGAGGTCAAGTAATTCTAAAGCTGTACAGCAGGAGTGCTAAGACTTAATTTTGTGTCTACAGTCATACAAGTCTTGAACCAAATAGCACGAAACCAATAGGTCATGGTGAACATTTTCCCCAGAAAGCCTACCTCTGAGTAGCCACAGTTCTGGGGCTGCTGGGCATTTACATGCTCAGCCAAATGACTGCAGATGCCTGCAGGGCTTTCATGGGTATCGTCAGTTAGAACAGAAGGGATGCACCAATTTGAATGGCCTCCACCCCCTTTGCCTCCCAGCCCCACAGCCAGTGCTTAGAATTGATCCAGCCAGCTCCGCCATGCTTTGAGCCTCTTTCGTATGACTCCAGACATGTGGCCCTTCCCCTCCTATCTTCCCTCTCATCCCTCCCTCCCATGCTGACTCCTGTGTCCCTTGCTTCAGTCACTCTCCTGTCAAGTGCTTCAGCTCTTGGGCCTCCCCCAGGATCCCATCCTGAAAACTGCACCAAGCCAATCCAGCTGCCAACCTTCTACTCCCTCTACAATGCAGCCCCCGAGGTTCAGAGCCTCTGTCCCAGAGGGACTCTCTTCCCAGAAACTGTCACACATGCCCCCTTTAGACTCCTCTTTGCCCCCTTGAGACTCCTCTCACCCTCAGCCAGGACCCTGACTCCCACTGCACAGAAGAGGCAGAAGCCATCAGAGGACTCTCTTCATCTTCCTGGCCTCCCAGACTCTGCTCTTACCCCTTCCTTCCTAGCAGGGCCATCTCCTCCCTGGTGCTTCGAGGCCTCCTCTCTCCCCCACTCACACCAAAGCTTGGGGGGGCTCTGCTGCTTGAGCATCCTCTTCCTTTCCTCTGTCTCTAGTGGTCCCTTCTCAGCCACAAGAAACATTTCTACAAGAGCAAAAACCTCCCCCAAATTCCTTGGCCCCTCCACCTGTCAGTCTTGCTTTCTGCCATACCTTCATAGTCAACTATAAAAATAAAAAACACCAACTTTCTCTTCAAGTATAACACACATGGAAAAGTACTCAAATAACCATAAAGTTCAATGGAGTTTTCCAAAGTGAACTTGGCTGTACAGCCAGCACCCAGATCAAGAACATCACCAGCATCCCAGAGGCTTCCTTATAACCCTTTCAGGGTGTCATTATCCCAGAAGGCACCCCCTATCCTGATTTGTAAAACCACAGGGTAGTTTATCATGTTTTATGATTTTATATGAAAGAAATCATACAATCTTTTGTGGCTGGTTTCTTTTGCTCAACATTGTGGCATAATGTTCTGTTGTAAGCAAATAAGCATTTGAGTTGTTTCCAGATTTTGACTATTACAAACAGTGTTGCTATGGCCATGATGGGGCATGCCTTTTGGTGGCACAGCCAAGCTTCCTGAAAGAAATGCACACATGCTTGGACTGAATTGACATCTTCACTTCCCATTCACTCCTCAGTCCACAGCAACCAGCCTCTCCTCCACCCCACGCCCCAGGACCAGCCTTTGTCAAGAGCAACAGCAGGTCATTTCCTGGTGATATCCTCCAGTTACAACTTAGCCACAGATGATGCTGACAGATCCTGTTCTCGTCTGGCCTATCCAGCCACTCCTACCTGGTCTCTTTTGGGAACTCCTGTCCCATCATCTCCCTCATGCTCATGCCCTCAGGCCCTGCCCCAGGCCCTCTCTTTTCCTCTCAACACTCCCTCAAAGCAGTGTGTTCTGTGCTGCCACCAGGTCTCCAGACATGCTTTTTCCTCTGCCCGGAATGCCCTTCCCTGGCTTCTCCAGCTACTGATCCTTCAGGACTCTGCTTAGACTGATTTCCTCCGGGAATCCTTTCTGTCCTGCTGTACTGACCTCTCGGTGGCTGGGTACCCCATGCACCAGGCATGCAGACCTCAAGGCAGTGACCACGTTGTATTGTAACTGCCTGATGATATGAGCTGGGAGCTCATGGGTGCAGACCTGTGTTTTCTCCATCCCTATGCCCTCAGCCCCTAACACTGGGTCTGATGCATAGTGGGTACTCACAAAAATGAGCTGAATGAATGAATACAGATGAATTAGAAAAAGAGTGCTAAAAACACATAGACTGGAAGAGTGTGTTTTAAAAGACCACAGTATTTACTTCACTGGGAAGATAAGGTACATGAACTCACAAGGATAAAACATCCTGTCATTCAAGGGACCCCATTTCCCAAACTGGGCTGTGTTATACCCACATATTATCTTTTTTTCAGAGGTGGTAGTGGGTTCAGATTCCAGTCCAGCTAACAGTTATTTCGAAAGGAACAGCAAACCACATGTCTACCCCTCAGCCATCACTGGGTACAGACAGACCACAAGCTCTCACCTCCTCCCAGGCCTTCTTGGCCTGAACAGGGGCTTCAAAGCCCTGACTTATTCTAGGGATCAGCAGATCTTTCCACCGCATGCCAAGAAGGAAATCTGCCCAGAATGATTCCACCAGAATCACGGGCCAAATGTCAGGATCAGATCATATTTTCCATCTTTCTCCAAGAAAAGAGCATGGCCCTTGATAAGGCTGGGAGCCAGGACATTCAGCTTACATTTAAGGGAAGCTGGATCTGGGCTGTGATGCTGAAGACACACAAGGCTGATGTGCCCGATGAGAGAATGAGCACAAGAGGCACAGCACAGGCTTAGCCTAAAGCCAAGGAAATCCAAGTGCACGGCCAGGCGGGGTGATATCAGGCCAGGGCTCTGCTCCCTCCCCCAGCTCTGCCCAGGCACCAGCCATAGCTTTGGAGTGGGAGGTCTGGGAAAGTAAATCACAGCCTGTGTTTCAAGCCCCATATATTCTGCTTCCATCACACAGAGCTTGAGCAGGATGGCTCAGCTTTCTACAGTCTGGAAAAGCACTGGACGTGATGTCTGCCCTCCCTAGCCAGGGAACAGAACACTTCTGCATCATGAAGTCTTTTCCAGATCCAAGGGCAATGTCTGTGACCAAGTGACCTGTTAAAAGCCTGAAGGGACACTTTGAAGGCAGGTCTGAAGGTAAGGCCATAGCAGTGACCTGCTCTCCAAAACCATGTCACCAAAAATTCACATGGTAAAACTCAAGACACTCACCCATGTGTTTACTTATTTTCTGGCTGCTTTAGCACTACAACAGCAGCATTTAGTCACTGCAATAAGGAGCATATATGGCCTGAAAAAACAAACAAAAACCTCAAGACAAAAAGACACTGGAAAACGCTATTTAAAAAGCAACATAAACCTGAAGGTGCATTTTTGAATTCTTGGTTGGCTCTGGATGTCAGCTCCTGGAGAGGAAGGGCTGTGTTGTTACGTTTCTGACAGAGTTTAGTAGAGTATAGTGGAAGTTCCTTGAACCCATGTGAGTTAATGGTAAAAATCTATCTCTATTCAATAAAACACGTTTATCATGACCCACTGACATGAATAATCATGCTTGTAGGGTTGGTCACGGGTCTGCCAAATGTCTTAGAGGCTGCCTCTGTGGAAGGCAGAGCCCCAGTTTACTGCCCACCAAGAGTTGTCATCAAGATGGGCCAATCCTCAGTCTGGAAGAAGAAGGCTGGAGACTTCCTGTCCATTCAGGGCAAGGCAAGTGACATCCACATCATCAGATGAGATGAAAAGGCAGCATTGGGAAGGGCACTGGCCTTGGAATTACAAGAGCAGGGCATAAGTCCTGGTGCTTCCACTTGCTGGTGATGTCCCCTTGGAGCAGGCTTGGTGACAATCCTGCGCACTTCACAGGCTGTGCTGAGGCCCCAGTGGTGCAGAGAGAGGGTGGACAGTGTGCTATAGAAATGCAGAGGTTTGTGCCTGTGCTGTGTCCTCTTGTGCATTCTGCCTCCTTTAGGAAGCCTTCTTTGATTATTCCTGTCACCGCTGATGATATGTGTACTCTTCTGTCAATTCCAAGCACAGAGGGTGTAATTTCTGCTTGTGTCCTCTGCCTGACAGCCTTGCTCACAGGACACCAGCCCCAGCCTGCAGAGCATCTGCACTGCCCTTTCACACACTGTCCCATCTCCCACTTGGCACCTTTGGCCATCCTCATGGCAGATGAGAAATTGGGGACACTGGTGGCAGAGAAGTTAAATGACTGGCTCACAGTCCCCCAGCAAGCAGTGGAGGTAGGACTCAAACCGAGGCTCTCAGAAGCAAACCTCACACTCTTTCCCCAGTCCCCGACACAAAGGCCAGGCAGGGGTAGAAAGCAAAGAAGTGAGAGCTGTTTCCCAGAGAGAAATGACCCCAGTGAGAAGGAAGCCTCCCTCAGCACATGATCCAGCTGCCCATGACTCTACTGACTCAACTCTGGGAGGTGTCAAGCCCACACCCTGGACTTCCCAATTCACACTGTCCACCTGCACCTGGCCACTCCTATGCTGGGCACTGGGAGGTGCAGGAGGGACCCAATGTCTGGACCCAGGCATCAGACAAGGCTCAGCCCATTTCAAACAGGGCATCAAAGACTCCAACAGTCACTTGCTAGGCCACCAGCGAAAGGGGCAGGTAGCCATGGCTGGGAATCTGCATGCCTCTGCTTACCTGTTGTGCCGCTTGTGAAACACACAATGGAGAGGTCATCAGGCTGCGGGGGCTGCAAGGGTGAGAAGGGGAGTTTGTTAGGGAGACCCAGTATGGCCAGCTGGGGTCCCAGATGCCTGGGCTCCCCCACCAGCCAGGCCCCTGTGTGTGCTGTATGTGGGTGTGGACATGTGTTGGGCATGCATGCATGCCCCTGTGTGCTGCACTCAGAAAGGTAGGCAGGAGAACACTCAGGAAAAAGAAAAAGAAGCTGAGGAAACCAAACTGGGGTGTGAACACTGCTCTGTCCCACCAACCTCACATCTGGTCCCACTGCCTCGCCCACTTAAGCCTGGGCTGAATTCTCCTAGGTGGGATTGGGCTTCAGTGGCCACATCTCAGCCTCTATCAAAGCTCTGACCTTTCTAGGGGATGTGACCCAGTTCCCTCCCTCCTTCCTTCCCATTTTCTCCCAAGTATCTGGGATTAGGCTTGGGATCATGTGTGGCTTGGGCACTGAGCTGCCCACTGTGTCACCAAGGCTGCTCTGCACCAGCCCTTGCCCCCACTGGGCACACAGTCTGGGGTCACCTGGAGGAGCCCACCAAGCCTGCTTGCATGCAGAGGATGGCTTCCCAGAGGAGGTGACAGTTGAGTTGAGATGGAAGGGCAGGCAGGATTTCTCCAGATGAAGTGAGGGTGGGCGTTTTGGGGAGAAGAACCAGCCTGGGCACAGGCACAGAGGCACAAGAGACAAAGGGTGCTCAGGGATGGGAGAGCGGTTCTCTAAGGCTGAGGCATGATGTATGGGAGGTGGACAAACACCAGGGGCTACCCGTGCAGCACCCTGGGAAGCAGGCAGTGACCTGCGCAGGCCTGTGTGAAGGGAGAGGGAAGGACTAAGCTGGAGGGAGGCCAGGAGGTCAGATGCCTTTCAGAAAGTTGGAAACCCCCACATGGCCCATCCCGGGGGCAGTTGTCCTCGCTGTGGCTCAACCCCAGAAAGTACCACATGGGAATGATGCACAGAAAAGTTCACAAAGCAAAGATGAACAAAGACAGCAGATGCCACAGGCCATTTGCCCTGAAAGTCTATTTCTGGTTCCATTACTGCTTCTGTCTACCACATCTTCTGGAGAGTTCACCATATTCACAGTGAGAAAATAAGACTTCCCAAAGAAGTTACCTGAAGAATCAAGGGTGGCTAGGATTGGCAGCTCTTTTCTCTCCCTCCCAAATACCTGACTCCTGTTCCAGGTCCTTCCCTGGGCCTTTAGCCCACAGAAGTCCTGGACACCCAAGTGGGCATTTCCTGACTTGCACACAGGAGTTGCTTATTAACACAGAGGTGCTGGTCTGTGCACAGTCAGGGACTCTAAGGACAAGCCCTGCACACTATCTCACTCAATAAAGACTTGCAGGTGGATTAGCTTACCACAGGAACATGGTGATTCTCTTGGCCACAGTCCTAAAAGAAGAAAATGCTGTTTTTAAATGCTCAAAGTTTCTCTCTCTCTCTTTCTCTCTCTCTCTCTCTCTCTCTCTCTCTCTCTCTCACACACACACACACACACACACACACACAGCAGAATAAAAAGCTCAGTAGGTCTCACTCCTGCACCCAGCCCAGAATTTAAGATACCAAAGAGGCCACTGAGGTGGTCATGGCAGACATGACTTCAGTGGCCTCTTCTCAGACAGACGTCTAGGCCTGAGGCTCCTGGGAGACAGAGAGGGTGACTAGAGGTTCTAGGCTACCCCACATATTAAAGACAGGGAGCCTGAACCCCAGGGAAAGGCTAAGCATAGTGTGCATGCCAACTGTACAATTGCACTCTGGGTGTGAGCACGCTGGGCTTAAGGTGCCCTTGGCATGGCTGGGCACATGCTCAGGATGAAGCAGCTGGGTGGACTAGGTTTCTGGCTGAGCAGTCAGTGCAGGCAGGGCAGGCGGGGGCTGCCAGTGTAGGTCAGCTGCCACTACCAGGGAGGGGTATAACGCACAGACATTACCAGTACAGTGGGGAGCATGCAGGGAGGCAGGAGGAGAAGGAGGGCTCAGGACCTAGATCCAGTAGGGCATAGTGGGGGATCAGCTGCTACTGAGGCCTTGGCGGCCAGGATGTCCTGTGTCATCCCAGCAGATCACAAGCTGCCATCAACCTGATGTCTCTGGGGAGGCCAGGCACAGAAAAATCACTTCTTCTGGCTGCTGGGGATTTAGATCACATTTGCAAGAACCTCTCCCAGACTCCTGGACTTATGTCTGCAGTCCTCAGACAAAGACAGGCTGGGGCTAGCTGAAAATGAGAATGCTCTAGAGGCCATGTGAGTACCTCTGGGGTAAGCTGGCACCACGGTCCACCAGTCAGCCCCTAGAGTGAGGCTAGTTATCCAGCCACAGCACCTATTTCCTAGAGGATGCCTGTGGGCACCAACCCCACCACCAACACCAGCCCTTGCAAAGCCTGCCCTATCTAGACACTGATACACCCTGAGGGCCCAAAACCACCACCCCAGGACATGAAAGGGACAGATAACCAGAAGTTCTGACTCGGTGACCAGCCAGCAGTGGCCTAGCAAACAGCCCAGAAGCAGACCCTCACCTCCACAGCCTGCATGGACTTAATGACCACCCCGCACTTCTGCCCTCTCTCTTTCAGCGTTTCTTCGAATGGGTCCATGAGGATGATCAGCTTGAGGCCTGGAGTCTCCTTCCTCTCCACATGCTCTAGCAGAAGCACAGCTTTCTGAGGTTTGTCCACAATCACAGTGCTGATGTCCGCTGCAGGGGCCATCAAGGAGAGTCAGGCCATGTGGGCCCAGGCCATGACTGTAGGCAGCATGTGCCAGGCAGCAATTCCATGGGCTGCGTGCCCACAGCTTGTGTGTAAATAAATACATAAGACAGGTCTTGTGTACAGAGAAATGTGCCATGGATCCTGGGCAGAACCAAGGGCAGAAGGCCAGGGAACCTTCTCAGGCAGATTCCATGCTCCCCTTTGCTCTAGGCTCTGGCCCCATCATCCCAGGTCTTGAGATATTTACCACCCCCCTGCATCTGTGCCAAGCTGTCATGAACTTCAGAGGTTATACCCTGTGTAGAGGCTGCTGCAAAGGCTCCTTCTTGGCAGCTGAGCCCTGTGGCTCACCTTCAGGTGAAGTCTGACTGGGAACAGCTTGACTCAGGAAGCCAACTCAGGGGCCACAATGTAAGCCTCTAGTATTTTCTGAGAGCAAAGTGCCTCTTACGAGTGTCAGACAATCAGCATAACCTGAGAAGCTGGAGGCTGGGGGCCAGCTGCCAGTGGCAGGATGGGGTGGCAGTGGGCTTACCTGTATTGATGATGTAGCGGATCGCCCCAGGGCCCAGGGTATCATAGAGCGGGACCACCACCATGGAATATGTGTAGCAGGCCAGCTCCGCAATGATCCACTATGGAGACACAGAAGTTAATGGGTTGTGTCTGCTCACCCACAGCCTTCTGGACTAGGCCTGTCCCAGGGAGTTCTGTAACTTCTGGATTTCGAGTCCAAACTGTCCCAAGCACAGTTCCATGGCCTGTGAAGTCCTTGCCACAGGCATAGGGCTTAGAGAAGGGACCCTGGTCACCTGGGCCTAAGGGCAGGGTAGCGCTCTAATCTCTCATTGGCCCAAGGGGCAGCCGTTTGTAGAGCTGGGTGGGAGTGTAGGTGGAGCTTGGCTGGGGTGGTCAGTGCTGATGAGGGGCAGAACGGGTTTGGGAAGAGAGGTGGTGGCACAGCCCAAGGGTCTCTGTCTTTTCTTTCATCCTGGGCCCTACAAACAGTGGAAGCAGGACTATTTCATGGTAGCCCACCCCAACTTCACTAATCCCTCTAAAACCAGTTAAGGCGGATGCTCACCTCTGGCCGATTTTGTGCAAAAACACCAATAAACTGATCTGTGCATGCTTTACAATTGTGCTGGAGAAGTCCGGACCCCAGAAATTCAGCCCTGTCGGCCACCTGCACACAGATGTGGGGAAGTGATAGGAAAGCAAGGACTCTTCAACAGGGGAAGGAGATCCCCAAGAGGGATTATTTTATTTTTTCTTTGAGACAGAGTCTTGCTCTGTTGCCCAGGCTGGAGTGTAGTGGTGCAATCTCTGCTCACTGCAACCTCCACCTCCCAGGTTCAAGCAATTTTCCTGTCTCAGCCTCCTAAGTAGCTTGGATTACAGGTGCATGCTGCCACACCCGGATAATTTTTTTTTGTATTTTGGTAGAGATGGAGAGTTTCATCGTATTGCCCAAGCTGGTCTTGAACTCTTGAGCTAAGGCAATCCACCTGCCTTGGCCTCCCAAAGTGCTGGGATTACAGGCATGAGCCACCACACCCAGCTGGGATTCTTACAGGTCTGAGGGTCCTCCCTGACTCCCAATCCAGGATGCTGGAAGTGCTTCAAGGCTGTTGCCAGGAGTTTGGCAGACAGGCCAGGAAAATAAAAAATGACCCTCTGAGACCTAGCAGGTGCCCACATCCCTCCCTACCCACCCTGAGTGCCAGATCTATCACGGTGGGGTCTGTCCTCTATCACTCACCTCCTGGTAGGACAGCCACTGGTAAGGCTGTTTGGGCTTCCTGAAACCAAGACAGGGGCCATTCCCTGCAGAAAGATAAGAATGCCTTGTGCCAGGGAGGGGTCAAGGTGGGTGTGCCACCTGCATCCACCCATCAGGAACCTGGATGGACATCCCATACAGTAGTGTGTCCATGGGCCAAGTGAACTGCCCTCCTGCACTGCCAGCTTCCTGCCTAATCTGCTGAAGCTCAGGAGGCCCTAAAGCACACAAGTGTGGCATCACCTCAGGGATCAGGGAGGTCTGGAAATGAGGAAGGATGCAGTGCCCAGTCCCCACCATAACTTTTGTGGTGACCCTTATTGCAGACCCAAAGGATACAGACACCAGAGGGCCACTGGGAGGAGGTGGTAGGCTGCATTTCTTTGCCTCTTACCCTGAGAGCACCCAGACATTTCAAAGGTTCCGGTTTGGAACCATGCCAGCCAGTGGCCTGGCAGCTCAAGATTCACCGAGAGTATAGAGCATGGGCCAAAAGATGGCCTAACGTCAAGCTGCCTCAAGGGCTGGAACAAAGCTGAGGTCAGACCTTTGGCCATATAATGCAGCTGCTTCTCTGACTGGTGGGAGGAAGGCCAGGAGTAGCTTCTCTCCACTGAACCTGGGGACAACTCACCTGCCATGTCCCTGGTATCATGTTTGCATACCCACCCTTGCACCCACTCAACCCCTGCCACACATCCGTTCTTACCTGAGATGCTAAGCCCACGGCGGAACACCTGGTACATGGTCCGAGCATCATCGTAGTAGTGGGTAAGTAGCTGAGGGCCAGACCCAATCACAGATCGCCTTGCCCCACCACTGTCCTACAAGCCAAGCATGGGCCAAAGAAGTTGGCTGAGGCAGGTAGGGGAGCCAGGGGAGGGCCCCAGTATGCACAAGGCTATACACAGCTCGCATGTGCAACCCGTGCACACAGTTAGCACTGTGGCATGTTCTGTGTGCCCTCATACACATGGACTACACACACCTGGACTGTACACACTTAATGTGCACATAGCCACACTTCAACATAGTTGGCTCTTGCATGTAGGCCAGGTATACCAGTGTCCCCACATACAAACTACACACACACACACACACACACACACACACACACACACAGCATTCACACACCAGCTCAGCATATACAGAATGTCCCAAGTTTTCAGTTACTGTTCATACACACCCATGGCTCAATCATACAACACTGTGAGGAGTATGGGCTAGATTCAGGCCATCCCCTGGCATTAGGAACAACCTGCAAAGGTATCCCCTATCCCATCATCTGCTGCTATGCCCCTGGGTTAAGGATCATTTGGATGTGGTGTTAGCTAAGAAGGCTACCACCCATCATTCATATAATAATGTGAGTTAGAGGATTGTGCTGAAGGTTCTGTCCCAGGCACAGAGGTCTAAGAGGTTAGGGAGGGAGGACAGGTTGAATGATGTCCATGTGCAATGGGGGAGGAGAGGCAGGCAGGAAATTCCTGGGCCCAAAGTGGTACAGGTGCAGAGTAGGAAGGCGGCAGACCCCCTCTGTGCTGGTGAGTAGGGCGAGGAGCCAGGCTTCTCCTGCCCCCCTCCCCTCCCACCCTGCACCCTTCCCCACAGTGCCCAAACCCAGACTCTCTAGTATCATAGCTCCACCTCTTCTTCGAGCACTATTTGAGCTGGGTTGGCTGAGAGCCTCCTGCCTCTTGGAACATCAGGTCTAAGGAAAAAATGTCTGTGAGAACCAGAAAGCAAACAGCCAAACTCAAAACCACAGGCAGCTCTCGACTGTTTTGGAGTGGAAAGCTCTGCTTGGCCAGTGCTTTTGAGGACCAATCCCACCAAAGACCCGCAAGGGAAGCTGGGACACATCTAATCAGACCCAGTTGGCACCTAAGCAACATATATGGTACAAGGAGAGACTGTCTGCCAGAGACAGAAGAGGCTCAACAATTGGGCATGTGTGTTACCAAGCAGCTGCCAAGCTGGGATTCAAAGGATGCATGGGGGTTGCCAGGCAGAGTGAGAAGGCAGGAACAGCAACCTGGGCATAGGCAGCAGCACATGCAAATGCCCTGGCAGGAGGCACAGGTGTGTTTGGGGAACTATAGGCAGTTCACGGAGCTCCAGATGGCAGTGGTGTGGGAGGAGGCCAGAGAGGTTGCAGATCAAGGCAAAGAATCTGGACTTGAGGCTGCGGGTAATGGGGAGCCAGGA
Organism: Cebus imitator; assembly: GCF_001604975.1. NCBI lineage: Eukaryota > Metazoa > Chordata > Mammalia > Primates > Cebidae > Cebus > Cebus imitator. Next base: position 10,263,234 of record NW_016107391.1, on the reverse strand, counting down.
GAGGGTTTTAGGCTAGGCGGAGTGACATGGTCTGAGTTGTTTCTCACCACACAGTATGCACAGTCAATGCTGCCAGGTCCTGTTTGATCTGGGCCCCTCTTACCTCTCCCACCTCATTTCCTACCACTGTCTCCTTTGCCTACTCCACTGCAGCCACTCTGGCTTTCTGTGCTCCTGGGGGATGAGGCAAGGGAGGGATCAGTCATTCCAGGAAGGGAGGGGTTAGCTTCATTCCATGTCCCTGTCTTCTAGATCAGCAATGTGACTCACTCAGTGGCCCCTACACATGAGCCAGGGTCATCTCTCTTACCATTCCGAGACCATCCAGACCACTGTCACCTCCAACTCAGATACCTGCAGCTGCCTTCTTATGCTTGCCCCATCATACCCACCCTTCTACAGCATAAACTGGCCATGTCTCTCCCTACTGAAAATCCCAAATAGCTCCACACTGTTCCCCCTGCAGGTCCCTGCACAGTTCACAGGGCTCTGTCCTTGCTGACCTCTCCAGATGCATTATAATCACAAGCTTAACCCAAAACAACCGTCTTTAGTGACTTATCTGGGTCATGGCACCACATCTTAGAAAGCAGGTGCTCTTTTTATTACCCACCTTACAACGGAGGGCCCTGAGGCTCAGAAAGTTAAGAAACTGCCTGGGACCATACAACACAGAGGCACAGCCAGGCTTCAAATCCAGGACTGCCAGTCACCAAAGGCCATTTTCAGCAGCACTTGGCCAGTCCCTCTCCACTGCCCAGCTCCCCGCACAAAGCCCCCATGTGCTGCAGCACACACCTGCACCTTTGTACATACAATTCTGCTGGAAAAAGGCCGTGAAGATCCCAGCCCCTACCTCCCCATGGGGCTGTTTTGCTTATGACCGCCAAGGTGCACTGTCAAGACCAAATGGCAAGATGCACAACAGGGTATGTGGTAGGTATGAGTTAAAGGTGGGGAGCATCTCTACACATCTGCTCATGGCCAGGACAGAACATTAGCAGGTTGCCTCAGGGGAAGAGAACCGGGAGAGCGGGGAAGAGAACCGGGAGGGCAGGGAAGAAGACAAGCTTTTCAGCACATTCCTTTTGTTTCTTTTGGACTATGTGAATACATTATCTATTCCAAATGAATAGAATTAAAGAGGAGAAAAAGTAAATTTTTAAAAGGCAAAAATAAATTCCATAAGCTTAATAATGAAACACACCTCACCAGTCCTTCCAGGCTTAGCCTAGAACACCCTTGTCCACTAAACCCTGTATCATTTTCCCCTTGGTGGCACCATGTGTGAATCCACATGCTCAGGGAGAGCAGGGCCAGGGAGTGGGCTGAATTCTGGGTCCCAACACCAGCCAGGAGAGTTTGGGAGGAAATCTACCAGGTGGCTCCTCAAGAACCTGCTTAGGTTTCCTACTGCAACACCAATGAGCCAAGGCCCTTCTACCTGGGGAAGCAGGCAAACCAGAGGCCCCATGCAAGGCCCAGGTCAGGCTCTGCCCAGAGGCAGTTCCTGGGAGAGGTAAAAGGAGTGCATGATAGGAGACCCTGCCCAAGACTTCGGCAGAGCTAGGTGGCTGACTGCCAGGGGAGATAGAGCTTCTCTGGGCCATGTAAGGTCAAAGAAGCCGCAAGTCTGGCTTCTACTTCCAAGATACCTGTCCTCTGCCCCTACTTTCCATAGTGGAATGGCTCCTACCCTGCTTACCTCTACTTCTTCTGACTGCATCAGGAGGTCGCATGGTGGCTGCAAAGCCTTTGGCCGGTGAGTGAACCAGTAGGCGAGGATGGCGGCCAGGGCACCCATACTCACAAGGGTGGTGGCCGAGAGGCTGCGGAAATACTGGCCCAAGTCGCCTAGCTCAGGCAGCCGCAGTATCCTCAGGATCTCCTGTGTCTGCATCTTCTCCAGAAGTGAGAGGACAAACTCTGTTGAAAACAAGAGGCAGATGAGGCAAGAGACCTAAAGAGCAGGTTAGGGAGGGATCCTGGGTCACAGGACTTGATATCTGGCTACGCAGAAGGGCTTTTCCCAGGAAGAGGCCAGAGCCTTCTGCGGTCACACCTGAAAGTCAGACATCCTGCCCAGTTTTCCTGAGAACCACATGCTCAGGCCCTAGGCCATGGCTGACAGCTCCTTCCATATTTTCCAGGGCTACTGCTCTGGTAGCTCTGGGAATGACGCCTCCTGGACCTCAGGGCCTGGGTGCTCTTTTCTCCTGTGTGACTGCTTTCATAGCATTTTACTTATCTTTGCTCCTAGGGTGTGGAGAAGAGGGAAGGGCAGCAGAAGTACTCAGCACAGTGCTCAGGGTTGGAGGAATGCAGGCTCCTCCCCCTCTACCTCTAATCTCCCAACCCCAGGCCCTGACCCTGAGGGAGAGAGAAGGAGGGCAGGGCAGAGCCCACAGACCAGCCCTGACAGATACTCCAGCCCTCATGATGAGAAGGTGAAGACCTATCTGACTGTATGAGCACTATGGCTCTGCACTGTCCCTGACAGAGTACCACGAGAATAGCTGACCCCACCATAACTCCGTGATCCCATGAGCAAGTGTTCAGAAGCAAGGCGAGTGGCAGAGGAGAGCAGGTGTTAAACTGGTAGGAAGAGAAAGAAACCACGGCTCAGAGAGAAATGGCTCAGTGGAGTCCTATGTGCACTCCCAAGGGGACAAATACCTCCTGCCACCTCACAGATGGCAGCCACCCCACCCACTTCAGCCCAAGTGAGTACAGTGGGCCCATCAGGGAGACATGGGAGATGCCCTGGGTAGACAGAGGGAAGGTCTCTGTGAGAAGCACTGGTGAATGACTGGTTGAAAGAGAAGCAGGCTCCAGGGGCCTCCTGCATCCTCCTCTCGGCCACTAAGTGAGGAAGTGTTGGCAGAGCACATACACAGCCAGCTTGGCTCAGGGGTCTGCATCTTGCCCGAAACTGAGGAAAGTATCAAGGGTGGGCCAGGTGATGGGTGCTGGCATCCAAACTGGGACCCCCTCATGTGTCACTGACTAGTAGGACCTGAGGCTAGAGGTATCTACAGGTCTGCCAGCCCAGTGATGGCAGGGTGGGCTCGAGGCTGCCCTGCACCACCCACAGGCACCCTCCTCACAGGCCCTTGGCCTCTGGAAGCATGGCCATGCTTCCAAGAAGGGAAACAAGGAGAATGTAATAGCGGCCACTCTGCAGCCATGGGATATGAGCCAAACAATTGCTTGACCCCTGAGGGAGATCTGCTGAAATCCCAATAAATGGCATTTCTGCCAAACCATAACATCACAGACACCAGAGATGAAGTCAGTGATGTGCAAAGTCATTGAAGAGACAGAGAAAAAACTCCTCAGTTAAAATCCCTTCTCCTTCACTAAGAGCCATGCAAAGTTAAGCCTATCCTTCCTCTCTGAATCTCCACTTCCCCATCTTTAAAATGAGGGCAGTGCAATTCACACATATAAAGCCCCTTGCACTGCATCTGGCATACTCAGAAGACTAAAGAGGTGACTAAGGAATGTGCTTGCCACACCAAGAGGGCTGCTCAGACCAGGACACATAAAAAGGGGTCAGGGGCAAGCCTGGTCCAAGCACCAGGCAGAGGCGATTGGGCCTGGGGACTGTGGTCTCACAGAACGAGTTTATGCTCTGCAGATGGCATAGCAGGCTGAGTCCTGGAACACTCATCAGCCACCCACAGGATCTGAGTGAGCCTCCAGTTAAGTGCAGCATTCTCACTGAGCTCCTGAGCTGGAAATCCAGTTTTAGCAGCAGCTTCCTTGAGCTGGGTCAGTTATGAGGCCATCCTGGAGGAACCACCCACTCCTAGCATATCTATCCAATTCAGCTTCTGCATAATAAAGCAGAGGCCAAGCTATGGACCACAGTAGATTCACCAGGGAAAATCACTCTGGAGAGGACTCAGGGTAGATGGCCAGCTGGCCTCTTTGGGACATTTACTTCCCTAAGCTGCAGATGGGAAGATAAAATCACAGCCAGGCCTATCAGATAAATGATTCACTACTTAGTAGAAAATCCAGACATGCTCACCAGCTCTTAGGGTAGGCTCTGAGCTGATTGACTTTTTTTTTAAAGGAGCTGAACTGACTCGATCTGAGGAGCCAAGGACCAAGAAACTCATGCCTGAGGGCTCAGCTGTATACCCCAAAAGTTGTAAAGGGAACCCTGGAAGGATACCTCATTACCACTAGTCCCTGGTCCTTGGCAGTTGCTCACAGACTCTAAGCTTTGCATATTGTAGCATTCAGTGTAAAGCTAGACTTTTTACAGAGCACAGCCCAGATTAGCCAAGTCATCCATCTGTCCTTCCGCCCATCTGGCAGACCCTCACACAGTCCCTGTTCTCATCTAGCTCAGAGTTGGGCGTGTCCTCCCAGAGGACACGTGAGGAAATGGACAGTGCTGTGATCAGACATGGGGAGCCAGAAAAGCTGCCTGACTCAGGCACAAGGGAGTCAGGGTAAGCTTCTGGCAGGAAATAGTATTGATGCTGATAATGAAAGATAAAGACAAAAGGGTGGTCTAGCAGAGGAAAGCAAATATACAAAGGCCAGAGTTGAATGAGCACATGAGAAACTTAGGGAACAGAATATTCTGTGCAGAAAATAAAGCACTGAGCCCACAAAATCTTGTACAAAGATCAGTGCTACAAGTCTGTGAGGCTGGCATCCTGGACATGTTGAGCTTTCAGTAGTCGCCATATTATCATGGTCCTCAGTGGGAGGAAAAGGGGAACTTGGCCTAAACTTCCTGAATTCCAGATGCCTGGGGAGCCCTTTCTTACACACTGCACTGTTTGACCCTCACAACAGCTGCAGGTACTCCCTCTCAGATGGGAGCATAGAGACTCCACTGGAGAAGCCACCTTGTTCAGTAAGCGAGGCACACAGTAAACAAGTAGAGCCTGGACTCCAGTCTCAACGCCGGCCCCTCATGTGGTATGGTCACCCCAGCCCCTGCCAACACTGGACCCACTCCCACAATCCATCCTTTCCTTTGCATTGGTACTGAACCCACAAACAACCAGCTCCCGCTGCTTGGAAGAGCCCAGGCCCAGATTCAGGGGGTGGGGGAAGTGCAGGGCCACCAGAGCCTGTATGAGGGGACCAGCCAGTCGGGCCAGTCATTTGCTATTGTTCACCATGCACATGAGTGGGCTTCCTCCTGGCCTCACATTAAGAACCTACCATTTCTCCTGGCTGAGTCCTTCTCCTCCTACTTGGGGTGATGGAGGGCAGTGCATAAAGGGCTTGGCTGCCCACTCCTCCTCATAACTTCTACTTAGGTGCCCACCCCGAAGGAGGTTATTGCAGCAGTGGCAGCTCCTCTGGCCTTGAGGCTGGGCCTGTGCCCCTCCTTGATGGGGAACAAACAAAGGGTCTCATTCTTTCAGGCTCACGGACCATCTCAGACAGTCAGAACTGCTTGCATTTACCCTGAGGTTCCCTTCAGACCTGGGAGCCACTGCAGGGCAGAGTTACGAGTTCAGGTCCCCTGAGGACATGGGCCTCAGAGCCAGCCCAAGCCACCAAGACTTTGGCATGGGGAGGGCACAGCCTAGGCCTTAGAGTCTGGTCTCATCTCATTATTTCACAGGGCCTGGGCCTCCTCTGACCTCCACACCTCTGTTGACCTGGGGTAGGGCTTGGTGGTCTCTAGGGTCCCAGCCATGACTGCCTCCTTCCATACCCCAAGAGACTCTCTTGGCTGCAGCAGAGAGGTGTGTGTGTGTGTGTGTGTGTGTGTGTGTGTGTGTGTGTGTTGTCGGACGCAAGGGGAGTGTGGATAGCACTCAATGGAATCAGTGTTGCTGGTGTTGCCAGGTAAGTGGCTGCGTTTGTAAATATTCACCTAGCAGGAGGACCCGGCTATCTAAAAAGATAGCCGCATCCTCTTTTCCTGGCATAACCGACATCTTTTTTTCCAGCACAGACCAGTTCAGAATACCAAATAGTAGCTAAGGCTGAGGGAACTAGAACATCCTCCCACCTCGGCATGCCCTCTGCTGATTTAGGGCAATCCAGCATGGGAGAGAACGGGAGGAAAGGGGCCCTGGTGGGGAATATGTTGGCTCCAAGGTGCTGGGATGGCAGAAACAAAGCTCCAGAGCACAGTCGCTGTGGAAATGGCCCTGGGGCCCCCGGTATGGCTCCAAGAACCCTCTGCTGGTCCAGCCTCCTAACCTCAACACTCTAGTCTTTACTGTCTAGCTGGATACCCGACCAATCCTCTCTACCCCAACGGCCCCTGGCCTGATAGCCACTACCAAGCATAGCCCAGACTCCCATACCACCCTCTTCATAGCTCTCCTTTGCTCTAACAGGTGCTTGCACTGTTACCAAAGTTATTTCCTGATATGTAGATATGACCATGTCATGCCACTGCTCAAAAACCTTATCTGGCTCCCTACTGTCTTAGGACCAAAGTCCAAAGTAATGCTCACACTGAGGCTCTCCATAATAGTCAGATTCTTCCCTCCCCCTGAGAATCACCCCAGCTTCCTCTGTATCAGCCTCTCTGACAGGGTTCATACGATGGAGTTCTGGGCCTCTGCAAACCTCAGGTCTTCAAGAAGAGTGGGGAAGCGCAAGCCCAGCCACCAAATCATCAAAGAATCTCCTCAACTCCCAGTGAAGAGCTCTAAAAAGAAAACTACAACCTCTCCCAGGGCTCAGGAATCCTAGCAAACGAGCTTGGGAGAGGGCCCAAAGGAGGTATTCAGGTGCTGAACTGACCTGGGTCCAAATCTTGACTGTCTCTTGATAGCTGTTTGGCCTTCGGCAGGTCACTTTGCCTCTCCGGGCCTCATCTCAAACAAGCTCAGGGACAGAGAGTGCAGTGCCAGGCACGTAGTAAGGGAAACACTTAGTAGATAGTAAGTAGCTGAAGCAGTTACTCCATCTCTTTGCAAGCCAAAGAGGCTCAAAGACAACTTGCACAAGTAGATGCATTCACATCCTACCTTTCCAGCAGGCTTCTGGCACTGGGGAGGCAGCTGAGCTGGTCCCACTAGAACCAGCCTCCCTTTATAGGGCCTGTGGGGCCCAGGGAAAAAAGTTACCACACCTTGATCAAAGCACAAAAGTGGCAAAGGCCCTGCCCTGAGTCTGCCCTCCTGGGGACAGCCGATGGCAACAGCCGCCCGCTCTGAGAAGCCAGGTGGCAGTAGAGGCGTTAGCAGTGGTGACGCAGGCTCCCTGGTGGCTGTGGGAGCAGATCTGGCAGAGACCAGGGCACAGAGCAACTCTGTAAGGAGCTTCTGGCCCCTCAAGGGCCCCGTCAGCCCCCCCTCCATTTGCATGCAGGGCGGTGCTGGCTCAGATCAGCTCAGAGCCAAGCAACCCAGCCTTAACCCTCAGCCTGCCAGCATGTCAGAGCCTCAGCACATCCCCCTGCTTTTCCCCTCACCCCACCCTGTCTGCAGCTCTGAAAGGGAGTTTGCCAAGTGGGTTTCTTAAGAACAAAGCCTCCTTACACATCCATTTGAGACACTGATTAGGGCCAGGCCTTTGCTATGCGCTGGGGACTGCAGTGAGTGTGAGGGGGGCGGGGGTGGTGGTGACAGGAAGTAGTGGGGAGTGGGGATGCCAGCTCTCTGGCACTAAGGGCAACTGTACCATCCACCCAGGAGATTCTGCCTCCAGCCTCTCCCAGGGGCTGCCTCTGCTCCCCACCCCCATAAGGTCACTCGGGAAGAGGAAAGAAACTGGGCACAGTTCCAGATAAAATATCTGCTTAGGGATGCTCTGGGGAGTGAGGACACTCTGGACCAAGGGTCAGAGCCAGCAGGTGGAAGATAGTGGCTGATTTCCACCACAAGACCCCAGGGCAGCACACCAGTCCTGCTGTCATGCCTGCCCTAAGAGATACTGTTGCCTGGCTTGCACAAGAATGGACACCCTGGAGCCAGAACCCACACCCTTGCCTATTAGAACCAAAGCTGAGCTCTGAATTCCTTCAGCACTTCTGCCAGACTGGGATACTGAGGTCCAGGGACTCCTGGGCTTTCATTAATGTGGGATCTGTGGGGTTAGGGGTGTGGGTGGTTACTTCCAAAGTGTTTTCACTCCCACTTTCATGGCTAACATGCAGCTGGGCACACAAATATGACTACTGCGTATTTTGAATTGGATGCTCATCCTGATCATAGACAGCTAGGCTCATGGTGGCACCTGCTATTAGGTAAAAGACAATTACAAGTCTGCCTGCACTGGGCCACTGTCCACCCAAATTTAACCCTGCTCCCCTGCTGCAAGAATGTCCCAGGACATGACCCAGTGCCCTGAGCTCCCTCTTGAAAGCTGTTTGCCCAACTGCCTGGCAAGTCTAGAGCCACAGGCTTGCAATACCTTCCCTGGAGCTGACAACAGCTTCCACTACTTACCCTACCATCTGGGTGGGCCATGAGGAGAGCTTCCTGCCTCAGCAGCCCTTACCTAGAACTTGGCTCTAGCCTCCCCCAAGCCACCCCAATTAAATGAACAAATATCTCAAGATCCCTCATCAGCCCACAAAGTCCTTTCCTCTTTCTTCAAAGCAGGCTCCTTACTTGTCTCCAGATATTTTCAGAGATGTGTTTAATATGAAAGCTTACTTTAGTGCATCTCAATGCAGCCTCTGGGACAGGAAATCCAGTGGTTGGTGGGAAATCCCATAAAGTGTCAGAGGCATAGAGCTGAGGGAGCAGTTTCACCCCAGGCAGTGTGCAGCCCAGTTACCACGTTAAAAAATGCACAGACTTCACTGCCACACCTGTGAAACCCTGACCTGCAGAGGTGCAAACACAGAAGCCCACACTTGCCCAACACCTGTCCACTCCACACAGGTATTCAAGCTTGCCTCTGCTGTAAGAGAGGGGCTTGCTCTCCATTTTCCTCTTGGGTTTTAATTAGATTCACACAACCACATAAGACCAGGGCAGAAATGGAGCAAAGAGCCTCCCTGACTTGGGACTTATCAGGTGAGACCCACTGTACATCCCCCATGAGACAGAGGCCCAGGATATGACACAAGGGTGCCAGGTTACCTGGTGGTTCACCTGCCAAGCTTCCCCAAGGAATCTGATCATAGCTCTGACGGTTCAGTTAAGCCCCTTGAATATGAAAGGCCCAACTAAGGCTGGCTGTGACTGAGTACTTTACGGAGCCACCTGTTGCAACTAGCCTAGGCTCACTGTGAACATGCCTCCCTTTAGTGGCCTCCACTGCCCACTGGCCTCCCATCCTCATGACAGTACCTCTCAAAAATCTCACTCACCCTAAGCCCTGCTCAGGGAACGTGTGTCCACATTCCTAGCACCAGGAAGCCAGGCACAAACAATGCTTTCAGGAACTTTAAAATATGAATAGCCTTGAGAACAGAGGAGCAAACAGATACACAGTGTCTTTCACACACTCTGAGATAAAGGTTGTCCTCGCCATGAATCAGGCAGGACAAAGTTCTCAGAGCAAAGAGGGACAGCAGGGGCTAAAACGACAGCAGTGGTCACTTTGGAAATATTTACAGGGTATGATGACTAGAACTGATGGTGTGGATGAGTTCAGTTCTTTCCACGCCAAGCCCTGGGACAGGAGGCAGGACACTAGGAATACTGGCCAGGGCCACCATCACCTCACAGGCAGACAGGCACCCCCTGGCCAGGCCCTCTTGTGCAGGAAGTCAAATCCTGTGGCTGTAACATGATCCTTCCCTTTCCCAGCCAGGTCCACTTTAGGACTGCTGGTGTCCTGGCCTCAGGAGCAATGATCCATTTCTGTCACTGGCTCAAACTTAGGACACACTGCAAACTAAGCTTAAACCAGTAAAGGGCATATGGGCTGCTCGTGGAGGGGCCATGCACTCAGAGCTCAACTGCAGGTGACTGGGGTACAAGCAGGATGGGAGGTGACCTCCTCCAGCTAGAGGGAAGCTCTTTGAAGCAGGAAGGGTCCTGCTTGTTCACTTAGGATCCCTACTGGTCTCCTGGGGAGAAATGTGTTAGGGGAGAAATGCACAAAAGACAGAACCTGAGAAATCCTTAGCCAGGGAGGGAGAGCAAGGAGAGAGTCCGAGCAGCATGGGAAGATGAGGAGAACGGGGCTATGGCAGAGTGACAGGTGTGTTGGTAAGTCACAGGAAGACCCTGTAAGATGTTGGGGCTCCTGGCAGGAGGCCTCACACAGTGGCAGAAAGGAGGCAAGGCCTGGCTGCACTGAGGACTTGGGCAGGAAGCTGAGGCTGGCAGGATGGCACTTAGCTGTGGGAGAAAGGAAAAAGATGGTGATGGGTACTGTATGTACTGTATATCTGCCTCGTGCCTTCAGGGTCACAGCCCACAAGCTAATGGCACCCAGGAGCTCACCTAACCTCCTACCCTGGGGGTTTGGGATGCAAAAGTGCCCCAGGCAAGCTGTGCCCCTCCATTCCTGGCAAACGGACTGCTGCTAAAGCAGGGATCCAGCATGGCTCCTTTACCTGCCATTCCAGAAGTCATTGAATTTTTTGGGGACTAGACAGGAAGCAAGACAAAAAGAGTTTTGCCTTTGTTAAGCGTGCATTTTCTGGCAAATTTGGTAAATAGCTGAATTTTCTGGCATCCCCATAGTCCGACAAAATTCCTCTTCCAAATGCCACAAGAAGAAACATCTGAATTTCCACCAGTTTAGCAAAAGGCTGTGCTGGCCAACAGGAATCTGCCACCTCCTGAATCCCCCCTCTGGAGGTCAGGTGGCACAGCAGCTGCAGCCTTAAGCTGTCCTCCTTCCAGCAACCAGCGGCCAAGTTCTGCTGTTGGCCTGTAAGAGCCTACGGTGTCCACAGAGTTAACACTAGCAGGCAGGGAGCACTGGGAACTCAGGCCTACTTTTCAAGGCCAGGATGAATGGGAAATATGCAAATGGCCGCCTCCCAGGAGCGGCAGGGGAGGGCCTGCTGCTGGCAGGACCGCATCACTCCACTTAGGTCTGTCACATGAAAGGGTTTGTATTCCTGCCGCTGGCCCGCTCCTGGCCAGGCTGAGGCTGTTCTCACCAGAAAACAAAAATGTCTTTCAGACCAAAGCAAAACGAGGCCCCAGCTGGCCCAGGCAGGCCATCGGACGTTGTTCACACTGACCCACTGTGAACACCCATCACTTGAGCTGTCACCTTCTACCCACTAGAAGAAACCCACCATCTTTGGAGAGGGAGTTGGAGGCCTCAGTGGCTGCCAAGGAAAGCACTATGTAAGGTCGGGGAGATGGAGGTGGGATCCAGAAAGAGGATCAGCCCCCTCTGAGGCGCTGTTGGTTTTCTGCTTTTCAAAAATAGTAGTGGCTGAGTCTGAAGTAGCAACGGTTTTTTTGTAGAAGGAAACTTCAGTCATTCTCACAGTGTTAACGGTAAACATGGAGAAAGAAATGGTAAGAAAAAAGTGCCAGTACCCGAGAAGACCTTGCAGTGCACAGAGAGGACTTTTCGGAACAGAGGCCATGTGTATCCTCTGCCTGGTGCCTACAGTCCTGCTGCCACAAGTGCCCTGGAGCTGGGGGTAGGGATGAGGGCAGTCCAGAGCCCAGTGTGCAGGATCACAAGCTTCCAGGGCTCAGGCTCCTTCGTCAACTGAGGCTCCATGCCAAGGTCAGACTTCAATCTTTTTTTTTTTTTTTTTGCTTTCGGCAGCTAAAACACTGCTTCTCTGACACCCCATGGTCACCAGGATTTGCCCATTAATCACAGCACAGACTTTGTGACCTGTGGAGCATGGATGCCACTCAGACTCCCACTACCAGGAGAAATAGCACAGCAAGATCTCAAGCACACATATGGCCACTGAGCCTGAGAGGACATCTAGGTCAAAACCATTTTGGAATTGATTTTGAACCAATAGGTGGGTTGGTGGATGCTCCACAGATAGATCCCCTGAAATCCAAGAGAGATAGGTCTTGTCATCCTCTGGGGCCAAAGGAAACTACTATTAGTTGGGGCCACACAGTATCTTCATGAAGCCAAGGTGGCAGGCATGTCTCTGTGAGAGGTCATGGAACTGTCCAGCGAACAGACGCAGGGGGCAGAGGAGGAGACAGGACACTTCAGAGTGATCTGGAAACATTGGCTCCACAGGTCATAGCCTTCCATATCTGGTCTCTGGCAAGGAGATCAGGGACACATGCACCCAAATCCCCTACCAGCCTACTGGTTGGGGGAAGACCCACCCTCCATTTTTCTCTAAACCCTCCCTGCCACCCAGACAGACCCAGGCTTAGGGGAGTTGGCCTGCAGAACATGCATGAGTTGCCAGGGAGCAGTGGCTTAAGCCTGTAATCCCAGCACTTTGGGAGGCTGAGGCGGGTGGATCACCTAAGGTTGGGAGTTTGAGACCAGCCTGGTCAACATGGTGAATCCCCATCTCTACTAAAAATACAAAAAATTAGCCAGGCATGGGTGGCAGGCACCTGTAGGAGGCTGAAGCAGAAGAATCACTTGAAGCAAGAGGCAGAGTCCGTGCTTGCAATGAGCTGAGACCGTGTCATTGCACTCCAGCCTAAGCAACAACAGCAAAACTCTGTCTCAAAAAAAAAAAAAAAAAAAGGATATTCATGAGTTGAAGGTGTCCCCAGAGAATCACATCCAGCCCATCTGCTGGAAGGCACAGTCACCATGAACACTGAAGTTCTCCAGCTACTAAGCAGGGTCCTAGGGTCTAGGTGGCTTCATGCAGCCTCAGCTCCAGTGGCAGAGCAGAGTGGCTGGAGCTGCTGCCCCTTCCAAAGCAAAGTGGTCACTGCAGGCCTGGATGGTTCTCAGCTGAGTCCACTTTCTCCATACTGACAGTTGCCTTCCTCTCACTGGACTAAAGACCTTGGTGTCCAGCCTCCAGCCAACCTCCCTGTCCAGCCTCACTGGCTCACTCCCACTTTGCTGTTCTCTATCCTGACTCTAACTGTCCCTGCTGTGTAGCCTTTCTGTCCAATATCTGGTTGACCTCACTGCCTCTCCCACTGGTCTTTCTGCTTATTTAGCAGGCAAGATTTAACAGGCAGTGTCTAGAATGGTCTGCAGCAAAGCTAAGGCTAGGACAGGGGTGGGTGGGCAGGAGGAGTCTCATAGGGGAGTCTCGACCCCTATAACAGTCCATGAGTTGCAGGGAAAAGCAGAGCTTTGTAGCAAGGCTGAGTCCTGCTCAGTCTCTTGGAATCCACATCCTACACTGGTGGGCCAGGCTGTGCTGGGAGTGAGGCAGGGTCCTGGGCACCAGTCAGTAGGGTCTGTCCCAGAGCTGCCCAATCAACCTGGGCCTGCCTACTCACTCATTCCTCCAATAGCTATCAGTTCCTAAGTCTGTTCCTCGCCCTAACAGGCGCCAACCCACATTTGCTTATACCAGGGGCTAAGCACTAAGATGCTGATTGTTCCCTCACTGGCCTGGCTTCCTGCTCTAAATTCCCAGGAGACAGTGATCTTGGAACACAGGCTTGAATGGGCATATGGCAAATCAGAAGCCATTCCCAACTCCCCCGGACACCCCCTACTGAATGCCTGGACTAAGTGCAGGGAGAGGAAGGGTGGCTCTGGGAAAAGCTGGCAAATAGAATCAGGTAGGACTTCTTGGATTTGAAATCCTTCCAGCTCTGAGAGTATTAGTTGGGTCTCAGAATAGATAGGCCAACTTGGCTTGGAATTTCTGTTCCGATCCACTTTCCATCTTCCCATTTCTGCCTGTCCCAGGCCCCAAGATTCATGTGAATTAGGAACTACACAAAGGAAGTAGACCCAGGAATAACCACGTCAACCACGGATCTCCCAGAGCAGCTGAGCAAATGATGAGGAACCACCCCTGGGCACCCTGAAGGACAAACCCAAGGCTCAAAGCGCATCTCATCCACAGCACTCCCCTAACCTCACCAATCCTGGGACCCAGTGGTTGGTTAGTGGGAACTCTGGCCAAGCCAAGGCAAGGAATGGGGCCATCACACCAGACCACCCAGCGAGGTGAGGACCTTGACTGGGAATTCCTCTCATTTATGCTTGGCAGAGTGGCCCAAGCTCCCCATCTGTCAAGAGACTGGAATCCTGGAGCTCTAAGGAAGCAAAAGCCCTTAGAGAAGACTCTCTTCCAAGAAACCAGTCACCCAGAAGCTGTGGGTTCACTAGTTCATTCATTCATTCATTCAGCAAACACTTCTGGAGCACCTCCTTCTGTTCCAAGCTGCACTGGTTCCCAGTACTCAGGGTTCTCCAGTGAGGGGTAACCTGGCCCTTCCTTCAAGGAGTTTCACCTGCTTTTCCCTACTGCTTCTACCATATTGGCGTTATCTCCCAGCTGGTCACAGAGCCTGGCATCCTAGCAGGAGCACACTCAAAATCTGTTGTTTACTGATTGACTTGTGGTAAGGAAATAGCTTATAAAACACATCATTATTAAAATAAATTACTCTCAGGGAATTCTTTATATCATTAGTTTATGTATTAAACACTTATGTACCCTGTGTGTCCAACTCTTGGTTAGGGACACAGACATAAGACACCTGGCCCTGCCCTCAAGGAGACCATAGGACTTGTGGAAGAGGCTTGCAGAGCACAGGAATAGTGTCACCTTGGCCATCCACATGCCCAGTTCTACCCACACCTCCTTGACGCAACGACTGCAGAGAATAAAGCCAATGCTGCTTGGCCTGGCATCCTACACTTGCAGAGTCCAGCTCTGGCAACCTCACTGGCACAGCAGAATTTGTCCTTCAACTTCATTCATTCCTATTAACCAATATTCCTCACACTGGTCCCTTGGCCTGGAATGCCTTTTCTTTCCCTACTCCCTTTCTGCATGGCAGAATCCTGGACCTCCTTTAAGGAAAGCCTAACACAAGTTATTATAATTTTAGCTAACATGTAATGAGCCCTTCCCTGTGTGCCAGCCCCTGCTCTTGACACTTTACATGTGCCCTCTCATAAAACCTCTCCTGTCCAAGGACCATTCCCTTGCCTGTGCCCATTGACAAGCCTGCTGAAGGGGCTCAGGCCCTGCTGATCATGCCTGGTGGTCCCTCTCTGGACTGAAAGTCTGAGAATGTGGTCTAACTCATAGCTCTTACAAGTTGCTTCACTACTGAACTTTTCTGAGTCCCAGGGCCTTGCCTAGGCAATGGTGACAACAGCACACAGTATTGTGGGAGGGTGGAAGGAAGCCTTGAAGAATCACAGATAGGGTGCTTCACACATGGTAGATGCTCAGTGAAACAGCAGCCAAGTTAGCCTGTTTAAACAACAGTTGAGCCCACAAAAACACCGCTCCACACACACCTAGTACTTAATGAATATTTGAGTGACTACTATGTGCCCAGTGCTGGCTGGACACACACTGTAGCTTCTGTTATACAAAAGCCTGTAACTTTTGCCCATTTTTACAAACAAGCCAGAGCCTCATACTCACTCACCCCATGTATGGGACAGTCCTGAGTCCCATTTGGGGCTGTAGCTGAGCCATATTCAGCTTTTTGAAGGTCAACCTAGGAATCCTTATAATCACAAGGGACAGAACACTAGCTGAAGAGCATAATGACTGGGTTCTGCTGCCCCCTGGTGTCAGTATGCTCCTACCATACAGGCTGGAGAGCTGTGAGAAGGTGCTGAGGTCAAAATCCTGCTCCATGCTGGTGCACCCTGTACAAATTCAGGCTTTTATTGTAAGGCATGTCCCCAGCTGGCCACAGAGCCACCTGCTCTGCCTGGAGCTCTACCATCTGTCTGAATTCATAACTGCCATCTCCAACCCCCTAGGCCTCAAGCCAGTTCTCTACCCAGAGTGGGGTAAAGGGAGGATCTCATGGGCCTGAAGCGTGCAAGTCTACGCTTGTCCTGGGATCTATAGCCAGAGGGGTCCCAAACCATTCTTTACACTGGCAACCTCATCTTGCCCACCAGGGCCAGCTCCACATCTCTTAAGGCAGAGGCCGGGCGGCGGGGGGTCACATCCCTTCTCCTTACTGGAGTCTAGCCTCGACTCAAGTCTATGACTCCTTGGACCACGTCTATTCTTATCCATAACATCATAACGACCTCCTACTGCCCTCCTGGCCTCCACTCTCTTCCTCTTGACTCAGCAGCTAAATATTGGTGACCTCTACCACCCAAATACAACCTTCTCCAGAATCCTCTCCCACAACCCACGTTGCTCAGGCACAAGACCCTGAAGACCCATCTCCCATGGCAGTTCTCCCACGAACTCTGCTGGTCTAGCTTCCTCCACTTGGAGTTTGGCCTCCCTGTCTCCGACAAATTCCCCCGTATGCCAGAGAAGGCCACTCAGATGTCACTGATGGTTAGATTGGACCCTGCGGCATGGGGCTGCCTTAGCCTAGAGGAAGGGGTATCCTTTTATAAAGTTATCCACCAAGAGTGGGTCCTCTTTCTACTTTTCACAAAGGTGCTGTATAGGCAGGCAGAAGCTCCAATCCATGGCTCCCATTGTCCTCTAGGTGTTTATGGCATGGAGGGCACACTTCCCCACACCAGACCCAGCATCTGACTCATGATGGACTTATTTTACTTTCTCCTTGTTTAGTATTCAACACACAGGTGAGATCTGGGCTGGCCCAGGGCTCAGTGCTGGTCTCTCCAGCAGGCAACAGGACAGACAAAGCCCAGAGCAGATGGCTCCCTCCCCCAGACAGTCAGCTCCTCCTCCAAGTGCATACCATACCCCCATCCCGGACTTCATCATCTCTCCCTGAGGGCCCTGGAGGGAAGCCCTTGCCTGGCCCTACCTTGTTTCCCTAGGGCCAGGTTAGGTGGCAAAAAGCACATGACTCTACTAACCAGAGACATTGCCTCCTGTTACTGGCTGAACGGAAGGGATCTGGCAGCTGCCATGGGACCATGGGACCCTGGAGATGACAAGGCAGAGTATGTTCTCAGGTGTGCTCACAGGGCTGCATTTCTTAACTCAGGAGTCTCTTCTGCCCCCAGAGAACGGCTGGGGCCCAGGTGGAGTCTCAAAGGGGATGGACACATAACTTAAAATGCCCCAGCATTTGTCTGGGGTATTCTATCCAATAAGCACCATAGACTCAGTCTCTTGCTTTTTGCATTAAGAAGCTTGGCCACTGTGGAAGCAGCCACTACCTGCCCCAAGAATCGTTCCTGCTTTACAGTTCTGAGGCCCTGTATAGTCTCTCAGTGAGGCAGATCCCCTAGTTTTCCATTAGAGAAGGCAGCTGACCACTTTGGGAAATGCTCCACAAGGAAGCAGGACTGCACTCTGAGTCAGTTCCAGCTAACCCTGCTCGAAGACAAGGACCCCGCATGGTGAGGGACTTTTTCACACAGGCTGCTGATGACCGCTGTCACAAGTGGTCCTGTAGCCCCAAGACACCTCCCTGTAGCCACAGAAGACCAAGTCTTCAGAGAGCTGATCTTGGACCCATGGCTGGGTGGGGGCCTCCTGAGGGTAGAGCAAAGGGGTCCTGGCAGTGAGGACAGGCCCTGAGACCATCCACCACTCAAGCAAAAAATGGTGGCTGTTACTAACACCATCGCCATGATTTTAATTATCCTTGCCCTTTACCTCCAACCCCAGCTTTAGCCCTGTCCTTGCCTGCTAGATGTGCCTCAGGACCGAGTGGCCCTGCACAGCCGGTCATAGACACTGGCAGACAGAAGGCGCTTAGGGAGCTGAGGGGATTAGGGAGGCTTCACTCACTGCCCCAGCTCAGGGGAAATGTCCCTGTGGCCTAACTCAAGGCAATGGTGGGGGTGGGAGAAGTGATTACCTGGCCCACCAACCCTCCAGGTTCAGGCCTGATCCAGCCAAGCACTTAGCATTGGTTGATCAGTTAAAACCTTGAATGGAGTCCCAGTCTGCCAGATATCCATATGACATTAGGCAAGTCAATTCACCTCTGAATTCAGTAAAAAAAAAAAAAAAAAAAAAAAGGGATGGCACCACCGACCTCCTAGGATTTTCCATGAATATTAAATAACACGTACAAAGTCTCAGGTAAGGATTTCAAAAGGGTCAACTTCCTTGGCTCAGAAAGAACTTTATTACCACTTTTGATGATGCCGTTTGAATGTGAGATAATAATAAACACTAACATTCATAGACCATTTGCTGTGGCCTAGGCCAGGTTTAAGGCCAATTTAAGGATCAAGCACTGGACATAAATTGTGCTGAATCTGCTCGTGGGGGTGGGGGTGGAGATCCTTTAGCGGTATTATATTCTGGAAGACCCCAGGCTCAGAGAGGGGAGTAGCCAGTACGGGTAATAGAACTGGCAGATAGAAGGGCCTGTGGTGAGACTCCGGTGTGGGTGTATGGGGGGTGAGGGGAGGTAGGCGCTGAGGTGGGATTGACCAGGGGTCCTCGTAGCCGCCTAAGAAGTGCAGAGGTGAGGCTGACTCCTGTGAGATGGAGGGGAGGGCTCTGGAAACAGTGGGGACACAGCAGAGATTTCATAGAGATCTTGTACTCTGGCTGAAGGGAGGGCAGGGAGGGATCGTGAGGAAGCCTCTCGCCGCGATCGGAAAGCCCAGGTCAGTCCTAGTTACATAGCTGACCTGCTGCGGGACATGGGAACCAACACCCTCGGTTTCTGGCCCCAGGAGACGGACAAGGGCGCAATGTCTGTCCCCGGCCTTGGCTCAGGGCCTAATCTGATTCGCTGATGGTCCTTGCCATCAGGGAAGGGGGACGCAAGAACTTGGGGGAGGGGTTGTGGTGGGATCGCAGAGAGGAAGCCCCTTATCCCCGTCCGAAGACCCAGGTGCTCCTCCAACCCGGCCCGGAGCCCGCGGGAACTGGGGACGGAGGGAGTACCCAGGCGACCCTGGGGACCTTGACGCGACAGCTCAGCAGCTGGGGATGAGGTTCCGCGGCCACAGAGATGTAACAACCCCACCTCGGGCGAAGACCCCATAGCCTGTGGGAGATGGGAGTCGAGGACGCAGACAGGACGGGCACTTACCCACGAACAGCCACAGGGAGCCCCCCGACACGAGGAAGAAGGTCAGCATGGCGGTCAGCGGGGCCTGGCCCGGCCCGGCCCGGCCTCCCAGGCCCGCAGCCCCGCAGCCCAGCAGCCCCAGCAGTTGCCTCGCCGCCGCCGCAGCTGCCGGGTATTTTTAGCCCCCGCCCTGCGGCTCCGCAGCTCCCGCCTCCCCGCGCCGCTGCGGAGACGGCGCAAGGGGGAGGGAGCGGCGCGCGCTCGCACCCGAGCCTCACTGCCAGCCCCGCAGCCAGGCCGGGTCCGGGGCTCGCCCCGCGCTGACCGCCCTGTCTGAACCGCCGAGCTCCCGGGCGGGGGAGGGGCCTGGCCGCAGAGCGAACCAGCCCTCTCCCGCCCGGCTCCCCAACGTCAGTACCTGGCGTTCTGGGGAAACCAGCTGGAGGGGGGCGCACGGGCCACGAGCTCGGGAGAGTGACATTGAGCCCACCCCGCCGCCACCCACCCCATCAACGCGCGACCCTGCCCCCGCGCGACTCGCAGCCTGGGTTTTATGGCTGGGCAGGCGCGAATGGCAGCCGGGTCGCGGTTACCTGTCCTGGGAGGTGCGCACCCCTGTGGGCTGGTGCCCGCTGACACCAACGCGCCCTAGGACCCGAGTTTGGAGACATAGGGAGCCTCTGGGTGCCACCTCTGCAAAGCGGTGAGGAATGGTCACAGGCAGCCACATAGAATCACAAGTGTCTCATGAGGAAGCAAACAATCACGGTCTTCATACATAACTACGTGTGGCCCACGAGGTCTGAAAAAGCCCCTTATAGCCACAATGAATGGCCATATAGCCACACGCAGACACAGATGCCCATACTGGTTGGCTGAGGGTTTGGACACCTGTTTCAGTGTCTGGAATTGAAAGGAGGAAACCCAGTTGCACATTTTCTGAAAGAATAAAAGTAGGCATTCTGTTGGGCACCCCATGGACATCTACACCTCCATGCAAGATCACCTCCTCCGAAAGCCCTTGCTTGTTTTCCTCAAGCATGCGGAGCCCACCAGGCCTCCAGCACCGAGGACAGCGCTCAGGCAGCCCGACCCAGGCCAGGAACTGGTTGAGCAACAGCCCAGGAAGAAGAGGGTAGGAAATCAGAGAGTAGAAGTCAGGAAGCAGAGTGGAAAAGCATGAGACTTCTTCAGGCCCACCAGAGACCAACAACCATGAGTGAATGTGCACTCACAGCTCGGCAGCTGGGTGTGAGTGTGGGGGGACCTGTATCTGTAGTACAAGTACATGACGTGTATGTGCCCAGGCCTGTGTGCACCTTGTAGTGGTGCAAGAGTGTGGTTGTGTGCCTCTGAGTCACTTCCAATCTTTACAATAGGATCCTACACCTTCTCCATCACAGGATTTGGACTCCTGGGAGAGCTGCTCCAGCTTGAACTCAGCCACAGCCCGGCAGGGACTTTGCTGGGATCTCAAGCTTGGTAGGGCTCCTCCAAGAGTGTGACAGAGGCTGTGTGGCAGCACTCGTCCCAGCAAGTAACAGGGCTGTCAGCATCCCCCCACCCCTGCACTCCCACTGGCAGCAGAGTAACTGGAAATCTACTGGTACTAAGGAGGAGACCCAAGGGAACCAGAAGGCTGGGCAGAAGGAACCTATCTCCCCAGATCAGATTGGTCTAGGGAGGTGGTCAGATAATTTCCCCAAAGGCCAGGGGGCCAATAGAGCATTCCTTCACAGAGCAGGGAGCCAGGAGCCAGGCTGCAAGCCTCAGGCCCAGCCTACCTCTGCGGCACTGGGCTGCAGGAGCACTCCAGGCCCTGTGTGGCTCTGGCAGCCTCCTCTTCAGAGTGATGTCATGGGACACATTTAGCTTGGCCTCCAGCAGGATATCGCATCCCGTTACTCTCCCTACAGATGTCTCTGCTACTTGTGAATATTTTAATTCAAAAACCAGTACTGGAGCTGTGATGGATTCTAGCTTAGCCAAGTATTTTTCTGTTTTCCTCTGAACATGGCTTGGCTTCCCCTGAGAGATGGGGACAGGAAGGCCCTAGCCTAGTTGTGGGATCATGGCCAGGTCTCTGTCCTCTCTAGGCCTGTTCCTTCCACTGAGTAATGGTACTTGTTCTTTCCTGTCCTGTGTTCCCAAGATCTTCTTCCTTTTCTGTGGGTCTCCATGTGTGGACTATCAGCAGGCATGGGCAGACACTGTGACTCAGGGCTCTAGACTGATTGGGCATCCATGGAATCCAGGGCCCAGAAATGCCTAGGCCAGGCTGGGGAGCCCTTAGATATCCCTCTTAGCCCTTAGCCAGCAAACCCAGTCACCATAGTGGCCAGCCATGTTCACATCTATCTCCTCCCAGATCAGCATCTCTGAGGGAGCTGGCAGGCACGAGTCTAATAATCTATTTACAGCAGAGGATACCACCCCATTTGACAGAGCAGAAGACTGATGTCTGGAAAGGCAAACAACTGTCTCAGGTCACATAGCAGTTCTGGACTCTTGACTCCCATTTATTCATTTTTCATTTATTCGCTCTTTCAGCTAATGTTCACATACATATGCTCTGCATCCATTGCCTCCTGAAAACTAGGGGTTGGGGTGAGACAAATTAGAAAGCAGAAATAACAGCAGTCCAACATGATGAGTATGTGATGACAGAGTTGATCCTAGCCTAACTCAAGGGAAACTTCAAATATTCAAAAAATGTTTGAATTGAGCCCAAAATCTTGGGGTAAGAGTTTGCTAGACATCATAGTGGGGCAAAGGATACCACTCCCAGTACTGGCTCTGATTCTGTCATGCTGGGCAGCTGGGGGTAAGCCTCTGCTTCTTTCTTTGTTCATTGGTAAAGGCAGGACCCATCTAAAGGCTTTCGAGTACCAGGACTAACTGGCCATGACTCTGCTGCCTTTGCTGGCTTTTCATCATCACAGCTGAGTGACTACCCTCTAGGCCTTCAAAGTCTAGTGTCCATTCTGTATCCAGTCTGCTAGTGGGCATAAGACCAGCATAGGATGGGCTCAGCCACTCTGGACTCAGGTTTTTCTGCATTTAAGACATCTGGGCCATGCCTCTCTAACAGTGGTGAACTCTCTCCCCTACATTTTTTAACACTCTCCTGCATTTTGATAGTTTCCCACACTACAAGTATCTCTGGTAGAAACCAGAAAACTCACTTTTCAAGCTTCCTTTGCAGCTAGGAGGGGATAAGTGACTTAGACTGTACCGATGAAACACACTTTCATGAGCCTTTTATATAAAAGCCAGAAGTGAGTGAGAGAAAGTCCTACACATGGCATCTACTTTGCTGGCACAAGGGTGGTAACAGAAAGCCATGGATGGTGGATGGTTCTGGGAGTCATTTTGGAAACTGAAATTTGGGCCCGTTTCTTGAACTGCCACAAAAGTTCAGGCTTTTATAAATGAATGTATTCTTTAATGCACTCTTTTTCTGATTAAAATGGTCAGTGCAGACTTTGTTTAGTCAGTTTGGAGCCAAGAACTCAAACTGATCCACTCACCAGCCCACTGCTGAAGGTCTTTCCAGCCCTTCAGAGGCTGTGGCTGTGGCTGTGGCGCTGACACACAGTACGGGCATGCTCTGTCCCCATTACTGTATCTCCTAGTGGAAGCTCTGGCTGACAGGGCTGGGTGAGCTGAATCAGGTCCTTGGTTCTTTTTATCCCAACAACCACAAATGTGGAGACTTGAGCCAAAAACTTGAAGCCCACCAAAGCATCCACTACGGATAGCTACCGCATCTGGAGCAAAGGCTTTTAACACATGATAAAATGGTTGGAGAGCTGCAAACAATAGTCAACCATGTCTTTTACTGAATAGTGGTGTTTTTCCCTCCTCAGTTAGTAAAATTGTTCAATGTAGAAATTTTGGAAAATATAGAAAAGTATAAGATAAAATCACTTGTAATTTCATCCCTCAATGAGAATGCAATAATAACCAATGCAGTTTTGTATATTTTCTAACAACAATAATATCCAACATTCACATATGGCTCATTTACATATGAGCCAGACATTATTTCTAAGCTCTTTACATATGTGTTATGAACCGAATTGTGTCCCTCACATCCCGAGCCATATATTGAAGCTCTAACCTTCAATGTGTCTGTATTTAGAGATAGGGCCTTTAAAGTAAGTTAGGATAAATGAGGTTGTAAGGGTGGGGCACTAATCCAATAAGACTAGTGTCCTTATAAGAAGAATGATATCAAGAATAAAGGCCTGAACTTTATTGTAAGAACTCAGAGAGAAGGCAGTCATCTGCAAGACAAGGAGAGGTCTTGCAGATCAGACACCAACTCTACCATCACCTTGATCTTGGATTTCCAGCCTCCAAAATCATAAGTAAATAAAATTCTGTTGTTTAAGCCACTCAGCTTGTGGTAGTTTTGTTACAGCAGCTCTAGCAGCCTAATACAATATGCTAACTTGTTTAATCCTTCATCAACCCTGTCTTTTCCCCATGTGTAGTGCAGTTCAATAAATATTTGTTGAATGAATGAATGAATGATGGATATTGTTTATTCAGTATCTTATGTTGCTTTTTTTTTTTTTTTTTTTTTTGAGACAGAGTCTCACTCTGTCACCCAGGTTGGAGAGTGCAGTGGCAAGATCTTGGATCACTGCAACTTCTGCCTCCTGGGTTCAAGCGATTCTCCTGCCTCAGCCTCCCGAGTAGCTGCAATTATAGGCACCCACCACCACACTCGGCTAATATTTTTTATTTTCAGTAGAGACAGGGTTTCGCCAAGTTGGCCAGGCTGGTCTCGAACTCCTGACCTCAGGTGATCTTCACACCTCGACCTCCCAAAGTGCTGAAATTACAGGGGTGAGCCACTGTGCCCAGCCCTTATGTTGCTTTTTAAAAACCTGACAACACAAGTTTTTTTTCCCATGTTATTACCTCTTTACATTTTAAACAATGAATACGTGATAACCATTTATACATTCATTCATCTAACAAGTATATGCTGAGTCCCCACTATGTGCAAGGCATTGTTCTATGTCCTGAGGATGTTGCAGTCAACAAACCAAAGGTCCTTGCTTGCAAGGAGAGCACTAGCCCTGAGGAAATGCCATTGTCCATCTGTCAAACATGAATGAACTCACTTATTTGGGAGGGTTTCTTTTAATTGAAAATTATATGTTGATCCAAGCAGACAGTCACAACCAATGAGATTCTTTTCTTTTAAAAATGCCAATTAAATAACTGAAGGGCTTCTGAGATTTCCGCAGAGCTATGGGAAGGCAAAGATAGAGCTCTTTGAAGTTGTCCTGAGTTCACTGGGCTGGGAGTTAGCACTGGTCAAGCCACTGGCACCTCCAGGTTTCTGAGGGGACATATGTCTCCCACTTACGTGAGTTCAGAATTGAATGGGAAACAAACTACATTTTAAAGACTGGAAATGAATCCAACTTGAAGAAAATATAGATTAATGTTTACACCATCTGGGGATGGAGACGGTCTTTTTATGTGCAACAGAGAAGGCAGAAACCACAAAGGAAAAGACTGGTAGATTTGAAGGTCTGACTACATGCAAATTTTAAACGTCTACATGTTAAAAACCACCATTGCAAAAATCTAAAGAATCAATAGACAACTTGCAAAAATATTTATGCTACAGACAACATAGGGTTTGCCATGTAATCCAAATCAATAAGAAAAAGACAAAAGAGCAAATTCCATAGTCAGGCAATTCAAGAAAGAAATGCTGCCCTTCTCAGCCAAACTGCCCACCTAGGTGAAATGTGAAGCTGGTGCCTGTATGTTTTGTCTCCTTCCTCCAGAGACTATGGTGGCATCGCAGAATGCTGATCCCTGTGATAGGAGAGAGGACCAGCATTCCATAAGCCCCATCTCACTCATCTGGAACCCCACCCACCCACTCCAATCACTTTTCTCATTCACTGAGAATACAGACCTTTTTCCCCAGTGGCCACCTAAGCAGCTCAAGCCCACCAGCCAGGCCAGATAATTTTAAACAATAAAAGCAGGATAGAGATGATAAGAAACTGTGTGTCTGAGGGTCTGACATCCTGGAAACCCTTTCCAGAGGTATTTTGGTAAGGTGTAATACAAACCTCAAAAAATTCTACCTTTTGACTATCAGTGGTGGGTTGTTCAGGAATTAATATAAAGTGTGTGTATGTGGTATGGGGTGGGGTGGGAATCAGGAATTATTTGTTCAAAAGTATTGTCATTGCAATATTATTTAGAGTAGTGCCAAGTTGGAAGCTACCCTAATGCCCAATCACAAGGCTGGAAACATTTTTGAATATCTATAGGAAGGCATATGCTTTACTACCCACAAAAATGATGATGCAGAAGACTGCACAATGACACAGAGAGATGTTCATGGCATGCAGCCAATTGAAAAATGCAGGTTATAAAACAGTATAGTCAGCATGATTCCAATGATGTTTAGAAGCAGTTATATATTCACGGAAAAAAATAGAAAGGTTAATAGTTTTCAGTGAGTGATGAGATAATAAGGCTTTTTTCTTCTTTAAATTTGTATTTTCTAAATTTTCTACAATGAACAAACATTTTTGTAACAAGGAAAAATCTATTATAAGAAGAATTCATTTCTAGTGTCTCTTGGTTCAGCAAGGAGCAGGGTGCTAGAGAAGAAGCAGGTCATGGGAAGACCACTAGGGAAATCAGAGTGATGCCCCCTCCCACATGGCCTGAACAGCAGGGTATGAGTAGACAGTTGCTGCTCCTGGGACCTGTTACCTTCTGACCCTGGAGTCTTTTGGCACCTTCCCCAGGCCCCCTCTTCTCTTGTGGCCATTAGAGGACCACAGTGAGCTGGGACTGGAGAGAGAGAGAGAACAGGGCTGTAGGTGGCCATGGGGACTTTCAGGGTAGCTCCTATTAGCCTGGGAAGATGTTACAGAGGGCGAGAAGGGGGAAGAGCCAGAGTCTTTTAGAGGTGGTGGAAGGAGGAACTCGAGGAGGGGCCAGGTGCCAGAAGTCAGAAAAGAGAATTTTCAGAAGAGTGGGGTGCATTCTCTGGAGGCAGGCAGAATGTGTCCTATGCACAGAGCTTATTACAGGGAACCACGACATCAACCCCTAAGACAATGGACCCTGCCCATTTGCACCCAGACCCGTGGAAAATAAAATTTGTGCTTTAGGAGGACACGCTTAGGGCCAGGAGAGCAACAGGAAGGTGGAGAAAAAAGTCACTCCCTAGAAATCTGCTAGAGGGCGCCAGAAAGGTGCAGAAGGGCCCTGTCAAAAGAAACAACCTGGAGGACCGATGGCAGAACACCCAGAAAGGCCAGGAGGGTGGGGGCCTGAGAAGCCATGGGAGCCCACTGCGCTGTCCTCCCTAATCCCACAGAAGCCCAGGGAGGGGCAGGAACCTGTCCCAGGCCACACAGAAAATTAAGACTAAGGCCAGACCAAATCTTGGATTTCTAACTCCCTCCCCAATGCACTATTCATTATTCCCTAGGGAGAATGTTTAAAATGGTGGAAACTTAAATAATTCCTGCATATAAATTATTTAAAACTATATAAAAACATTATTTATCATCCAGTTCAACTTAAGAGGTAAATATAGACACAATTCCAAGACTTAATGTGACATCAAATTTTTTGAACTAAAAATAGGTCAATATTGAATATAAATACAGGCACAGAAATCCTGAATAAAATTTTAACAGATGGATTAACTATATAAATTGAAATTCCATGAAAATAAAATAGCATCTCTCTCCAAGGTGCCAGGCTGATACGGAACAAGGAGCCAGGGGCAGAACCCACAGAACTGTTGAGCATCCTCCAAGCACAATTGCATGATGGGATCACATTCTACTCCCCCCATACTAAAATATAAGGATGCTAGGATTATCTCTGCAGAAGTTTCTTTAGCGAATGCCTGCTCTCACTATGCCCTTCATTCATCCACAACTTTATGATAGCAGCTGCCATGGTCACACAGTGTGACCCTGTTTACTGATCACCTATCATAGATCTAGGTGACCAATAGCTGGTCTAATAGTTGGATCCATCATAATTCTTCCTTGGGAACTCTGAATTGGGACTTTAGTCTCTGCAGAGCATATATATATGCAGAAAACATGACAAGTGAAGCAAGTGGGCACAGAGAGGCAGAGATGAAAAACAGAGGAATGCGTTGCTGGATTATCTATAGGGCAGACAACAGGTGGGGAAATCAGTGCAAAAATCAGACTAGAAGAGGACTCAAAACCAACTATGCTGCATCTCAAAACAAGCCAGGTAAAGGTTTTTAGCCAGTCCAGAATGCAGTCTGACCTTTCAGTGGCTCTCATTTCCCACCATGCCTACATCCCTGATTCTAGTCAGCCCTGGAAGACCATCTGCACACCTGCATTTGGAACATGTGAGATACTTCCGATGACTGACTAATCAATCTCAATCCCCTTTTAGCTGGTTTGAGTAGGTTACAGTGCTTGTGGTCGCTTGGACTGACTAACACCTCATTTTACAAATGAGGAAACAGGCTTAGAGGGCTGACATAGCTTGCCCAAGGCCTACAGCTGGCCTGAGATTTGAACCTGAAGCCGCCCAAATTCCAAGCCTGTGTTCTTTCCATTATATCTATTAACGGGAAAACTGGCAAAGAACATACAAAGAGGAATTCACAACAATTCAACATCTTTTCTCAATAAAGCCTCCTAAAATTAGAAATAAAGAATTTCTTATTTCTAAGGAAAAGGAAATGGAATTTCTTATGCGGAAAAAGAGTTAATTCCTTGGAAAGAGGCAAACTGAGTTCAGGAGGCACTCTATTTCGTAGCAAGAAAACAGCAAGTGTAACCCCAGAAACCTCAGTAACTGGAGCCTTTGTTCTCATTGCTGAAGCTGCTACAGCTTTGCTGTGGTTGTGTGGGAGTAAACCCCAGAGGGAAAGAAACAGATCTCCCCTTCATTTGTAAAAATACCAGAGCCAACCATGAGCTCTCAGTGACAAACAGAAGCAGCAGGGAATCCACCCAAAATACCAGCCCATCTTACACTCCAACCTCACTCAAAATCATTTCCAAAAAGAAAAGATAAAATCTGTACAATGAAAATTCCCAAACAATGAAAAAGTAATGGTATGTAAAACACTCAGGACAGACATGCTGAGCCAAGTGTGCAATGAAGAAAGGAGTTTCACAAGGTGAATTTCCAGAGACTGGGATGAGGAGTAAGGGAGGTGACTTGGCCACAAACATCTGTGAAAAGTCAGATTGAAATCCACAGGGCCACCCTTTCCTGACACTCTGTCACCTCCTACACTCAGCATGCACATGGTATCTCACTTAGCCTTCTGGCATTCCAGAGACAATCAATAAAGGCATTCCCTAAAATTTTGTGCTGTAGAATTTCAGAATGAAAGAGAAGTCCTTGAGCAGGTGTCCACACCAATAGGGCCTGTTCTGGTGGAGAGTCAGAAAACAATTCATCCTGGGGCAGTACTTTTTGGGCCATAGTCAGCATGGGCATTTTGGGAGCAAGGAGGATGGACCTCTAACTTGTGCCCTTGGAAAGGACCAAGAAGGGTTTCCTCAGCAGGCCAGGGGCAGACAGTGGCTCTTGAAGGAAGAGGAGTATGGGCAGACAGATCCATACTCACCCTGCGCCTCCCTCCAGGCACCTCTGTTCTTGCTGGCCCCCTTCTATGCACATTCAGCCCCTCCTCTTCCCTGGGCCCTTCTTCTATTCCTGTCACTGTGCTCCTCAAGGGTGGGTCCTCCCTGCACAAGCATGAAGTCTAGGTCTTCCAGCCAGCCCAAACCCCTACAGCCTGGTCCTGCTGAACTTCCTGCCTTGTTAACCACTACTCCCTCCATGTGCTTTCTGCTTCACCGAACTCATTTTGCTCCTACCAGGGGACCTATTTCCACGGCTCCCTGGCTGGGTATCCCTCCTGTCTCAACCTGGACAAGTCTATGCCTCCACATAAGACTCCTCTTTCCAAGATAAGCACCAATGAGCTCACTGGGGGAAGATCACTTATACTCCTCTGAGGACAGGAGTCCAGGCTGCTTTGTACTTCTGCTTTGGATTACTCACATTTACCTCTGCATCTATATGTGGATGGAAGAGAGAAAGAGAAAAAACCCAAAGTGAGTGCCTGTAAGGCAAAAACTCCAAAGGAAGAAACGAAAAAGCTTTATACTTAAGAGGAGTATTTACGAGGTGGCTGAGTATTTATTACATATGAAAATAAACAGAATAATTACAGGAAAAAAATGTTTCCTTTCAAAAGCAACAAAAAATAGAAAATACCTGGGAATAAACTTAGAAGAAGAGCAATATAAAACTTTATAGAAGGACATAAATGAATGAAGAGGTAAACTATTCTCTTGGATTAAAATACTAAACGTTATGAAGACATTAATTCTTCCCAGACTTATGTTTATATTTAATGTAATCTCATTTTTAAACTTAACAATAAATGTCACTTGAAAATTGTACATGTACAATGCTGGCTAAGTAACATTTGTGAAAGGAGAATAATACTAAGCATTAAAATACCATAGTAAACAAGCACAAAAAATAGCACACAAAAAAATCTGTGGTACAAGTACAAAAATAGATAGATCAATTGATTAGAAAGCTCAAATATTAAATGAAAATAACACATAGAATTTAAAAATTTTTCAACTCGAAAATATGTATATGAAGAGCTCTTTATAAATCAATTAGAAAAAACACACCCCCAAAGAAGCTGACTAAACAATTCAGAAAATAAAAAATACAAATCACTAGTAAATATTTTCCAATCCTAAAAGTAATCAAACAAAAAGCCAATAAAAAGAAAAATAAGGTACATGTTTCCTCTCAGTTACCAGAGTTTAAAGCAAGATAATAGATTCTATTGAGAAGGATTTAGGGCATGGGTTTAGATCACTCTTTTGGGGAGGGAAGGCAATTTGGCAAAATACATAAAAAATTTAACTAAGCATGGTAAACCCAGCAAGTCCACCTCTAGGAATTTATCTTCAGGAAATATGTGTAAAAATAGCTACATATGAATATTCAAAGATGTTCACCATGAAGTTACTGATAATACATTTGAAACAACATTAATATCTAACAATGGTGGCTTAGAGAAATAAATTATTGCATAGGGCAAATACTATGTAGCCAGGAAAAATAATGGCACAAGAGAATGGGAAATAATGCCAGAAGATGGCTGCATTGCATTAAATGAAAATGGATCATGAAATCCATTCTTCCAAAAAATATTTACTGAGTGACTACTATGTACTAGGAAACAGCAGTGAACAAAGAAGATAAAACCCCTGTTCTCATGGAGCTTACATTCCATTATAAAATTTATAAACGAGAGTGGAAGGTATGGCTCCAATTAACAAAAAGAAGATGTGACTGGAAAGACACAGACTGATGTGTCAGAAGTAAATAATGACCCATAAGCTGGGATCGAGGGTGGCTTTTGTACTCTTTTTGGTGCTTTTCTGAGTTCTCCAAACTTTCTGTAATGAACATATATCACATTTGTAGTCAGAAAGAAAAATGAAGTTATATTTTTTAAAAGGAATGCAAATTAAGACATATGTAATAAACATGTTTCAAAATCACAGGGTTTCTTTTTCTCTAAATGCATTGCCCATCCCTGCAGAGAAGACAGGCTGGATGAGTCTCAGGAGTTGGCTGCTCTGGGAATGGGAGGTGAGGGGCGACCGGGGAAGGGACATCTCAGCAGCAGAGGTGGGTGTGGGATCCAGATAACACAGGATGAGAGGTGGGAGGAAAGGAAAGTTCAGGCAAAGGAACATCTTGTAGGTCTTTCTCAAACATCCTCCCCCACAAAATCATATTGATCCTGATTACAGCGTCTTTCCCATGAGTCAGTGTCATCTCATCCCCAGGCATGCCTGAGGCCCGGGCCACCCCTGAGCAGCCGGGATAGACAGGTTGCCCACTGGCTTGACTCAGTCCTTCCTAACCTGGCCTTTTTGGTTGTTTCTTTCTGAGACTCTGCTGACTTTTTGGAAATTAGCCTTCAGAATTGGTCATTAATTATTTGACCGCTTGTTTTGTTTCCTTTTATTCATCAAATGTGTTACTTTTGGTTCCTTCTAGCACCCAGGTAATGGGTGGCCAAGATTTTTTTCCCACATCCTGAGATGTGGCAGACCTGCCACACCCATGACAATCAACCCAGCCCAGTCCAAGCCCTTTCCAAGAAGCCCGAGGTCCCATTTTCTGACCTCTGCCCACCTTCAGGGGCATCCCGTAATACCCTGGCAATAGTCTGACACCTGTAACACTCACTCCTCAGGTCATTGGCCCCTCACCCCATCCCCCATCAGCAACCTCTATCCCAGCTTCTGCTCCCACACAGCCTTCCTGTGTCCCCTGGACTACAGAGCAGGAAAATCCCGAATGTCCTGGAAGTCTTCACAGACCCTCCCTCCACCTCCCGCCCTGATCTGGCCCAGGATGCTGCTCCTGGAAGTCCTTGGTAGGGGCTGTTTCTTTTCACAGACCACACTAAGGCAGGTTTGGGAGACGGGCAGGACAGCAGCAGTCACAGGTCATCTACTTACTCCCTGTGCTCCGGCTCCTTGTTTGACTCCCAGTCCAGCCTTGCTCTGTATCCCAGAGCTGGTTATGGTGATTCTCTCTAACATGGAGTGCTGATAGTTTTGGGGGTTTTATGTGGCTCCTAAGTCAGCTACGGATAGATCCTGTCCTGATCTGTGCAGCTGATCATGCGGCTTCTTTCCCAGGTACGGATGGGCCACTGGGTTTGAGTTTGGTGGCATGAGTGAAGAAATAACACAGCTCAGAAGAAGGTTAATGCTTCCAAACTTTATCATAACACATGTGATGACATGGCACCAGCTTATGGGGCTTCTCCCAGCCCAGGCACTACCAGCTTCCAAGAATGGCAATGCTCTCTTCTTCCAGTCCATCACCTCTGTGTCTCGGCTCTTTCCTTCCATGGCTTTTACCCACACACATCCCACACGACACAGCCTCAGGATGGTCCAGCACTTGTGCCACTCTCCCTGCCATGCTGGCCATTGGGCCTCTACTGTCCCTCATCCTTTATTTCCATTCCTATCCAGCCCAACTCACTGATGCCCACGTCCCCAACTCCCTACCAATCACTTTTGTCAGTGTCTTGAATTTTCCATCTGTGCCGATGCCCCTGTGAATGGGGCTTAATCCTCCACTCCACTGTCCCCAGCCCAGGACCAGCCTGGGCTGCTGAGAAGAGGTGGGCATGGGTAGTTACAGTGGGGTGGGCTGTGTGCTCTGACAGAAAGACTCCAAGGGGTTCAGGGACATAGGGCACAGGGACTTCTAGCCCAGGACTGCTCTGAGTCCAAGTTCAACTCAGAACAAAGAAAGTGACTGTCCTGTGGCCTGGATGTTCCTTTTGGACCACAGCTGTGGATCACATGGGTACTGGCTCCAGCTGTGATAGGCTCTTACTTGAGTCAATTTTTACCCCCCAATATCACACCTTTTCTCTTCCACTCACAGCAAAATTCCCTGAGGAAGCTGTCTGCACTTACTATTCCCACTTATCTGCCTCATGGCCTGTCCTCCGAGACGTGACTTGCCAAGGTCACTAATGCCACTATGTTACCAAATCCAGGGTCCTCCTCTCATCTTGCTTTCTTGCTGGGAAGCCTTCCACTCAGCTGCAGGGAAACAGCTTTCTGGGTGTTTTCTTCTCTTGCTTCCATGACAGCACACGTCCCAGGCTTTCCTGCCACCTCACTGGATCTTCCTTTGTTCTCTCATTTGCTGGTTTTCCTCAGGAGCTGTCCTGCTTCTAAGTGCAGGAATGCTCTGGAGCTGAGTCCTCAGAGCACAATTTACACCTGCTTCTCAGTCCCGTATCCCAGCCTCACAGGTACAAGTACTGTCTACCCGCCACTAAATTCTTACTTCCCACTCTGATCTCTCTCCTGATCTTCAGACTCCTACATCCACCTTTCCTCTTAGTAACTCCCACTGGATGTCAAGTGGCTTCTCCAGTGAACCACAGCCTTATGGACATCGGTGCAGATGCACTTTCCTGGCATCCCTCCCACTCTCCCTGCTCTGGTGGCAGATACTCCTAGTGTAAAACCAACTGGTCTAACTCTGCACCATTGCCACAGTGATTGGTCATCTAAATTAGTCCAATCAAATTAAACCAAAGTTCAGGACTTTTGGTTTGACAGTAGACACTACTGCTGGTGGATGTTGGGACTGGAAGCAGTGCAGCCATTTTGACTTATTGAGGGATGCCAGACTGAGGACAAACCAACTGAAGAAGAAGCACAGACCCAACCATGCCAGAATCTGTGCCACCTCTGGGCTTTTCAGTGGCTGGAGCCCATACATTCCCCTTGATATGTGTCAACTTGTGCTTTCTGTGACTTGCTAACTGGAGCTTCCAATTCAGAAAATAGTGAAGACAGAGCCCTCGTAGTTCCACACCCCTCATGCCTCTGTGATCTTCCCCATTTTAGCTCACAGCATCCTATCCACTCCGTGGCTCAGCCTGAATCCTCCCGTTCACCCTTGCCTCTTCCTTCTCTCACACCTCGCATCCCACCTGTCAGTAGTTCCTTCCAACCCTGTTTTAATGACACATGCAGAGTCCACAGGTGGCTGACCACTCTGCAGCTGCCCCTAGCTCCCTGTCCTGCCGTGGCAGGCGCCTCACTGGTCACCCCACTCCTGCTCTTGTCCCCCTGCTGCCCACTCTGCCAGAGCAGCCAGGCTCATCTTTGAAAAACCCAAATGAGATCATGTCACTAGCCTGCCTGAAACTTGCCCACTTGGAAGAGGATCCAGAGTACTTACCAGGCCCACAAAGCCATGAGTAATCCAGCCTGTCTACCTTTCTGGCTCATCCTCCCCACGAACCTCACCCACACACGCTGGCCTCCTCGTCCTCAGAGTCCCTGGTCACACTCTCACCGCTGGCCCTGTCCCTGCTCCACTGCACCCACATTCTTCCTATGCCAGTCAGGTCTGAGTTCAGATGTTCTCTCCTCAGGGAGGCTTGGCCTATGGCCCAATCTCATGGCACCCACCCAGTCAAACTCTGTTGGAGTCCCTTGTTGGGTAAAGACCACTTATCAGTATGGGACAGTACCTTGTGTGTGCATGTGTTCACTCTTTAATTGTCTGTCTCTCTCTCTCCCCTGGAAACTCCTTGTTGGCAGGCCCAGCTCTATTCTTTGCTATATCCTAGGTCCTGGCACTGCATTTGGACAAAATGTGAATTCCAGCAACATTCGTGGCCATCATAGACGCAGAAGGTGGTTGCAGCCTGCACTGGAAGCCAGAGTTTTCCTCCAGGCCTCTGGGCAGAATGGAGGTATGGATGCAAATGGAGAGGGTTCAGGGGAGAATCTGTGAGGCTTTTAGAGACTGCGGCTCCAGAGGGTGGTTTGCACCAGTTCCCAGATGTTCTATGGAAAAAGCGTCAGAGAAAAGCAGCCTGAGAAACCTCTGTGGCTGCAGTCACAGGAAGCCCCAAATCAGAGAGGCCTTGGGGCGGGGTGTGTGTGGGGAGATCATAAGTCATGCTGAGGCCTTTGGTCACAGACTCCACATCTGCTGGGGTCCGGAGTTCCTGGTGCCGCAGTGACCACCCTGACCACTATGGGGCAGGTGATGCCAGCTGGGAGAAAGTGGGCCATGGCAGGCCCCAGGTCAGACCTGGGACTCTGCTGGACTGAGGCCACTCAGGTCCAGGCTGGGGGTGGCAGGGCTGCTGCACACATTTACTGGCACATGCTTCCTTTCTCCCATTTGATAAGCAAATGTTGTCACTGGGGCCTTGGCCACAGTTTCCTGCCTTCGTCTGAGATCAGATGCCACAGCCAGTCTCAGTGATTGCCCCACCAGGCTAGTCTTGGCTGAGAGTGAGCCAGAGTATTTCAGAGACGGGGCCAGGCATATGACGTCAGCTCATGCTTCCCCATCCCCACCCCAGCCCTTCCCAAGGTGGGCATTCTATGATTAAGGAGGCACATTCAGTGGGCCAGTTGGATATCTTGGGGAGGGACAGCTCTGGCCCTGGATGAACGGGGTAACTCTTGGCAGACCTGCAATCAGCACGGGTATGGCGAGCACTCCATGAGCTCTGGGCACCCCAGTGAACCCTTGGCCAAGGGTGCAAATGTAGGTACTGTGGGCCACCGGTGGACTATCATCCCTGGACTGTGATCCTCACCCAAGCTGTCCATGGCCCAGGCTGGACAGCCCTCATGAGTACAGCCCTGCCCTCCTAAAGCCGTAATCAGCCTGTGGCTCTCTGCAGAGCCACTCTCTCTTTCACTTTCCATGCTGCTTCCTCTGCCTGAACAACTTTCCCCACTTTCTTCACTCAGCTGACTTCTCATCTTATCCTTCCAGAGTCAGCTCATGGAACACTCCTCCTGGAAGCCCTCCATAAACCCCCTGCCATCATGGAGGGCACCACTCTATGCTCTCAGAGGCCCTGGACAGTGTAACAGTGTAGTTCTCTCTCTTCTTCTTTTTTTTTTTTTTTTTTGAGATAGAGTGTCACTCTGTTGCCCAGACTGGAGTGCAGTGGTATAATCTCAGCTCACTGCAACCTCCCTTTCTTGGGTCCAAGCAGTTCTCTAGCCCCAGTCTCCCAAGAAGCTGGGACCACAGGCATGTGCAATGATACCCGGCTGATATTTGTATTTTTTTGTAGAAGGTTTTGCCATGTTGCCCAGGCTGGTCTTGAACTCCTGAGCTCAAAGTCATCCACCTGCCTTGGCCTCCCAAAGTGCTGGGATTCAGGCATGAGCCGCTGTGCCCAGCCAACAGTGTAGTTCTCAGTGAGGCTGCAACTGATCTTCCCAAGTTGCTGCCTTGACTACTTTATTTAACATCACTCTCCCTCATTCCTCTTCTTCCAAGTATCCTTGGTTCCCTTATTTTGCTCTACTTTTTTCAAAGCATTTATCAGCTTCTAACATGCCATACATTTTCTTACTAGAATCGCATGTAGTATTATTATTTTCTCTTTCTCCTTGCTGAACTTTACAAGGACAGGAATCTTTGGTTGTTTTGTTTACTTATATATCATAGGCACTCAGAATAGTGTCTGGCAACTAGTAGGGGGTCAATAAAAGTGGAAAAAATGAACCATAGTTGTCTCTTTACTTGTTGGTAAGCTTCAAGAATAGGGCCTAAAGATGAACCACCTCTCTATACTCAGCACTCAGTGCAGGATTGTGGGCAGAGCAAGCATCTATAAACTAACGCCCTTGGCCTGGCATTCAGGGCTCCTGTCATCTACAACCAAGCTTTCTTTCCAGCCTCATTCAGCAAAGTACAGCAGGAAGAAGTTCTGGCTGGAAGGTTGGCCAGCTGCTTTGCCCTGTTCACGGTGGCTCACTCCAGACTGCCCACTCTGGCAATGCCTGCATCACTACATGAATGGGACAGACTCTGCTAAAATCTCCTGTCAATGATCAGTGGAGAGTTGTACCTGGGAGTGAATAATTCTAATATCTGAGCACTTGTGGGCATCAGTATGAGTTGTGTGTGACCATAGCCACTGCTCTGGGGATGCTCAGAAGTATTTAAGGGATGGTGGAGAGGCATGGACGTGTGTGGGTCAGAGCAATTCCTGTAATTTTCCAATTACTATAATTACATTTGAAGAGGGGTGTGTTACAGATTATAAATCAATGGGGGAAAGGATCAATTCTTCACTAATAATGATGGGGAAAATGGCTTTTTGGGAAAAACAAAACAACAAAAGCTAGTTGATATCCCTGCCTCATGCTACACAACAAAATTAATTTGAGCTGGAGTAAAATCTAAATGTAAAACTATGCCCAACAACTAGAAGAAAAGTTTAAATACTTATCCTCTCTTTGAATGGTAGATGACTTTTCAAATAAAAATCAATGAAAGAACTTATCCAGGTGAAATCAAAGTATATGTCCATATAATGAATGACTGTGCATGAATGATTGCAGCTTTAGGTGTAGCGGTCCTAAATTGGAAATATCCCAAATTTCCACCAACAGATAAATGAATAAACAAACTGAGGTATAGCCATACATTGGAATACTACTGAGCAACAACAAAGAATGAACTTTTTTTCCCTTGAAATGGAGTCTTGCTCTGTTGCCCAGGCTGAAGTGCAGTGGCATGATCTTGGCTCATTGCAACCTCTGCCTCCTGGGTTCAAGTGATTCTCCCACCTCAGTTTCCTGAGTAGCTTGGACTACAGGTGCACACAACACCTGGCTAATTTTTTGTATTTTTTTGTAGAGACAGGGTTTCACCATGTTGCCCAGGTTGGTCTTGAACTCCTGGGCTCAAACAAGCCACCCTCCTAAGCCTCCCAAAGGGCTTGGATTACAGGTGTTAGCCACTGCACCTGGCCTAGGTATATCTTATATATAATAATATACATAGGTAAATGTACAACTCAGTGAATTTTTGCATATGTGTATATACTTGCATGAGCAACACTCAAACAGGATCTAGAACATTTCCAGGACCCCAGAGGTTTCCCCCATAGTCCCTCTTACTTGATATCCTCCCAAAAGAAACCAGAAAAAGGCAAAAAGGCCAGTAGATGTGCTCATACAAATTTAAAACTTTTATGTATGAAAGTCATCATGAATTATATTAACAAGTAAGTATCAGGCTGGAGAAAATATTTTCCACCAATATGACAAAGCATTTCTCACCTTAATATATGAAAAGCTCTTCTAAGGAAAACACTTGATACCTCAATGGAAAAATGGACAAAGTAAAGGAAAAGGAAAAGAAGAAAAAAAAGGGAGAGAGGGAGAGAGGAGAGAGGAGAAGGAAGAAAAGAAGATATAGGCCAGGCACGGTGGCTCATGCCTGTAATCCCAGCACTTGGGGAGGCCAAGGCAGGTGGATCATGAGGTCAGGAGATAGGGACCATCATGGCTAACATGAGAAACCCTGTCTCTACTAAAAATACAAAAACTTAGCTGGGCGTGTTGGTAGGTGCCTGTAATTCCAGCTACTCAGAAGGCTGAGGCACGAGAATCGCTTTAGCCCAGGAGGCAGCTGGTTCCAGTGAGCTGAGATCGTGCCACTGCACTCCAGCCTGGGAGATAAAGTGAGACTCTGTCTTCAAAAAAAAAAAGAAGAAGATATTCAATCACTTTCAGTTAATGCTGAGATTATAAGCGGAAATAAGGCACAGTTCGCACAGTATCCTGAGAAAGATGAACAAATGACAATTAAATGAGGAAGATAAAGTCTACAATCTACCTGCTAAGCACAGGTGCTATCTGAGCTCAGAGCAGTTAACTGATCCAGCCATGGAGGTTTCCTGGAAGGAGTAGTGTCTGAGCTAAAGTTTGAAGAGAAAGACATGGTATGGGGCAGAAGAGAAGGAGGCCAGCATTCCAGAGTGAAAGAACAACTTGTGTAAAGGCCTGGGAGGGAGAGAAAAGAGCATGGTTGTTCAGGCCGGGTGAACCCAGGGTTCAGAGGCACAGGAGTGATGGGAGATAAGGCTGGAGGAACATGGGGCCATGACCTTGGACACAAGGCCACAGAGAAACTGAAGAATTTTGAGAAGCAGGGGAGCGGGATGACTGGAGTTAAATTTAAAAGGATTGCCTCTAGCTCTGGGTTGGAGAGAGATTGACAGAGCAGGACTGGTGGGCAGGATTCTAGTGGGAAGCCTGTAGTAGACAATGAGTATGAAGCCATGGGCCTGGGGGCTGGGGGCTGGGGGCAGGGGACAGGACCGGGAAGAGTTTTCCTAACAGGATTGAGAGAGAGCTTGAAGGGAGTGCTTGGACGCAGAGGTGAGGTGAGTGGGTGAGATGCAGGGGAGGTGAGGATGACTATGTGGCTTGAGTGTATAGGGTGGATAGGGGTGATAGTCACCAGGTAAGAAATGCTGTGGGAAGACGGGGCTCAACTAGAGAAAGATGATCCAGCTTAGAATGTGGTGACCTGGAGGTCTTTAGGGAGCAATCCAGGAGAGACACTGGCCTAGAGGTATAATGGAGCTGTGGAATGCTGGCTGTCCTGTCTAAGTGGTAGAGTTCCAAGACTGTTTTGGAGTCAGGCAGAGGCAGAGGAATAAGTTATAAAGTCTAGAAGGAGCTATCAGGATGTAAGAAGCTGGTCCTAGGAGGTTAATGAGCTGCAATATGGCTACTGCTGCAACAGGTTAAGGATTCTGAAACCATTTTGTAAAATCCCTGGAGTAGATACTCACTAAAATTTAACCCTCATGTGCTTCAACTATAGCAAGGACCTTGAGTACTGCTCCCTTCAAAGCAGTCTCCATGGGTAGTGGGCTCAAAGACTCAAAGACCACACTGGAGGAGTGAAAAAGGAAAGATGTGAGTAGGAGAGAACAGAACTTCTTTTTTTTTTTTTTTTTTTTTTTTTTTTTTGTGAGACGGAGTTTCACTCTTGTTACCCAGGCTGGAGTGCAATGGCGCAATCTCGGCTCACCGCAACCTCCGCCTCCTGGGTTCAGGCAATTCTCCTGCCTCAGCCTCCTGAGTAGCTGGATTACAGGCACGCGCCACCATGCTCAGTTAATGTTTTGTATTTTTAGTAGAGATGGGGTTTCACCACGTTGACCAGGATGGTCTCGATCTCTTGACCTCGTGATCCACCCACCTTGGCCTCCCAAAGTGCTGGGATTACAGGCTTGAACCACCGTGCCTGGCCTGAGAACAGAACTTCTATACAAACTTATATCTCCCTCCTTGTTGCTGGTGGTCCCTGGGCCCTGATCCTTATAACTTTCCTTACTTCCCAAGAAGTCAAGGAAAAAATGCTGTGATGACAATTACATTAAAGGAAAATGTTGAGGAATATTACCCAGTTGTATTTTCCTGGTAAATTGTTGTCCACAAGGCTTCCTCAGTTCCCACAACTGGAATGTGGTGTATCTGAGACTTCCAGAGAGGGATCAGAAACAAACAAAAAAAGCTTTTGAGTTTCAAAAACCCAAACTCTTAAGGGATTTGAGACACAGGGAATGAATGCAAAATGATTTAGAGGTAGGCCTGTAGCCCAACTAGAAAAAGTTTCCCTAGACTGGTAGGAGGGAGTATTTGGGATGAGGTCAGCCAAAAGGAAAGTGAAGGCCCCTAGGAAAAGAGAAGCAAAACTCTTGTCCCTCCCGCTTCTTGGCCAGAAGGCTTTAAAGGATCTCAGTGTGGAAGGGTACCCTCTTCTCATGTGGAGCTAGAGGTGGGTGAGACCACACAGAGGCCAATCTAGGCTGCTGGGCCAGAGACCCTCACAGAGATCCCTGTGACCCTCCAGTTTGGCCCAGGAGCAACAGATGGCTAGGCGCAACAGAGCCATCCGCCCTCTTCCCCTGTGGAGGGGTGTCTGTGACCTGAGAGTCAGATGGAAGAAGCCTGGGTGAGGAATGAGGGAAGATTTTGCAATGACATGTGGAGATCAACATCTGAAGGCCCTCACTGATTCATGATTACATGGTTTGTTCTTGTCCATGCCTCTCTCTTCTCTGATGCCTCCAAAATACATAAAACATAAATACAACCCAGGAAATAGGAGAAGACCCAGATGAATTTATCAAGCACCAATTTATCAAGAGCCTTCCAATGGAGAATGCATTTAGTCACAAAAATAAACTAAAAGGTTTCATTTACAGTAATATAGTGGTATAGGTTATTTGAACAATAAAAGGCAAGAATCACTTGATAAGACAGTCAAAAAGTACAGGAGTATAAACTAGGGGTAGAGGAAAAACTGAAGGGGAGGAAAAAGGGGAACAAAATCTTAAAGAGGTGTGTAGGACACCAAAGCCACTTCCACTCTGAGAGTATTTACCAGTCCTGTAAATTTGGACTTCAGTCCTGGTGGTCTTATGGAGTGAGGAGTCAGAAGTCAAAGTCCAAGCCTGCCTGAGGTAGGGAGTCTAATAGGGCACACTTTCCTCACTACCCTGTGGCCCTAGGGGCCTAAAATTTCAGAATAAGAATGAAACAGAAATAAATCTGGCTGAAGCTAATGCAGGCACCTTCATCTTAGACCTTAATTATCACCATAAATAATTTTTCACAGATTTTGAAACATGTACAGTAAAAATTAACCAGGCATACAAGGAAACAAAGCACTGTGAATAAGCACCGAAAGAAACAGAGCCACAAACACTCTAGATATTTGAATTACCAGACATAGATTATAAAACAACTATGTTTGTTAAGAGTCAAAGAAACAGAAGAGAAGTTTGAAAATATCTGAAGGAAATAGGAAACTATAACAAGTAATCTAGCAGTTTTGAAATAAAAAATAAAGTATAACTCGTAGCATTTAAAAAACACAACACTTAAAACTCAATGGGAAGGTTTGTAGCATACTAGATCCAACTGAAGAGAGACTTCATAAACTGAAAAACAGGTAATAGAGCATTATCCAGATTATAGCACAGAGAGAAGAAAGAAAGACAGAAAAAAAAAAGAGTAAAAACAGAAAAAGAAAGGAAGAAAGGAAGAAAGAAAGAAGGAAAAAAAGAAAGAAGGAAAGAAAGGAAGGAAGCAAGGAAAAAAGGAAGGAAGGAAAAGGAAAAGAAGGAAGAAAAAAGGAAGGAAGAAAAAAGGAAAGAAGGAAGGAAAAAAGAGAAATTAGATATGTAGGAATCAAATAAAAAGAACTAACCTACATTTAATCGGTATTCCAGGTGGAGCAGAAAGAAAGAATGAAAGAGAGGAAGTATTTAGAGAAAAAACAGATTTTATTTTTCCAAAACTGATGTAATGGCATCAATTGTCACTTAAGAAACTTAATGAAACCCAAAAAGAATAAATAAAAATAAATCTACTACCAAGCTACATTATAGTTACACTACAGATCATCAAAGACAAATAGGCAATATTAAAAAGGAGGCAGAAAAGGAATATATTGACTTGAAAGGAGTAGGGATTAGATTGACAGGTGACTTTTCAATAGCAACAATAAAACCAGGAGGCAGGGGAGTAATTTGTTCAATGTGTCAAAGGAAATAACTGCCTGCTTAGAATTTTATATTCAAGAAATAAAAACTGAGACATTTTGTAACCATTTAGTTTTCACAAAAGGAAATTCTAAAAGATACTCTCAAGACATTAGGAAAGTAATTCCACATAGAATGTTTGAGATGAAAGAAGAGTAGAGAAAGTATAATCATAGAGGAGGGTATAGAGCTGAACAAACACAAACTGCATAAAACAGCAATAATAATCTCTTGTGGAGTTAAAATATAGAAGGAAAATATACAAAAATGAAAACATAAGTTGGGAAATCGGTAAATGGAATTAAAATGTTTCAAACTCTTTTTATTTCTCAAGAAGAAAATAATAATTAACTTTAGACCTTGATAAGTTAAGAATGTTATAATTTCTAGGGTAATCACTAAAAGAATAGAAACAGAGTATATAGCTTCCAAACTAGTAGAGGGGGAAAAAAAAAAAAAAAAAA
The DNA here is from genome assembly GCF_001604975.1 of Cebus imitator. Classification (NCBI taxonomy): domain Eukaryota; kingdom Metazoa; phylum Chordata; class Mammalia; order Primates; family Cebidae; genus Cebus; species Cebus imitator. The sequence continues at coordinate 10,220,860 of NW_016107391.1, read as the reverse complement.
AAAAAAAAAAAAAAAAAAAAAAAAAAAAAAAAAAAAAAGGAAGCAGAGAGAGAGAGAGAGAGAACAGGAAAAACAAATGAAAATCACTGTATAAGATAATAAATTTATCCAAAATATAACAATAATTACATTAAATTGAAAAATAAATATTTTGTCCAGGTGCAGTGGCTCACCCCTGTAATTCCAGCAGTTTGGGAGCCCGAGACAGACAGATCATGAGGTCAAGAGAGCAAGATCATCCTGGACAACATGGTGAAACCCCATCTCTACTGAAAATACAACAATTAGCTGGGCCTGGAGGCATGTCCCTGTAGTCCCAGCTACTGGGGAGGCTGAGGTAGAAGAATCACTTGAACCTGGAGGCAGAGGTTGCAGCAAGCTGAGATTGTGCCACTGCACCCCAGCCAGGTGACAGAGCAAGACTCCATCTCAAAAATAAATAAATAAATAAATAAATAAAAATTTAAAAAATAAACATTTTGGGTAAAAGATAACAATTGGGCTAAAAAGCAAACCTGAAACATAAGATAGTTGAAGTAAAAGACTAGAGAAAGATATACTACGTAAGCCCTTATCAAAAGAAAGTAGGTGGAGCCATAGAAATGTAAGACAAAATAAGACTTTAGGGCAAACAGCTTTTCTAGAAGCAAAGAAACTCAATGACAATGAATTGTTTAATTCAAGAAGACATGATGATTTAAGATTTGTATGCATAACCTCAAAATATATAAAGGAAAACTGACAGAACCACAATGATAGTTAGGCACATTTATAATCATGGTGGAAGATTTTTATATACTACTCTATGACTGACAATAAACATATCAAAAATCCAGTAAGGAGACCAAACTTTAAAAACAGTGAAAAAACCTGACCAAATAAACATGGATAAAATGCTGCAACCAATAACTAAAGAATACAGATTCTTCTCAACTATACATAGGGCATTTATAAAAATGGACATTATACTAGGCAATGAAGTAAATCTTAACAAATTTCAAAGCATGACATCATCTGTAGCTGCGCCATCCAATACAGTAGCCACTAGGCACATAATGAAAACTTGAAATGTGGTTAGTCCTAATTAAGATGTGTCGACACTGTATTTGAATACATTGTCAAAAAAATGTAGAATATCAGTACTTTTTAATATTCATTGCATGTTGAAATGATACTGTTTTGGTTATACTATACTGTGTCAAATAAAATATATTACTAAAATTAATTTCCACCTACTTCTTTTTTCTTTCCCAAAATGGCTACTAGAAAATTTAAAATTACATATGAAGCTTGCATTATATTTCTTTTAAATAGCACGGATACAGAGTATATTCTCTGACCATAATGCAATTAAATATAAATTAGTCCCAAAACAGACAACTAAAAAAATAAGAAAACTAGAAATGCCTAAATACCTAAGCATTAGGAAACATTTCAAAAATAACCCATGTGTCAAAGAGGAAATCAAAATTAAAATTATAAAACATTTAAACCAAATAAAAAAGTATAACATCAAAGTCTGTGGATGTTGCTAAAACAATACACAGAGCAAAGTTTAGAACAAATTGGCAAAATCCACAACCTGATTTTATAAAAAAACTTTTATTGAGACAAAGTTACTTCTATTTGTTTATTTACTGCCTATTGCTGCTTTTGCTCTACAATGGCAGAATTGAGTAGTTCTGACAGGGACCTGCCAAGACAAATATGTTTACTATCTGACCGTTTCCAGAAAAAAGTTTTGTTTAGTACGTATATTAGAATAAAATACAGTGTGAAAAGTAAAAAATTAAGGATCCATGTCAAGACATATAGCAAGAACAGCAAAATAAACCCAAATAAAATGTATGAAAGAAGGCTGGGTGCGGTGGCTTGCGCCTGTAATCCCAGCACTTTGGGAGCCTGCGGCTGGCGGATCACTTGAGGTCAGGCGTTTTGAGACCAGCCTGGCCAACATAGTAAAACCCCATCTCCACTAAAAGTACAAAAACTAGGTGGATGTGGTGGTGTATCCCTGTAGTCCCAGCTACTTGGGAGGCTGAGGCAGGAGAATAGCTTGAACCTAGGAGGTGGTTGTTGAAATGAGCTGAGATCGTGCCACTGCACTCCAGCCTGGGTGACCGACTAAGACTCCATCCAAAAAACAAAACAAAACAAAAAACCCAGTATGAAACAAAGCTCAAAGCTGGTGTTTTGAAAAGACTAAAACAATTAACAAACCTCTAATGAAATAATAAAGTAAAGAGAACTAATAACCAATATCAGAACCTTTAATGTTGCAGACATTAAAAAGATGAGCACATATTTTGAAAAACCATATGCTAATGCAATTTAGAAAAAGTTGACAAATTACTATAAAATTATAACCTGAAAATTAACTAAAAAAATAGATAACAGTGATAACTCTATAGCCCATAAAGTAATGGATTCAGTAAGAAAACTGACACCCAAATGGCTTCAACAGTGAAGTCTACTAAACATGCAAGGAAAATAACTGTTCCAATCTTATACAAACTGTTCTGGGAAATATAGAATGAGAAAACACTGCTGTGATACCAAGTCTGGACAAAGATAATATGAGAAGATAATATCACAGACCATTCTTACTAGAGTGACCATATACTTTCAAACCCGGGCACTTTAAGAGTGAAAGTGCTACAATAATAATGCAGAATAACAAGTGTAAACAGGAGTTGTTCCAGTAAACTGGGTCATATGATCCCCTAAATCTCACTCATAAATATAGATACAAAGACCCTTCAAAGTTAGAATGCATAACTAGTAATACCAAAAAATGGTAATAACATATGATGACCATGTTGGGTCTACCTGGAATACGAATTATTTTAATATTAGAAGGTAAATTAATGCAATTCACCACAGCAAAAGATCGAAGAAGAAAACACATATGATCACATCAATATATGCGGAAAAAAATTGATAAAATCAACATCCATTCATGATAAAAAAATATATATATATCTTAGCAAACTTAAGAACAGAAGGGAACTTCCTTAGTCTGATAAAGGATATCTGTAATACACTTAGAGGAAGCATCGTGCTTGATGGTAAAATGATGAAGTCTTTCCCTTTGAGATCTGTAACAAGGATGCCTGATGTTATTACTTCTATTCACCATTTCACAAGATATCCTAGTCTGTGTAGTAAGGAAAGAAAAGTAAAAGACAGAAAACTAAGAAAAATAGGAGAAAATTTGTCACTATTCACAGATGATGTATTTGTACCTGCAGAAAATTCAAAAGGATCTATAGACAAGGTTTCAGTATTTATAAGAGAGTTTAGCAAGTTTGCTGGACATAAAATCAACCTATAAAAATCAGTTGCATTTCTTTATATCAGAAAAAGACATTTATTATCATGGTATTTTAAAAGAAGTTACCATTTTTAATATAATGCCAAAATACCAAGCTCGTAGGAATAAATCTAACAAAAGATGTGTAAATTCTCTCTTGAGAAAATGTTAAAGTTTATTGGGAGACACACACTCACACGAAGCGAATATACCATGTTTATGAACTAGAAGTCTCAATATTGTAAAGATGCTATTCCACTGAAATTGATTTATAGAATCAATTCAATCTCAAAGTCCCAACATTGTGGGGCAAGGTGGGAGAAGTTGACAGGCTAGTTCAAAATGAACATGGATAAAGAATAGCCAAGACATTCTTAAAGAAAAACAACAAGGTGGGAGAATTTGCTCTAGTAGATACCAAGATGTATTATAAAGTTAGAATATTTAAGACAATGTGATACTAGTTTAAGGAGAGACAAATAAAGCAATGGAACAGAATAGAGAACCCAGAGAAAGACTCACGCCCACGTATCTATGAACCCTTGAAATGTAAGAGGCAGCAATGCAAATCAACAGGAAAAGGAGTCTTTGCAAAAAGTGCTGGAACAAATAAGTATTAATATGGAAACAGCTAAATCAGAGCCCTACCTTATGCAATTCCAGATCAATTAAAGACATAGATGTGAAAGACTATAAAGTTTTTAAGATACTATACAAGAAAATCTCATGATCTCAAGGTAGAGAAGGAATTCCTAAACAAAACAAAAAGCAGTACCTATTTTTTTTTTTTTTAACTTTTAAGTTCAGGGATACAAGTGCAGGTTTGTTACATAGGTAAACTTGTGTCATGGGGGTCTGTTGTACAGATTATGTCATGACCCAGGTATTAAGCCTAGTACCCATTAGTGGTTTTTGCTGATCCTCTCCCTCCCCCCACCCTCCAAAAGTCTGCAATGTGTGTTGTTCCCCTCTTTGTGTCCATGTGTTCTCATCATTTAGTTCCCACTTATAAATGAGAACATGTAGTATTTGGATTTCTGTTCCTGTGCTAGTTTGCTATGGATAATGGCCTCCAGCTCCAGCCATGTCCCTGCAAAGGACATGATCTCGTTCTTTTTTATGCCTGCACAGTATTCAATGATGTATATGTACCACATATTCTTTATCCAGTCTCTCACTAATGGAGATTTAGGTTGATTCCATGTCTTTGCTATTGTGAAAAGTGCTGCAGTGAATATAGGCATGCATGTGTCTTTATAATAAAATGATTTATATTCCTTTATTATTACAATAGAATAATTTATATTCCTTATATTCCTGGCAAGAGAAGGTATATATCCAGTAATGGGATTGCTGGGTCAAATGGTATTTCTGTCTTTAGGTCTTTCAACAATTACCACACTGTCTTCCACAACGGCTGAACTAATTTACACTCCCACCAACAACATATAAGTGTTCCTTTTTCTCCACAACCTCAGTAGCATCTGTGATTTTTTTTGATGTCCTAATAATAGTTATTCTGATTGCTGTTAGACAGTATCTCATTGTGATTTTGATTTGATTCGCATTTCTCTAATAATCAGTGATGCTGAGCTTTTTTTCATAAGATTACTGGCTGCATGTATGTCTTCTTTTGAAAAGTTCAAGTCCTTTGCCCACTTTGTAATGGACTTGTTTGTTTTTTTCATGTAAATCTGTTTAAGTTCCTTATAGATGCTGGATATTAGACCTTTGTTTGATGCAGAGTGGGCAAAAATTTTCTTCCATCCTGTAGCTTGTCTGTTTACTCTGTTGATAGTTTCTTTTGCTGTGCAGAAGCTCTTAGCTTTAATTAGATCCCATTTGTCAATTTTTGCTTTTGTTGCAATTGCTTTTGCCATCTTCGTCATGAAATCTTTGCCTGTGCCTACGTCCTGTATGGTAAAACCTACATTGTCTCCAAGGGTTTTTATAGTTTGGGATTTTACAGTTAACTCTTTAATGTATCTTTTTTTGTATATGGTATAAGAAAGGGGTCCAGTTTCAATCTTCTGCATGTGGCTAGCCAGTTATCCCATCACCAAATATTGAATAGGGAATGCTTTCCCCATTGCTTGTTTATCTTGACTTTGCCAAAGATCAGATGGTTGGAGGTATGTAGTCTTTCTTGTTTCTGGACTCTTCATTCTCTTCCAATGGTCTATGTGTCTGTTCTTGTACCAGTAACACACTGTTTTGGTTACTGTAGCCCTGTAGTAGTTTGCAGTCAGGTAGTATGATACCTCCAGTTTTGTTATTTTTGCTTAGAATTGCCTTGGTTGTTCAGACTTTTTTTGTTGTTGTTGTTCCACATGAATTTTAAAATAATTCTTCTAGTTCTGTGAAGAATGCCAATGGTAGTTTAATGAGAATAGCATTGAATCTATAGATTGCTTTGGGCAGCATGACCATTTTAATAAAATTTATTCTCCCTATCCATGAGCATGGAATGTATTTTCATTTGTTTGTGTCATTGCTAATTTCTTTGAGAGGTGATTTGTAGTTCTTATAGAGGTCTTTTATCTGTCTAGTTAGCTGTGTTCCTATTTTATTCTTTTTGTGGGAATTGTGAATGGGAGTTTGTTCATGATTTGGCTCTTGGCTTGACTGCTGTTAGTGAATTAAAATGTTTGTGATTTTTGCACATTATTTTGTATCTTGAGACTTTGCTTTTGTATCTTAAGTGTTTAACAGCTTAAGAAGCTTTGGGGCTGAGACAATGGGATTTTCTAGGTATAGGATCATGTCACCTCCAAACAGCAATAGTTTGACTTCCTCTCTTCCTATGTGAATGCACTTTCTTTCTTTCTCTTGCCTGATTGTCCTGGCCAAACTTCCAATACCATGTTAACTAGAAGTGGTGAGAGAGGGCATCCTTGTCTTGTGCCAATTTTCAAGGGGAAGGCTTCCAGTTTTTGTCCATTCAGTATGATGTTGGCTGTGGGCTTCTCATTGATGGCTCTTATTATTTTGAGGTATGTTCCTTCAATACCTAGTTTATTGAGAGTTTTTAACATGAATAGATGTTGAATTTTATAGAAAGTATTTTCTGCATCTGTTAAGACAATCATGTGCTTTTTATCTTTAGTTCTGCATGTGATACATCACGTTTATTGATTTGTGTATGCTGAAACAAACTTGCATCCAAGGGATAAAGCCTAGTTGATCATGGAGGATTAGCTTTTTGATGTGCTGTTGGATTCTGTTTACCAGTTTTTGTTGAGGATTTTTGTACTGATGTTCTTCAAGGATACTGGCCTGAAGTTTTCTTTTTTGTGTGTGTCTCTGCCAGATTTTGTTATCAGGAGGATGCTGGCCTCATAGAATGAGTTAGTGGGAGTCCCTCCACTTTTATTTTTTGGAATGGTTTCGGTAGGAATGGTATCAGATTTTCTTTGTACATTTGGTAGAATTCAGCTGTGAATCTATCTGGTCCTGGGCGTTTTTTGGTTGATAGGTTATTTAGCACTGCCTCAATTTCAGAACTTGTATTTATCTGTCCAGGGATTCAATTTCTTCCTGGTTCAGTCTTGGGAGGGTGCATGTGTCCAGGAATTTATCCATTTCTTTTACATTTTCTAGCTCATGTGCATAGAGGTGTTCACAATATTCTCTGATAGTTGTCTATATTTCTGTGGGGTCAGTGGTGATATCCCCCTTATCATTTCTGGTTGTGTTTATTTGAATTTCCTCTATTTTCTTGCTTATTATTCTATCTAGCAGTTTATCTATTTTATTAATTTTTTTCAAAAAGCCAGCACCTGGGTTCATTAATCTTTTGAATATGTTTTCTAGCTCCTTGAGATCAGCTCTGATTTTGGTTATTTCTTGTCTTCTGCTAGCTTTCAGATTTGTTTGCTATTGATTCTCTAACTCTTTTGGTTGTGATGTTAGGTTATCTTGATATCTTTCTAACTTTTGATGACGAAATTTTTTCCTCTGAACACTACACTGCTGTAACTATGTCCCAGAGATTCTGGTATTTGTCTTTGTTTCAAAGAACTTCTTGATTTCTGTCTTACTTTCATTATTTATCCAAAAGTCAATCAGGAGCAGGTTATTCAATTTCCATGTAATTGTATGGTTTTGAGTGAATTTCTTTTCTTTTTTTTGTTTTTTGAGACAGAGTTTCACTCTTTTTACCCAGGCTGGAGTGCAATGGCATAATCTCAGCTCACTGCAACATCCACCTCCCAGGTTCAAGCAAATTCTCCTGCCTCAGCCTCCCGAGTAGATGGGACTACAGGTGTGCACCACCACACCCAACTATTTTTGTTTTTAGTAGAGATGGTGTTTCTCCATGTTGGTCAGGCTGGTCTTGATCTCCCGACCTCAGATGATCTGCCTGCCTCAGCCTCACAAAGTGCTGGGATTACAGGTCTGAGCCACCGTGCCTGGCTTGAGTGAATTTCTTACTCTTAATTTCTAATTTGATCATGCTGTGGTCCGAGAGTTTGTTTGTTATGATTTCAGTTCTTTTGCATTTGCTGAGGAGTGTTTTACTTCTGCTTATGTGACTGATTTTAGAGTAAATGCCATGTGACAATGAGAAGAATGTATGTTCTATTGTTTTGTGTAGACAGTTGTGTAGCTATCTATGAGGTCCATTTGATTCAGTCCCAAGTTCAGGTCCTAAATATCTTTAATTTTCTGTCCAATATTGTCAGTGGGGTATTAAAGTCTCCCACTATTATTATGTGGGAGTCTATGTCTCTTTGAAGATCTCGAAGAACTTGCTTTTTGAATCTGGGTGCTCCTGTATTGGGTGCATATGTATTTAGTCTAGTTATATCTTCCTGTGGAATTGAGCCCTTTACCATTATGTAATGCTCTTATTTGTCCTTTTTGATCTTTGTTCGTTTAAATTCTGTTTTGTCAGAAACTAGGATTGCAACCCCTGCTTTTTTCTGTTTTCCATTTGCTTGGTAGATTTTCCTTCATCTCTTTATTTTGAGCCTATGTGTGTCACTGCATGTGAGGTGGGTCTCTTGAAGACAGCATACCAAAGAGTCTTGGTTCTTTACCCAGCTTGCCACTCTGTCTTTTAATTGGGGCACTTAGCCAGCCCATTTACACTTAAGGTTATATTGACGTGTGTATTTGATCCTGTCATGATATCATGACAGGTTATTTTGCAGACTTGTTTATGTGGTTGCTTTATAGTGTCACTAATCTGTGTACTTCAGCGTATTTTTGTAGTGGCTGGTTTGGTCTTTACTTTCCATATTTAGTGCTTCCTTCAGGAACTCTTGTAAGGCAGTTCTGACAGTAATGACTTTCCTTGCTCATCTGAAAAGGATCTTATTTCTCCTTCACTTATGAAGCTTAGTTTGGCCGGAAATGAAATTCTGGGTTGGAAATTATTTCGTTTAAGAATGTTGAATATTGGCCCCCAATCTCTTCTGGCTTGTAGGGTTTGTGCTGAGAGTTCTGCTGTTAGTTTGATGGGCTTCCTTTTGCAGGTGACCTGGCCTTTCTCTCTAGCTGCCCTTAATATTTTTTCTTTCATTTCAACCTTAAAGAATCTGATGGTTATGTGTCTGAGGATGATATTCTTGTGGAGTATCTTATTGGGGCTCTCTGCATTCCTGAATTTGATTGTTGGCCTCTCTAGCTAGGGTGGGGAAGTATTGATAGATGATATCCCGAAGTATGTTTTCCAGATTGGTTCCAGTCTCCTCATCTCTTTCAGGTATACCAATCGGTCATAGATTCAGTCTCTTTACATAATCCTATATTTCTCAGAGGTTTTGCTTATTCATTTTCATTCTTTTTTTCTCTTTTCTTGTCTGTCTTATTTTAGAACAGTAGCCTTCGAGCTCTGAGATTCTTTCCTCTGCTTGGTCTACTCTGCTATAAATACTTGTGATTCATTATGAAATTTTTATTGTGTTTTTTAAAGCTCTATTAGATTAGTTACATTCTTCTGTATACTGGTTATTTTGCCTGTCAACTCCTGCAATGTTTTATCATAATTTTTAGCTTCCTTGCATGGGGTTTCAATGTATTCCTGCAGCTTACTGAAGTTCATTCCTATTCGTATTCTGAATTCTACTTAAATTATTTCAGCCATCTCAGCCTCAGCCTGGTTCTGAACCCTTACTGAAGAGGTGATGCAGTTATTTGGAGGAAAGAGGGCACTCTGGCTTTTTGAGTTTTCAGCATTCTTGCACTGATTCTTTGTCATCTTTGTGGGCTTATCTACCTTCACTCTCTGAGGTTGCTAACTTTTGAATGTTTTTTTCTTTTAACAGACTGGCCACTTTGCTGCAGTTTGCTATGAGTCAACTCCAGCCCCTAGTCACCTCAGAGTTTCCAGTATCTGGAGGTACCACCAGTGCAGGCTGTGAAACAACCAAGATGGCAGTCTGCTCCTTCTTCTGTGAGCTCTGTCCTTGGGCAGTGTGGACCTGTTGCTGGCCTGAATGAACCTGTAGGAGGTGGCTGGAGACACCAGTTGGGAGGTTTCACCCAGGAGGACTGGGATCAAGGATCCACTTAAAGAAGCAATCTGGGCATTCTTTCATAGAGTAGATGTGCTGTGCTGAGGTACCACTTCTGCCCCTCTGTTGGCTTGGGATCTCCAAAGCCTGGAAGCTGGAATGGCAAAGTCACCCAAACAGCAAAGATGGCAGCCTGCCCCTCCCACTGGGGGCTCTGTCCCAGGAAGTTTTCAAATCTCTGTTAAGCAGAGAACACTGGTGGTGATGGCTGGAGGCCCTGGTTGGGATGTCCCACCCAGTGAGAAGGAACAGATTTGGGACATGCTTAAAGAAGAAGTCTGGCAGCACACCTATAATCCCAGCATTTTGGGAGGCCAAAGTGAGAGGATCACGAGGTCACAAGATCAAGACCATCTGGGCCAACATGGTGAAACCCTGTCTCTACTAAAAAAAAATCCAATTAGCTGGGTGTGGTGGTGCGCACCTGTAGTCCCAGCTACTTGGGGGGCTGAGGCAGGAGAATCGCTTGAACACGGGAGGTGGAGGTTGCCGTGAGTCGAGATTGTGCCACTGCACACTCCAGCCTGGTGACACAAGACTCCATCTCAAAAAAAAAAAAAAAAAAAAAAAAAAAAAACGAAGTCTGGCCATATTTTGGTACAGTAGTCGTGCTATGCTAGGGTATTCCTTCCGCCCCGGTTAGTTTGAACTCCCCAAAGCCCAGAGGCTGGAACGGCTAAACCACCTAAACAGCAAAGATGGCGGCCTATCCCCTTAACTCTGTCCCAGGGAGAATTCAAATCTCTGTCAGTAGAAGAACACTGGTGGAGGTGGCTGGAGGCCCGGTTGGGAGGTTCTGCCCAGTAAGGAGGAATGGGATTGAGGACCTGCTTAGAGAAGCAGTCTGACCATGCTTTCACAGAGCAGCTGTGCTGTGCTGGGCTACTACTTCTGCCCCGGTCAGTTTGGGCTCTCCAAAGCCTGCAGGCTGGAATGGCTGAGTTGCCAAATAGCAAAGATGGTGGCCTGCCCTTCCCCTGGGGAACTTGCTCTAGGGAGAATTCAAATCTCTGTTGGCCAGAGAACACCAGTGGGAGTGACTTAAGTCCCTAGTTGGGAGGTCCTTCCCGTGAGAAGGAATAGATCAGTGACCTGCTTAAAGCAGCAGCCTGGGCCGGGCACGGTGGCTCATGCCTGTAATCCCAGCACTTTGGGAGGCCGAGGCAGGCAGATCACAAGGGCAGGAGATCAAGACCATCCTGACTAACACAGTGAAACTCCATCTCTACTAAAAAAAATTAGCCAGGCATGGTGGCATATGCCTGTAGTCCAGCTACTCAGGAGGCAGAGGCAGAAGAATCGCTGGAACCCAGGAGGCAGAGATTGCAGTGAGCCGAAATCACACCACTGCACACCAGCATGGGTGACAGAGCGAGACTCTGTCTCAAAAAAAAAAAAAAAGCAGCAGCCGGGCCAAGTTTTGGTAGACCAACGGTGCTGTGCTGGGGACTCCCTTCTGCCCCCAGCTGTTTTAGACTCCCCAGAGTCCAAAGGCTGGAATGGCTGAGTTGCCCAAACAGCAAAGATGGCAGCCCTCTCCCCACAGGAACTCCGTTCCAGGTAGGTACAACACTGTTGCCAGTGGCTAGCTGAAATTCCAAGCTGGTGGGTCTTATCTTGTGAGGTGCCATGGAAGTGGGGTCTTCAGACTGTCGCTTCTTGGCCCCCTGGATTCAGCCTCCTTCCTAGGGGTGTGTATGGGGGTCTAGCCTCCCACTTTGCTGGAGTTGCAGTTACTTTTTCCAATAAGCCTGGAGCCTGAGTATGTAAAGCTCCCAAGTCTCCACACGTGCCTGAGCGGCTGCTCTGTGTATCACACTGAAGGCTCTGGTGGAGTGGATTCATGAGGGGATCTCCTGACTCAAGGGTTGCACAGATCCATGGGAGAAGTGTGGTTTCCTGGGGTGGTACATTCACTCACCACTTCCTTGTCTGGGAGAGGTTCCCTTGGCTCCGTGTTGCCCCTAGATGAGCTGTCCTTTTGCCTTGTTTTTCTCTATCCTCTGTGCGTCAAGTTGTTTTCTTTATTACTCCCAAAAAGAGTACCTAGATGTTTCTGTTGAAGGTGTTGTATTTACTTGACTCTTTCATTACTCTCTGTGAGAGCCATGCACCCTAGCTGTTTCTAGTTGGCCATCTTGGCCACACTCCAGTAACTGTAATGAAAATATTTGCCTACACTAAAATTTAAAACTTTGGTTCCTCAAAAGATGCCATGGAACGAAAAGATACAAAACAGTGGGAGAAGATACTTGCAACATATACAATCCATAGAGCATGGGTATCCAGAATGTCAAAAAAAAAATTCTATAAATAAGAAAATTAACCAAGACATGGTGGTGCACACCTATAGTCCCAGATCTTTGGGAGGCCAAGATGCAGGAATCACTTGAAGCTGGGAGTTTGAGGATGTGGTGAGATATGCTCGCACCAACTGAACTCCAGCCTGGGTGACAGTAAGATCCTGTCTCTAAAAAAAAAATAATAATGCAGATAATCCCATAGAGAGCCAGACAAAGGTTGAACAGGCACTTTATAATAGAGGAAGTCCAAATAGTCAATAAAAAGTTCTCAACCTCACTCATAATCAGGTCAAGGAAAATTTAAACTACAATAATAGAAAGAATTCAAATTCTCTGTTGGGAGTGACTAGAGGCCTCAGTTGGGAGGTCCTGCCTAGTGAGGAGGAGTGGATCAGGGACCTGCTAAAAGGAGCAGTCTGGCTACATTTTGGTAGAGCAGCTGTGCTGTGCTGGGGGCATTTGTGCATACCAGACTGGTATAAATAAAAACATTTTGGGCCAGGCATGGTAGCTCATGCCTATAATCCCAGCACTTTGGGTGGCGAAGGCAGGTGGATCACTTGACGTCAGGAGTTTGAGACCAGCCTGGCCAACGTGGTGAAACCCCATCTCCATCAAAAAATACAAAAATTAGCCAGAAGTGGTGGCACATGCCTGTAGTCCCAGCTACTTGGGAGGTTGAGGCAGGAGAATCACTTGAACCAGGAGGCAGAGGTTGCAGTGAGCTGAAAGACTGCCACTACACTTACAGCGTTAAGACTCTTTTTAAAAACAAAAAAAAACATTTTGGCAATTTCAGACAATTTCATATATTGGCAAGGATGTGGAGCAAAAGGAATTCTCAAATACTACTAATGGAAGTATAAATTGTATATTTGTGAAATTGTTTAACATTATCTAGAAAGGTGAATATATCCCATGACTGATTCAGCAATTTCACTACTATGTGTATGTGTGCATGTACTAAATTTATAACCACAAATTTAGTAGCTAAATAATGCATATTTATGATCTTACAGTTCTAGAGCTAAGAAATTCTAAAATCAATGTATTGGTAGAGCTGCATTTCTTTTGGAACAATCTGTATTTGACTTTTCCAGCTTCTAGAGGCCTCCTGCATTTCCTGGTTCATGGCCCCTCCCTCCATCTGTAAGTCCAGCAGTGTAGGATTTAAAAATTTCTCTCTTCTCTCCTTTGCTTCCACTGTCACTTCTCCTTCTCTAGATCTGACCCTCCTAAATCCCTCTTACAAGGATTCTTGTGATTCCATTGGGCCCACCAGGATAATTCAGAATAATCTTCCCACCTCAAAATCCTTAACTTAATCACATCTACAAAAGCTCCTTTTTGTTTTGTTTTCCTTGAAATGGAGTGTTGCTCTGTCACCCAGGTTGGAGTGCAGTGGCTCAATCTTGGCTCACTGCAACCTCGGTCTCCCAGGTTCAAGCAATTCTCCTGCCTCAGCTTCCCGAGTAGCTGGGACTACAGGGACTACATGCCCAGCTAATTTCTTTTGTATTTTTAGTAGAGATTGGGTTTCACCATGTTGCCCAGGTTGCTCTCGAACTCCTGAGCTCAGGCAATCCACCCGCCTCTGCCTCCCAAAGTGCTAGGATTATAGGCGTGAGTCACTGCACCCGGCCAAAAGCTCCTTTTGCATGTAAAGTAACATATCACAAGTTCCAGGGATTAGGACATGAACATTTCTGGGGGTGGGAACTGGGGTGTATTATTCTGTTTAATAAACATATGTAAATGTACTCATATATACGTACACCAGGATAATGTTCATAGCATATTTGTTTGCATTATGAATTGAAAACAACCCCAACCTATTCATTTAAAGTTTTAAAACAGGCAAAACAAAAGTGTATTGTTTAGGAATACATAAGTGACAAAGTTACAAAGAAAACCAAGTAAGAAAAAAACTGCCAGAGATCCAGGTTTAAAAAAAAAGAAAACCAAGGAAGCAATCATAGTAAAAGACAAATGAGTGTGTTACCTCTAAGGGTGAGAGGTCACAATCAGAGGACAAATATGGGGAGAGTGTTGGAGCATTGGCAATTTTTTTTTTGACTTGAGCCGGGTGATTGCTTATAATTACTCGTTAAATTAGGTGTACATGTTTTCTGCTGTTTTCTGCATTCATGTTCTATTTTTTTAAAGTAAAAAATAAAGTAAAACTATGTTTCTTGAACTTCAAATACTGGAAAGCCAAAGAAAATTCGAAAAACTTAGAATGAAGAGGTTTGGCAAGATGGCAAGAACCCTTGCTTTTTCCACTGGGCCTTTCTTCCTCCCACCCTGAGGGTGCTCCATGGAAAATGCAAATCTCCTTAACTGACATTCCCAAATGTTAAATGTATAGAGTATGAATTTCAAGGGGAGCCTGGGGCTGTGCCAGATCCTGCTGTGAGCTAAAATTTTCCAACCACTAGAGTCATCTTAACCTGGTGCCTGCCTGGTGTCTACTCCCCCAGTATGTGCTCCAACCCCTGCCCCAGGCCTCCTAGTGCTAGAGAGGATATTGACATGGCCTCTCCATAGAAACTTCCAGGGCTAGTATGCACGCCTTTATAAACCAAAAAGGAGGACTGTTGGGCAGACGGGACATGCAGGAGGACAGGCATTGCCTTTTGGGTGGTAGGGAGGCTGAGAGGGCCATCCAGAGCAGGGACCATGAACTGGGTCTCAACATGAAGGGTCTTTCATCAGATTTAAAGGGGACAAGTCCTAGGCTGAAGGAGGACTAGGGGTCAGGGTGGGGAGGACCCTGGGATTGACTGGGCATAGTCTCTATGCTGAGAGATTTGGGTGGTGGAAAACCTTGGAAAGAGTCTCAGGGTCTATTGAGAAAACATCCAGACTAGACTTTTTTCATGTGATAAAATATACATAACATACAATTCACCATTTTAACCATTTTTAAGTGTACAATTCAGTAGCATTAAGTACATTCACATTGTTAAGCAACCATCACCACCATCTATCTCCAGAACAGTTTCATCTTCCCAAACTGAAACTCTGTACCCATTAAATACTAACTCTTCATTCCCCAGCCCTCAGCCCCTGGTAACAACTACTCTACTTTCTAGCTATGTGAATTTAATTACTTTAGGTATTTCATATAAGTGGAAGCAGGCTGAGTGCAGTGGCTCACACCTGTAATCCCAGCACTTTGGGAGGCCGAGGCAGGCTGATCACTTGAGGTCAAGAGTTCGAGATCAGCCTGGCCAACATGGAGAAACCCGATCTCTACTAAAAATACAAAAATTAACCGGGCATGGTGGCTCACACCTATAGTGCCATGTACTCAGGAGGAGGCTGAGGCATGAGAATTCCTTGAACCTGAGAGGTAGAAGTTGCAGTGAGCCAATATCGCGCCACTGCACTAGAGCCTGGGCAGCAGAGCGAGAACTCTATCTCAAAGTAAATAAATACATAAATAAGTGGAAGCATATAATATTTGTCCTTTTGTATTGACTGATTTCATTTAGCACAATGTCTTTAAAGTTCATCCATATTGCCACATGTCAGAATTTCCTTTCATTTCAAGGTGCAGTAATATTCCACTTACATACATATCATATTTTGTTTATCCATTTATGTACTGATGGGCATTTGGTTTTTTTCTACCTTTCAACTATTGTGAATAATGCTGCACCTACAGACTGAATATTTGTGCCTCAAAATTCTTATGTTCAAACCTAAGCCCTATTATGATGGTATTTGTAGGTGAGGCTTTTAGGAGGTAATCAGGTCATGAGAGCAGAGCCCTCACGAATGAGCTTAGTGCCTTTATGATAGACACCTCAGAAAACTCCATTGCCCTGTCTTCAATGTAAGGTTATAGCAAGAAGATGGCTACTAACCAGAAAGTGGGCCCTCACCGGACACCAAATCTTCTGGTTCCTTGATCTTGAACTTCCCAGCCTCCCAAACTGTTAGAAATAAATTTCTGTTCTTGAATAGCCACTCAGTGTGGCATTTTATTATAGCAGCCCTAATGGGATAAGACAGCCACTATGAACACTGGTGTGTGAATACAGGCTAGATGTTTCAGAGTGAAAAACTAAGGCGCTTTCAGTTAAGAAAGCAACCATTGGAGAGGTCACTATAGTTACAATTACCAAGACCAGAGAGAGACCCAGGAACTCCAAATCCACCTCCTACCTGCTGTCAGTGACCTCATGGCCCTGTTGATACATGCATCTCTGCAGAAATGAAGTGTGGTCATTCCAGGCCATGGGCTTTTCAATAGCAGCTAAAACCTCATCCCAGCGTACATGTTCAGTGGAGGGACAAGAATGTGACTCAGTAGTTAAATCTGAAAGTTTTCAGAGCTGAAAAAGTCCATCACAAACTTGTGAGACCCAGTATGCAAGAAAATGCTTGGAAAACATTAGTGCTCAATAGTAAAGCAAATGTTTTTTGTTTTTTGTTTTTTTTTGGGACGGAGTTTCGCTCTTGTTACCCAGGCTGGAGTGCAATGGCGCGATCTCGGCTCACCGCAACCTCCGCCTCCTGGGTTCAGGCAATTCTCCTGCCTCAGCCTCCTGAGTAGCTGGGATTACAGGCACGCGCCACCATGCCCAGCTAATTTTTTGTATTTTTAGTAGAGACGGGGTTTCACCATGTTGACCAGGATGGTCTCGATCTCTTGACCTCGTGATCCACCCGCCTCGGCCTCCCACAGTGCTGGGATTACAGGCTTGAGCCACCGCGCCCGGCCTGTAAAGCAAATGTTTTAAACTAAATTCCTATGTACAGAGGGAAGACTCACCAATCAGGCACAGTGTAGAGTGAGGTTTGTCTGGACTTATCCTTGTTTTTTAAAGTTGAAAGTCCTTTGTACTGGGAACCCCCTCAGGCCAAGGCAAATCTCTTGTGCCCTTGGGCTTTACAGGGCCTTCAGCGAAGACATCTGTCTCTGCCCTGCTTGCCTCTGGGTGCCTGCAGGGGAAATACAGTGAGCAGGGAGTTAGTAACCACCATAATCAGAGCCACGTGTAGGAAAATAGTTTGCATGTCAAAAGTGACGCCATCTTGAAGCAAAACCACCATCGTGACTGACATTTGACTCCTGCATACCAAGGTGTTCAGCAGCAAGGTCAAGAAACAATGCATGTAGTGTAGATAAACCCTTGTAAAGATGCTTATCTAACTCCACCAGTGGTAAGGAGTTTCGCAAGAGGATCTAAGATATGAACAATTACACATGCATTTACCCTAAAAGCATGCCATATTAAGAGTAACTTCTGGAGGATGACTGTGGGGATCCACCGTCTCTCAGCTGGCAAAGACATCACTTCCGTTCGTAAGTCCCTATTAAATACTTCTTTCTGAGAAACTGGACTTGTCAGCCTTTTCATTCAGCCTCTCAGCTCCCTCAGCCTTCAGGGGTAGGTGTGTGTAGACCTGCTCACCGCAGAAGCCATATAAATTAAAGGACAGCAACAGCGATGAGTCGAGTGAAGCTGATCTCTGCTAGCATGAGCTGCCTTTGCATGGATGAGAATTTGCCCTCCAAGTGGGCAAATTACAGAAAGACACTTTTCCTCCTGGCTGATGCACTCTTGTGCTCAGCCCATGTTGAGGTCTGGCTTATGATCCTCTCACTTCCAAAGCTCAAAGCCCTTTTGGAAAACTCAATGTGCGTAATTATCTGGGGTGGTTGGGAAGAGCTCTCTGGAGAGCCCTGAGTAAGGGGCAAGTGAGCTTATCCTGGAGCTCATGTGAAACACAGAGCCCTGCAGCCCCCACTCCTGCATCAGGAGTAGGGTTTATAAGGGCCCCGAGGTATTCTCATGGGCCTACTCCTTTACCCCGGAATTGGACGCCATCAAAAGTTTCAAGGTCTGTAGAATGTGGAGCTCACATGGGGAGGTGCAGTGAGACCTGTCCTGTGTGGTCCAGGCCTGTGTCATGGAATACTGTGTCCTCCAGACTTCTGGGTTACTCGACCCTTAATGCCCAATTACACACAACAAGAGCCCCAGCCTGCTGGGACCACATAGCACTCCTGTGATCCAGGGCTCTGTGGCTTCCTCTTTCTCTGACCACTACTCAGGGCTCTTGGTACTTATGCTCCAGCCTGCTTGTCACTCTTCTCCTGCTGCTGTAACTCAAAGCTACCCACTGTATGCACTGGAAACCAAAGAGTAGGGAGTAGGCATCACCCCTGGCTCCCACAATGCCTGAGCTAGGTCTCCAGGCCTGAGACAGGGGGCCCTACCTGGGGATTTGGGAAAGTAGATCTGGGCTCTAAGACCTCTGATATCTTCTTAGGCTGAGTCTTGATGAAAGGGCAGGCCTGGGAGGAGGGCTTTCTCTGAGAAAAGAGGGTGACGGTCCAGGGGCTGAAGGGTTTTAGCTCCCAAAAAAAGTGCCCTGGAAGAAGATGCGTGTGAATCAGACAGAGCGGTGAACATTTGTCCAAACTCTCCTCTCTCAGTCTCAGGGGACTTCCACTTCAGCAGGAAGGGAAGGTTATCCACACCTGACAGGTCTCCTTGGGGAAAGGTTAGTCAGGCCTCTGAATGGGGAGGCAGGTGCATAGGAATAACAGGCTTTGAGTGAAGGGCATGGGGGAGCTGCGGCAGGGCTGTGGAGCTGGTTTGGGTGCTCTACATCTGCACCTGGCTGTGGCACGCCTGGAGCCTGGGGCACACACAGAACACTTTGTTTACTCCAATCACCAGCCCCAACTGTCTCCCTTCTTGCCACTCACTCCTGACCCTGATCAACTTCCAGGGCAGACTCCCAACTCTGGAGTCACTTGCATCACTTAAAAAAAAAAAAAAAAAAAAAAATTCCAGCACAGCTTAGAGCCTCAAACTCTTTTCCAATGTGACGCCCATCTCTTCCTCTCCCCAGGGCTGGCTGGCACTGGCCACAGAGAGCTGAAATGGGGGCACAGGGGAGGGCATGGTCTGGCCTTTTTCTTCTCTCCTCCCTCTTCAGGACCTTTTCCTCCGTGGTGTACTGGGGCAGGGAGGAAGAGGGTGGAAAGAGACCTGTCTCTTACATGACAGGCACTATCGTCATCCGCTGATTTGTTGCTGCTTTTCAGGCTGGGCATGTCTGGCTGTGAGGCTGTCTGTGGCAGGTGGGTCCCCACGGGGCATGTGTGTGCATCCTACAGGACTTCCAGTAAGAATAAGCAGAGACCTCCCTCCCTCACAGTTCCCCATCAAGGAAAACCCATGGTGTGGCCTCTTATGAGCCCCATTGCTCTGGTCCCTGTGGTTGTCCTGTGGTGAGACAAGTCTCACTCTTTCAGCCCAGGCTGGAGTGCAGTGGCTCGATCTCAGCTCACTGCAACCTCCGCCTCCCGGGTTCAAGGGATTCTCCTGCCTCAGCTTCCTGAGTAGCTGGAACTATAGGCACCCACCACCATGCCTGGCTAATTTTTGTATTTTTAGTAGAGATGGGGTTTCACCATGTTACCCAGGCTGGTCTTGAATTCCTCACCTTGTGATTCGCCCGCCTCAGCCTCCCAAAGCGCCCACCGTGCTTGGCCCCAGGCCAAAAGCTTCTTATCCAGTAGACACCAGGGGATCGTTCCCAGGAGGTGGAGGAGGGCAGGAGGGGAGAGAGAGAATTGAAGTCTTAAATAGGGGTAAAGGAGTTTTGGGGGACAGAGATCCCAAAATGAAAAGACCCATTTTTCCCTGGACTGGAAGGAGCCCTAGAAATCCTCAGTGGAGATTTCCACAGGAAGAAAACTGGCTTGTGCTTCTCCTGGGTCCTGGTCCCAGGGAACCAACCATAAATCAGTGCGGGGCCAACAGCAGAGGTGACGTGAGCAGAGAGGCACCCAGAAAGGCTGCTCTGACAGCTGGGAGACATGGGGTGGCAGAACCTGGGCCTGAGAGCTGTGGTGGGAACCAAGGTGGCCAGGCCTGGACCAGGACTAGGGAGTCCATGGGAGCAATGAGAAGCGGATGGGACAGAGAGGCCCTTGGAGGCTGGTGTGGGCAGTGGGGAGAGGGGTGAGTGAGCGGAGCAGGAGTGATGGGGGTGAATGAGCCGGGGAGAAGGAGCAGGGTCTGGGTGGTCCCCGTCAGGGCATAGGCTAGGGAAACACCAGGAAAATCCCCAAAGACAGAGTCCTGAGAGGAATTCAAGCTGTGGCACAAAAGAAATTAACTGTGGAGTATGGAAATTGCAACCCAAACCCAAGTCAAATGGAGAAGCCTTCTAGAAATGAAGCACTGTGGATAGACTCTCTACAAAGTGCTCACTTTCCCAGAGGAGAAGGAACCTTCTGAAATCTGAGCTAGAAATGAAGATGCTCTCATACCCACTCTGAGCTCTGCTCAGAGGCTCCTAAGAGGGTTCCCTTATTAAAATAAAATAATTTCACAATGAAGTGAATAACACAGTTTAGTAATCTGCAACAGAAATACACATGATTATCAGTACCCCTGAGATGAAAACTGAGTGGCTCATTCGGAGCTAAACGTTTGACCACTGATGTCTATAACAGAGTGAAGTGTTCCTGGGATACCGAGAAGGAATACTGGTGACCCAGGACCTGAGCCCAGCTCTCAGGGCTGGGAGTTCAAGAGCCTGAACGAAGGCATGAGAGATTTGGTTGGTAGCAAGAGCCCAGTATCACCCAGAGTTCTTGGGAAGCTATTCAACAAGTTTTTCTAATCGCTTTCTTGGGTGTGCAGCTGTGGTTCTTCCCTTGAAGAAACCAGAAAATTGAGTCAGGTGTGGAGAAGGTGGAAGGGTCGTGGCAGATGCCATGCTCAGCCTGGGGCAATGGGCATCCGAGCCCGAGTGGCAGCTTCCCTGCGGTGGGGGTGGGGGTGTGGAGATGGGCAAGGTTCGCAGGAGTTCCTGTGGGCCAGAGACAAGAGAGGCCAGTCAGCTTCTGGAAGCTGAAATGACCAGGTGGGCCTTTTAAGAATGAGAAGGTCCTGGGTGGTGGTGCTGGAGGGGCTGCTGGCAGTGGAGAGGGTAAGAACCTGGGGGGCAAACGTGGAGGTGGAAATTCTGCTCCTGTTTGGGAAAGGGAAGGGCAAGGGCAGGCACTCTGACCTGAAGTGGGCTCTCCTGGGGACAGACTCCAATGCCAAAGGGACGCTCCCCAGCCTCACACGCCTCAGCTTTGGATTGTTCCACACAGATAAAGACGATGAGGTTTCAAGAGCTTTGGGGTGTTCAGTAAGGCAGCCAGCTTAGGCTTCAGAAAGGTGCTGTTCTACAGGGACCGAGTGTGTGCAGCAGGGCCAGGAGGGGCATTCTCGTGGCCTTGTTTGCCACTCCCCTGCCTCCTTTCTGGGGTGGCCTTCACTAGTTCCCCTACCGTCTCCCCCAGTTCTGTCCTGCCAGGCCCTGGGAGGAACCCAGCTGCTTTCAGGGCACAGCAGCTGAGGGGTTCGCAGCACATTCTGGCACAGGCCGGCAGGGCAGCGACCATCACATCTTCTGGCTCTAGGTGCACTGGGCAAGAGCCTGGGGAATGAGGGCACTTTCTGAACCAGCTTCCAGGACAAAAGGAAGGAGGCCACTGTGCCAATGTGAATATTAAACTCCCACACTTGGAGAAGGAACATCTACCACATACATCCTCCATGAGGCAAAGAATAGGCTGGTGGACACATCTGCAGTTAAGATGCCAGATAAAGGTTAAGACTCAGGTGTGACCCTGCAGGTGCACCTGACCCAAATGTGCCCAAGCCCAGAACAGTGGCCATCAATACAATGGCAGTGATAACTGGTAGGGAGGGCAGTGGCCTTCAGGGCTGAGTGCTCACTTCAGGATCCATTGCTCCTGGATCTCACCTTTCTGCAGGGGAAAAGCAAGAACCCATGAGTGCCTGGCCTGGGATCAAGCGGAGCTGTTCCTACCCCATGCCCATCTGGCCCCAGCTACTTACAGAGGATGGGCTCAGGTGCCAGTAGATTTCAAGGATGATGTTCAAGAATTGCCTTTAGTCTGGATTCTAATGGCCATTGTGGGTAGGGGCTTTTGGAGGCTGAGGGGAAGGAGGATGACGAGGAAGGAGAGGCAAAATGGTCTCCACATTATCTGCTGCTCAGAAGTACCATGGTCTTCCCTAACCTGTGTGGATCTGAAGTGGCCTGGTCCGCATCCTCTGTAAAGGCCCACCACAGTGGTGTGAGGGAGCTGTGCAGGGGATGCAGGGGGTGTGGGGGTTGGGGGAATGGTGGGGCATGGGGAAAAGCCCCAGATGAACTGATACTCTTTTTCTGATATGGAACCTCCAAGACAAACAGATGAACTTATTTATCATTTTCTGTAAAGAAAAGATCAGTAAAGCTGGAAAAAGTGTTTACAAAGGATTTTCCTCACCTCACCAAGGAAGATAAGACAGAGTGTGCATGGCTGAGAGGCAGCCTGGCTCTGAGCTCACCTGGGCCTGTCTGTGTCTCTGCCCAGTTGGCATCTGCTCTTGCCCTTCCCTGGACAGCTCTGACCTCCAGCCACCCATCCAGGTTGGCCCTTTCCCTCTCTGCCTGGGAGGCAGACAAGACTTGGCCTGGCAACATCATCGACACAACTAATACTCCATGTGAAGTCTCCCCCACTTAGGAGAGCATTTCCTGAGGGCCTGGGCTGCCAAGTTCTTAGCATTTATGCCCCAACATTGTCACTTCATAGTTCGGGGGCAGCTTTGAGAATGGAGAGCTCTTGGTTTTGTCTGCAGTAGATATGATACATGCAATAGGAATGCATGTTTCAAAGCTTTGTATTCCAGGTGGGTAACAAGAGTGTGACAGGCACTGAAAGCCCATACACTTATTAATAACAATAGTAATGACGTGGCTGTCCCAAGTACCCAGATATTGGATGCCTGGATAGGAGGCTTGAGGCCAATAGATGGAGCAGCCGCAGCCCCAAGCCCAGCACTCCCTAGGGAGCACTTCTTCCGTGGCATGCCTGGCTCCAGATCATCCTTTAGGTCGTAGCTGTCCCTTCTCCTGTCTTCTCTGATAGTCCAGGCTGGATGAGGCTGCCTCATTGCTGGGCTTCCACCTCCCACAGGCATAGCATTCTAAATGAGGATTCTCCATCTGTCTTCTCTATTAGACTGGGCCTGGGGTCGGGGTTCTGCACAGACTGGGCCCCAAGGAGGCGATGTCTCTGCAGCAGGGGCTAGAAAGCAGAGGGTGCACAGGTTGCGGCTGTGCAAGTCTTGGGGACAGAGTGCAGAACCCCAGGTTGGGACAGGAGGCCAGGCCTCTCCAGCTGGGCCCCCTCGGTGGCTTTTTCCTGAGCTCTCTGCTCAGGTGGGCAGGGGACATCTGACGGCACTGCTTGGCTGGCCAAGAACCCTGAGCTGCTTCTGTGATGTCAAAACCAGGCCACGTCATCAGGGCCACCAGCAGAAGCATGACTGAGGTCATGGGCAGACTAAATCTGACACATGTGATGCCATGGAGTGGGTGGCAGAGAAACTCGTCACAGTCACTGAGGCCCAGGTCCCTGCCTGTGGCAGGTACCCCAGAAAATTCCACTAGGCCTGTGGGGGTGAATGATGGGAAAGGGAGGTGTGTACCTCTAGCTGGACTGGACCCTAAGGGCCAGGACTTCCAATACTATGGCCCACTCTATAGGGATTGGGTCAGGCCCACAGGGATCCATTAGACAGGATCCAGAGACCCCTCCTGGAATCTCCAGCGCTTTGGCCCTGCAGACTCCAGGCTGCAGTCTTGGGCTGGCTCTCCTGTCCAGGTGGTGGCACAGCCTCCCTCACGCCTGCCCCAGGGGTGAGCACGTGTGCACATTTCCCTTCTTGATAGCAATCAGCCCAGCCAGCAGAGGAGGCTTCCCCTAGGCCGGGCTGGGTTGACACGAAGGCCTAGGGTAGAATCACCATCTTAGGTGGGATCAGGTCTCTCCTCAAGGGTTGGCAGGACTGTGGCCTCTGGAGGAGAGAAGTGGTGCCTATAATTTTGCATGAAGCTCCTATAGAGTCAAGGTGAACCTCAAAGGAGACCCGCAGGGTGACCCAGGCCATGCCTCAGTCCACCAAGGGCTCATGGAAGTGCTGTGGCAGCCAGCTACCCGCTGTCCTTGGCAGCCCCCTCTGAATCAGGTTTGGTTTTGGGAACATGTCCCTCCATTCCTCCCTGGCTCCTCAAACAGCAGCAGGTGTTGGGCTGCAGTCACTGGGCCTTTCCGGGGGCTGGGACTGCACCACCTCCTGCCTCCTTTGCTCTGTCTGGTTGGCCCATCCCAGCCTCCTCCCATGGCCCCACACCCTGCCTCTGGGGACCTCCAATCCATATTCTTGCCTACAAAGACCCTGGGTCCACCCAGTCTCCTCACCCTCTGACCCCAGGCTGCCAGCCCCTCAAGGTCACCTCTAGGCAGTCACAGCTCAAGCCAACAAACCTCACCATGCTCGTTGCCTGTAGCCCCACCTCAGGGCCTGACTTTACCTCTGTTTCACAGAGAACACAGAAGCCATTGTCCCCTCTCACCACAAACCTGTGGACCAACCCAGCCCACCCTACTGTACCTTCCCCACCAGACGGACTGGGCCACCCAGACAGTCTTTCCCTGAGCTCTCTGCGAGGGGTCTGCGATAGCTGATGCTGGGGCACCGCCTGTGCTAGCCAGCCAGCCATCTTGCCCACTCCCTGCTCACCTCCATCAGAGAGGAAGGAGCTCAAACGTCCCTGTCTGGAAGGTGCACCTCTGACCCTGTGACTCCTCTGGCTGCCCCATCTCCCTCCTTCCCTTCAGAATAAAACTTCAAAGCATCTTCTACCCTCTGTCTCACCGTCACTCGCTCCTCAGCCCACTACCAGCAGCCTTGTCCCACCGCACACTGTAGCTGCTCCCCAAGAGGCCTCAGGGATCTCCGCATGAGTAATCACAGTGGTTACATCTCATCCTCACCCTGCTGTCCACTACTGCTACTAGCATCACCCCCTGAGGCTGTCATTGTCTGATGCTGCCCAGGGCTGCTCAGCCTCTGGGTTGGACTGTCCTGCTTACCTCAGTCCTGGTGATGTCACTTCCTAGCTGCATCAGCTCAGCTTCTCCGAAACTCAGTTTCCTCACTGGGAAAACAGGACTAATAACAGTACCTGCCTCACAGTTCAGCATGAGGATTAAATGAGTTCAGCCATAAAAAGAACTTAGTTCCCCACTCTTCACAAGTGCTGCTCAATAGAAGTCAGCTGTGAGAGCGCTTCCCTTCAGCCAGTCCTCTCCACCCTGACAGAGCCTACCTAGTCCAGCTTCCCGCCATCTTTATCACAGAGGACTCCCAATGTCGCCTCACTGGCCACGCTGCTGCCTTGATCCTTCTCATCCATTCCCCTAGAGCAGCTTTACCACGCCTCCCCTGGTTGAAAACCCCACGCCTCCCCTGGTTGAAAATCCCACAAGCCTCAACCTCTTTTGCCTTTAATAAACTGTGTGTGTGCGCGCGCACGCGCGCGTGTGTGTGTGTGTGTGTGTGTGTGTGTGTGTATTTTTATTTTTTTTTGGAGAGATGGTCTCACTCCAATGTCCAGGTTGGAATTCAGTGGCACGATCAGAGCTCACTGCAGCCTCGACCTCCCAGGCTCAGATGATCCTCCCATGTCAGCCTCCCAGGTAGCTGGGACCACAGGCATGTACCACCACATCTCACTAATTTTTTGTACTTTTTGTAGAGATGAGCTTTTGCCAAGTTGCTCAGGCTGGTATATAATCATTTTTAAAACAAGAGACAAAGACTACAAATGTCAAGATTTACAATACTACTACTCAGGATTTTGTGTGCATGTGTGATTGCACCACAAAGTCTTGAGTTTTAAAGAAACAAAAAATATACAGGAATGTTTTGTCTCTACATCTTTAAATTCAATGAGCTTTAAAATTCCCTAGAAAAGCCCACTTATGTTTAAACAAAAATACAGGCTCTCTCTATAAGAAATCACATTATTTTTGCACAAGTCCCCAAAATGTTGATATAGACAGTAACACCAAGGTACAGTTGAGTGTGAAAGAAACAAACTCTGGGTCCCTGGGGCAACAGGAGACCTACTGGAGCTAAGGTTGTTGAGGCAGTTAGAACAGAGCCCCTCAAATGTCAGTGAATCACTGAGGATCTTGTCAAAATGCAATTTTTGATTCATAAAGTCTGGGCTGGGGCCTGAGGGTTGGCACTGCTAATAAGCTCCCAGGCGCTGCTGACCTGCAGGTCTGGGACCACAGGGGGAGTAGCAAGACTTGAAATCTGTTTCCCCCCAAGACTGAGCTTCTTAGTGGAGGGAACCATGTCTGTTTAATTCATGGTACCTACACACAAGCAGAACTTATTAGATGCCAGCTGAATGAATTGTGCCTACCAAGTACCCAAGCTGGTCCTAAGGCTCCCCCATGTTGTGCTGAGTTGTGCCTGTGAGACTCCACTCTGGATCGAGAACCTAGGGCTCCTCCTGGTCCAGGGCCTAGCCTGGGGCTGACCCAGGAGCGTGTATCAGCTACGGGGAATTATCCTCACAGCATGGCCTTGAGTCACAACCTCTTCACCTGCCTCCCCACAGCCACATCCTGGTCCTTGTCTTCACCTGATCTGATTATGCGCAAAAGCCCAAAGCACCCAAATTCCCCTGCCTCAGCATAACCTCCTATCCGCCATCTCCCACAATGATCACATCACACCACACTCCGACGCTCTCCTCTCCCTCCCACCCAAGGCCAATCGTCTTGAAGAATTCTTCCCCATGCCCCCGTCACACACATCCCTTTACCAAAAGCCCCTACCCCATGGGGTGTGTCAGGCAGGCACAGACACAGGCCCATAGCAAGGGGACCCCTCTTCCCTCAGAGGCTGCCCTCTGGGACCCCCTACCCCTACTCTCCTGGGTTTCCTGCTTCCTAACTGGCTGCAGCTTCTCAGGTCCCTTGTGGATTTCCCCATGGTCTGTGCCCACTCGCATTACCCCTCTGTAAACCTTTCCTACCAGGCCTGCACCTGGCAAATCCATGCTCAGCACAGACAGGGATCCAGACCTCTCAATACAACTGTCTCCTGCCAATCCCTGCCCCAGCATCTTGAGGCCCAGCCTGAAACCAGGGAGTTGCCCTCCTTTCTCCTCTCCTCCCTTAACCTCTCCCCTCAGACCATGCCAATTCTACCTCTTAAACCTCCCAAGCCAGACCCTCCCCCAGCTCCCAGTGACAGTGTCAAGAGTTTCTGTCCTCAGGTACCTGAGCTCAGCTCCTGGTGCTACCAGAGGGACCTCCAGGGGCTGCAGCCAGTCTTCCTGCAGGCGCCCAGGCCCACAACGCAGGGAACAGGCATGGCACTGCTAGCAGACCAGTAAGAGAATGACCACCTGGGGCCTGAGTGCCCTCAGCCACCCGCCAGAAACAAAGTGTCAAGGAGAAGCCCATGGGATGAACCGCTGGGGACTGGAACACCAGCAATTCCGCACTGGGAGAGGGCACCAAGAGATGTGCTTCTCAGAGCCTGAGGCTGCACGTGGATGGTTAGCAGTGTGACCCGCTACCAGACAAACTCTCATCTGTTCCAGTGCCCTCCCGGTCACCCACCAGGACCAAGCAGGGCAGGTAGCAGAGGGACAAGGTAGTCCAGGTGATGGCAGATGAGATCTCACTGGGCAGGAGGCCTGAGTGAGCTGAGTCAGGCTCCCCCTACCTGCCAGAGGGGCCCTCTCACCTGCTGCCATGCTTCCCATCTCTCATCCTCCTTGACAAGATGACGTGACACCCTTTAAGTAATCTTTTTTCTTGTTTCACTAATCTTGAGTACTAGAAAGTCACGGTTGAATAATTATGTCTGTGGTTTTCTATGGAGGTTCCATGTCAGATAAAGATCCTTCCGACGCCTGCCCCACACGCCCCCTCCTGCCTGGGGTTGTGGGCACCATGCTGTTGTATATAAGGCAGGAGGCTGTTGCTGACTTTTCAGAACCCCAAGAAGGACCAGAACAAGAGAGTGCCTCCTGCCAATCTAAACATGAGCCACCTGCCCATCCTGCTCCTCCTACTCCTGGTCAGCCCCGGACTGCAAGCTGCCCCAACCCAGGCGACGCCCTTGAAGACAACTCAGGTTAACTGCTCTAACTTGAGGGAAGAAATTGTAACTCTCCTAAACCAGCCACCTTTGCCTTCATCAGTGAGTACCTGGGATAATACTGGCCTGCAGCAGGGAGGGGTGGTGGCTGCCTCAGGCCAACAGGCCTCACGGGCATCTCTCTCCCTTTGCCCCCACAGAACTTCAACAACTTAAACAGGGAAGACCAACGCATTCTGATGGTAAGAGCTCAGCTCTGCACTTGGCACACCTGGGTCCCAATCCATTTCCCACCTGGGTGACTTCAGCCATGTCATTCCAACTTAGCCAGCCTTGCTTTTTTCATCTGTTAAATAGGGTTAATAGCACCTATCTCATTGTGGTTGTTATGACAATCAAATGATACAATGTGCATAATGTTCTGGACCAGCATCTGGCACTTAAGAGTTCAATACATGGCCACAGCCATGGCTATAATAATGAAAATGACTTTTAAGTCAGAAAATGAAAAGACAGTTCTAGGTGAGCAACACCAAGGGCCTTAAGCTCAGTTTTTGATGGGGCTGACTCTGGACCGACAGAAATTTTCCCCATGGATGTGCCAGCTTCCTTTTCCCTTAAAACATAGAGTCTGTGTTTTCCACCCTCATCGGCTGTGGCATTATCATTTACAGTTATTTTTCATGGTTCCAGTTGACCACAATGGTTCTGTCTCACCTTTGCATGACATTTCTCGGGTCAAACAAGAAGTGAAAGCCCTTGCTGGGCTGCTGGGCCATCTGTATTTGGGAGACTCACAGCTCACATGCTGCTCCCATTTCCATGCTGGGGTCTCTGTGATTTTCTTCTTGATTTCTAGGAGACTTTAATTCAGTCAGGGCATGAATACTGTTATCAGCCTTTTAGCTACAGATACTTCCCTTGGAAAGCCTCCTACCTTTTGTAGAGCTTCTTTTTGGAGATGCTTTTTCCCCAAAGTGCAAAAAGATCCACCAAGGCACCCCCACCTTTTTTTTTTTTTTTTTTTTTTTTTTTTCTTTCTTTCTTTTTTTTTTTTTTTTTTTTTTTTGACAAAGTCTCACTCTGTTGCCCAGGCTGGAGTGCAGAGGCGTGATCTCAGCTTACTGCTACCTCCGCCTCCCAAGTTCAAGTGATTCTCCTGTTTCAGCCTCCCGAGTAGCTGGGACTACAGGCATGCACCACCACTCCTGGCTAATTGTGTTTGTATTTTTGGTGGAGATTGGGTTTCACTCTATTGGTCAGGTTGGTCTTTAACTCAACCTCAGGTGATCCGCCTGCCTTGACCTCCCATGTGCTGGGATTACAGGTATGAGCCACCGTGCCTGGCTTGAGTAAATTTCTTAGTCTTGATTTCTAATTTGATCATGCTGTGGTCTAAGAGTCTGTTTGTTATGATTTCAGTTCTTTTGCATTTGCCCCCTTAGAAACCAAACCTTCGAAGGCCAAACTTGGAAGTATTCCAGAAGGCCATCAAGAGTTTACAGAACGCAACAGCAATCGAGAGCAATCTTAAGGTATGTGAAGTTGTTGAGGGTTTAGGATCCCTGTGTTGGCCCTGTCCTGCCTCTGGGGAGGATGACAGCAGGGACCATTCCCTTTCCAGGGGAATCTCTGACCATCTGCTTTGGTCTCTTCCCGCAGGATCTCCCATTATGCCTGCCCCTGGCCACGGATGCACCCACGGTAAGCTGTCCCCCAAGATGCCCCTGCCACAGTCTGTTCCTCAGCTGGTCATCACCATTACCGCCTGGACTCACCTAATGCCACCTTCTTGGCCTCTTTACAGCAACATCCAATCCATATCAAGGACGGTGACTGGAATGACTTCCGGATGAAACTGAAGTTCTATTTGAAAACCCTTGAGATTAAGCAGCCTCAATAGATGACTCTGAGCCTCAAGACCCCTTGAGTCCAACGTCCAGCTTGCTCTCTTGGCCTTCTTACCACAGGGCCTCGGGACACTGGAAACAACTTCCGAAACCTCTGGGTCATCTCTCACACAGTCAGGACCAGAAGCATCTCACCTTTTCCTGTGGCATCAGATGAAGTGTTAATTATCTAATTTCTGAAATGGACAGCTCTTGTTTGGGCTTGTGCAGTTATGTTCTCATTTTTATCCCATTGAGACTATTTATTTATGCATGTATTTATTTATTTATTGCCTTCTGGAGTATGAAGTGTATTTATTTTAGCAGAGGAGCCATGTCCTGCTGCTTCTGCAAAAACTGTGGGTGGGGAGCATGTTCATTTGTACTTCGAGTTTTAAACTGGTTCCTAGGGATATGTGAGAATAAACCAGACTCTGAACAACTGCTTTGTTACCAGTGTTTCAATTGGACTTGGGACTTAGTGACCATTTTAGGTGAGAATGGTTTGCCACGAATTCTTGGGGGCCTGATCCTGCAACGTGGGTGTCGTCTGGGTAAGCTCATTCTCACACTGCCCTCCTGCCACCCTCATTTCCAGAAAGGTGATGGTAACCCTAGCAATCTTAAATACCCACAGAGCTGCTACCAGGTATGAGGTGCTGTTCTGAGCACTTTATCTGTGCTATCTAACTTATTCTGCACCCCAACCAAGAGTATGTTTTCTCCATTTCAGGGAAAGCTGAGGTTCAGCGTGGTTGAGCAGCTACCTAAGGTCACACAGCAGACAGTGGCTCAGCCGGGGCTTGAATTTAGGGTCGGGGTGTCTCCGGAGAACGCTAATCCTGTGGCATGTCTCCTCCTAGTGGTCCTTCCAGGAACTGCAGCAGGCAGCCGCCCCTGCTCCTCCCAGGGCCAAGTTCAAGGATCAACACTGTCTGATACCCGACAATGCAGCAGATTCTGGTGATACAGGCCACCCAACCCTTGATCCAATTCCTTTAAGACCCTCCAAGCCTGGAGTCTCCATCCCTGCCTAAGCCCCCAGCTTCTCCTGCCTGATGATTTAGCAGCTCCCCTGTAGGCATCCAGACCAGCTCTGGAACCCACACCCTGGCAATCTGTGCTCTACTGGGGAGCCAGATGGAGTTTTAGAAAATGCAAATCTGACCATGTGGATCTATATTGAATGCCCCAATCCTGAGGGTCTTCTGAACTTTGTCCGTATCCCTAGGACAACATAAAAGGCTCACCTTTGCTTCACCTGTTGCTTCTATTTCCCCCATGACTACCACCCTAATCAATACTCCAGCCAACAGGAGTGCTGGAACTTCCTAGAAGAACCACAAGCCTCTCTTCATGCCCCTAAGTTGTTTTTTTGTTTTGTTTTGTTTTTCGAGGGGGGTTAATAGATGGAGTCTCACTCTGTCACCAGGCTGGAATGGCGTGATCTCAGCTCACTGCAACCTCCACCTCCCAGGTTCATGCAATCCTCCTGCCTCAGCCTCCAGAGTAGCTGGGACTACAGGTGAGTGCCACTGCACCCAGCTAATTTTTTGTATTTGTAGTAGAGACTGGGTTTCACCATGTTGGCCAGGCTGGCCTCAAACTCCTGACCTCACAATCCGCCCGCCGCGGCCTCCCAAAGTGCTGAGATACAGGCATGAGCCACCGCACCCAGCCATGCCCCTAAGTTTTTATCCACATTGTCACCTCAGCCTGGCATGCCCTTATCCTAACTTGGCATGATGAGTTCCTATTCATGGACCAACTCACACACTGCCCACCTCTGGACTGTCCACACCATTCCAGGATGGGGCTCTTCTCTGAAATAGGTGAGTACACAGGAACCCACCAGAGAGACAGTCAGTGTGGCCCGGAGGTGGTGCAGACCAGCCTGGAGGCAGAGAGCAGGAGGTTTGGGACACCTGAGTGTGGCTTCAGCCTGCTGCCTGGCCCTTTAGCCCTGAGCACCTCCCTCTAACTCCCCTGCACACCACTCTGTGGCCCTCTTCCAGTCTGCCAGTGTGGAAGAAGGGGCAGAGGGGCCTTCCTCTGTCACTGCATAAGCAGGAATAGCATCCCCTCTGATTCCTTCCAAGTCCCAGAAAAGCTTCACAGGCTTATACCAGGTGCTGGTGGGTCCTGTCCCCCTTTTTCCTCTTTCCCACCTTGATTCATCCCTCCCTTGAGGTTATGAGTAAGGAACAGCCAGGCTGCTTGAATGGGACAGGAGATGATGGAAGATTTATCTGCTACAGGCTCAGAAATCTGTTCCTCTAAATTCTTCCTCCTAAAAAACCTTTATGATCCCACAAAATAACTCTCTCCTCCCCGTCCCGCCACCTCTCCCCAGCCTGGCTCACTGAGGGCATTGCACGGGGGTCAGGGAATGTTGTTGGACTTAGTCCTGGGAAGAGATAGAGGCTGCTGCAGTTTCCGGATTGACCACTAGAGGGAGGTGTGTGCCACTGGCCTCAGGGCACACCAGGGTCCTGGAGGAGCCAGGCCTGAGAGGGTGCAGTAAAAAGCCTGACTCTGGACTGGGTTTCCCAAGTCTCCTGCACACCCAGCCCCACAGCCCTCACTTTACCTCCCTCTCACGTGACAGCTGGTCCTATTTGCATCCTAGGCTGAGGCAGCATTTGTGCCTCTGCCCCATGTTCCCAGATAAGTCACTGCTTGTCACCACCTCTTCACTCCCTGGAGAGTGGGTCAGCAGCCATCTCCTCTGCTGGTCCTGTGTTAGTGATAGATGCCTGCAAGAGGCAAGGTTGGATGAGACACAGACCTGGTACGTGAGACCAGTTAGCAGGACCCATGGCTGGCCGGAGGGTGGTAGGAGGAGGTGACATGCTGGAGAGGACATGGGCCTGCTGGGGGCTCCTCACTGCCCTCCTAGAATAGTATAGACTGCAGCTTAGAGCCAGGTTGGGGCCCAGAACCAAATGGCAGTCAGTTCCTGGACAAGTTGGGGGTATTTCTACATGCTTTAGACAGAAGGTTTATGTTCCCTCCAAATTCATATATTAAAATCTAATAATCTAATCCCCAGTGTGATGGCATTAGGATGTGAGGTCTTTGGGAGGTGATTAGGCCATGAGAGTGGGGCCCTTGCAAATGGGATCAGTACCTGTAAAAAAGAGGCTCCAACCAGGCATGGTGGCATGTACCTCTAATTCCAGTTACTTGGGAGGCTGAGGTAGGAAGTTTCCTTGAGCCCAGGGGTTTGAGGCTGCAGTACACTATTGACCACACCATGATTGGCCACTGCACTACAGCTGGGCAACATAGCAAGATCCCCATCTCTGAAAAAAAAAAAAAGAGAGAGAGAGAGAGAGAGACTTCAGAGAGCTCCCTTTCCCCTTCTGCCGTGTGAGGACACACCCAGAAGACACCTGTCTATGAATTAGGAAGTGGCCCCTCACCACTGGCACTAAATCTGCCAGGACCTTGATCTTGTGCTTCCATCTTCCAGACCGATGAGAAATACATTTCTGTTGTTTATAAGCCACTCAATCTAAGGTATTTTGTTACAGCAGCTTGAATGGAACAAGATACTACATCATGCTCAGCCATGGGCAGGGAAGAGGCTCATGGCTTCCTGACCCAGTGGAGACCTGTGGGTGCTCGCCTCTGCCCTGCACGTCTGTCAGTTTTACCTGTCCTTTCTCTCAGCCTTCCAGACTGTCCTTCGAGCCAGATCTATGTATCCATATGGCGCCAGGGGGCAGCATCACCCCATTGTAAACCCCACGGCCACAGGAAGACCCAAGTTCCCGCCTTCCCACATCTCAGGTTCTCCTCGGGGGAAGGTGGATTATGTTACTCAGACAGGAA
This sequence comes from Cebus imitator, assembly GCF_001604975.1. Lineage (NCBI taxonomy): Eukaryota > Metazoa > Chordata > Mammalia > Primates > Cebidae > Cebus > Cebus imitator. Next base: position 10,186,975 of record NW_016107391.1, on the reverse strand, counting down.
TTTTATTTTTCACTTAGAAAAAAAAACTATTGTTTTTCACTGGAGGGGAAAATGGGAAAGCATATATACTCTTTACTGAAAAACTTGGAAATGCAGAAAAATAGAGCAAAGGGAAAACTGCCAGAACGGCAAGTACCTAAGGAGGGCAGAACTCAGAAGGCATGACCAGCCTCACCCCAGACAGGAATCTTCCCACTCCAGGAAGGGGCTCTGTTCCTCCCACCCTGGCCTCAAGCCACCATTTGACTCAGTGGAGCAACTGCTCTGAGGACCCTCCATGGCTCCCCTATGCTGGGGCAGGCATACGTGAGACACTGGGCCAGGCTTTCAGGCCTCCTGGCCATGTGCAGTTGGCCCAGCACAGTGCAGATAGCACAGGACCAATGGGTGGTTGTGGACCTCATCAGAGGTGCTTCCCACAGGTGGCACACAAGGGGCCTGAGAAGTTCATCCAGCAGAGAGGGATGGGAAAGATGCAGGGAGGGAGGGAGGCAGATGCCCTAGGGGAGAAAGGCATGGAGGTAGAGAAGACAAGGTAAGCAGAGGCACAGGAGAGTCTAAGCAGTGGAGAGGCAGAGTGTGGCTGGGTGCCAGGTGTCCAAGTCAGAGGACGTGCCCTGGGTCACTGCTTTTGCCCCTGGAGCCCAGCCAGCCCCTGGTGTCTTCTCCACATTCCTCGCTCCCTGATCCTGGGCCAGCCCAGCCCAGCATGGTCACTGTGGAGATGGCAAGACTAGATGACTGTGGCCTGAGGAGGGGTTGGTGGAGGGAGGCGGAAGGACAGGATGGAGCCATGGCAGACACTGTGTGTTTAACACCAACAGGAAGGAGCCAGGGCAGAGGGAGAGAGGTGTTGGATGAACAGGGGCTGGCCCAGCAGAGGAGGATCCCTGGGCCCAGGAGGATGGGGTATCCATGATGGGAGAGGACGCAGACGTGGTGTGGACCAGGGGCGGGGACTAGAGACCCAACTTTCCCCCTTGGAAACCTCAGGTCAGGCTCCATGAGGTGGATCAGCAAAGTTGGTGCTGCCCTCCTGGACCGAGAAGAGACTCGGAGAATCCCAATGACCCAGTGAAGGCTGTGATTATCCCCACTGCAGAGACAGAGACTGAGGCAGAGAAATGAAGGGAATGTGAGTCCAGAGCCTCTGAATCCTTAAGCAGCAGTGGTTCACCAATGCCCAGGAATTCTTTAAGTCTGACCCTGGACCTGGCTGGGGTCTTCCCTTGACTGGATCCAGGCCTCTTGTGGTAACTTCTGCCCCCAAACCTCCTGGTTCCAGCCCCACAGTAAGCAGCACAGCAACAGCGCCTCAGCTCCCTGCTCCTCATCTGACCACTCCCATGCTTCCCAGTAAATGCCTCTACATGCCAATCTGTCCTCTCCTCCTACCCGGCACCCTCTCCCCACAACCAATACACGCATCAGGGGCTTAGATCCAGGGAAGTGTTCCTCTGTGCTCCTCTCTGTCTCCATCCCCAGGCCTCAAGGAGCTTCTGAGAGAGATCCCTGGCTCTCAGCTGTCCCCCACCATGGCTGGTGTCAAGGCTTCCTCTAGCTCCCACCCAGGCCCCTCAATGATCCCAGGCTCAACTCCACCTCCAGCAGTGGCTCATGATGTGACCCCTTCCCTTTCCCCTTCATGAGCCCTTCCTGCCCTGCGGGGTCCATGGAACCCTTCTAGTGTGAGTCCTTTTTGCCTCCTTCTCAGACGGAAGCCCTTGACCCAGGCTGCTCCCGGGACCTGCTTCAGCAGAGACTTGCCTGGGGCCTGCACTTGGAGATTCAGCCCCGCCCTGGAGGGAAGGTGGGCTGTGCTGGAGACCAGTGGGCAGCAAGGACACAGGCTGTCGGGGTTGAGGGTGTGCCCTAGGAGGAGCCAAGTCAGGGTGTCAGGGAGGGAGGACAGCTGCAGGGAGGCAACGAAGGGCAGCGGGTGCCGGAGCGAGGGCCAGGCAGCAGGGCAGGGGTCTCCTTCCCTGCCTCCCTTCGTGAGCACCAGCTGCGCACCTGCTCTGTGTCCTGATCCCATGGGCTGGGCCGAGATCCTACTGAGCATAAGGAATACAAACACTGGGCAGCCACCACTACCATTCAGAGAGCCTTGAATCAGGGAGGGCACCCCCATGCAGTGGGTCTCTTATCAACATGACTCGCCTGCTCTGCCAGGCTGACGGCCAAACTCAAGAGTTGCCCTGGGCCCCTGGCAGCCTTGGACCACCTCCTCCCCACCAAGACAAAGGAAAGACAGGAGGACGGTTCCCTGTCCAGGTGTTCCAAGCTGGCTCTTTCTGGAAAATCTGTATGGCTCAGCCACTTTGCCATCAGTCAAGCTCAAGCACCAGGGTGCACGTGGCGTTTGCCTACTGGCGCTGGGGTAGGGAAGCGTTAGGGCTCCAAGGAGGGGGTCTACACAGGCCCCCTTCCCGGGAGGGAAGCCTAAATTTACACTTACCCCAGGGCGAGAAGGCCGGGAGGTTGGTCTGTACCCTCGTAACCACTCCCCTCTCTTTGATGGACAGGGGGACTGAGGCTAGATGGAGGCACCTAGTGGGCCAAAACAGAAGATCAAAACAGAAACATCTTCCCCTGCAGGTCTGCAGTCCATCTCCCAATAGCCTGCAAAAGTTGCGCTGCATGCCCTGTGGGGTGAGCCAACCAGGGCTCAGAAGGGGGAAGGTCATGCAGTGAGCTGTGCTTGACCAAACAGGGCCTCAGGGAAGGTCTGAGGAACCCATGGGGGGTCCAGAAAAATCTTGCAGGAAGCTCATTCCAGAACCACTCAACCTGCTGAAAGCAGAAAGCCCGCATCGGCCACCTAGATTCTGACCTGTCAGTTCCAGGGGGATGCAGGTGCGTGAGCCAGGCAAAGGGTATAGGGCTTCCACCTGGCACCTTGACCCAGACTCTAGCTCCAGACATAGAGGGCATGAACAGGTGCCTGCAGGACTTCAGAAATTATAAAGGCTCTGGTCTCATTTCTCCTGCTTTTGATTTTTAGGCTCTTCTTGGGAAGAACCTTCCTATGGCTCTTCCCAAAAAAGCAGACACAGGCAGTGGCCCTTCTGAGTGGCTGAGGACTCTCCCAGCTGGAGATGAGGCTCACAGCAGAGACTCAGGGGTGAGGGATGCATTTTCAGCCCTAGAGGGAGTACACAGGCAAGCAATAGACACAGGTCGGGGAGGGCGCTGCGGTGGGCAGGCCTGGCGCACACATGGGGTGTATGTGTCCACAAGGACTCCTCTGCCTGAGTGATGTGCATGTGGAGTTACCAGATCCTGGGGGAAAACAAGGAAGCCCCAAGAACAAAGAAGCAAACAAGGAAGTCTCATTGTCCTTGGCCATCCTTAAAAGGTGACATCCTAGGCCGGGTGTGGTGGCTTATGCCTGTAATCCCAGCATTTTGGGAGGCCGAGGCGGGAGGATCATGAGGTCAAGAGATCGAGACCATCCTGGCCAACATGGTGAAACCCTGTCTCTACTGAAAATACAAAAATTAACTGGGAGTGGTGGCGGGCACCTGTGATCCCAGCCACTCAGGAGGCTGAGGCAGGAGAATTGCTTGAACCTGGGAGGCAGAGGCTGCAGTGAGCCAAGATCGCGCCACTGCACTCCAGCCTGGCAACACAGCAAGACTCCATCTCAAAAAAAAAACAGTTGACATCCCGGGCGCTACTTCCTGCCTGGCTCACTCTGCATGGCCCCTCTGGTGTCAGGAACCTCCTCTTTACCAAATGCCCTGATTTCCCGGCCCACATGGCCACAATTGACTGAGTCTTCCTAGAGGTCCCCAGGGAGCCTCTCAAACTTGTCATGTCCAGTCCAGTACGAGCTGACCTCTCAAACCTCTGTGACTTTGTGTCTCCCCCATCATAGCAAATGGCTTCGATGTCTATCCAGCTGCCTGACTCAGAGCCCTAAGCACGAGAGACTCCTCCTCATTCCTGCCCCAAACTCACACCCCCAACAAGTCCCCTCAAGCCCTTCCCTTAACCTGCTAGTTTCATTTCATGACTACTCCTCACGGCTGTCCATTCTCTGGGTGTGTATCTTGGCTGGATCCCTTAACACTGTGCCTATGAGTATGGGCCTTGTGCTCCCTGTCCCCCACTCCATGGGACCACCAGAAGTAAGTTCTCCGAAAGCAAGGGTGTGTCCTCTGCAGCAGGCCCTCCCAGAAACTTGACTGAATAGATGCAGAGTCCGCAAATGGTTAAGGGTTAACCACCCTCAGACCCTTCCAGGCCAGTCAAGACTCCCCAGTGCCAGGAACTTGGAAATACCCAGAGGCCAAATTGGAACTGGAGCTTGGCCAGGCAGCTGCCCTTTTTGAGGTGTACATCTGGGGACCCAGACAGAGGGGATGCAGGTGAGGACAGACTGGGGCTGAAACCACAGAGGCCAGAGATGTTGCATCATGTGTCTGGTGTGGCCTGGAGCGACAAGAACCCTCTCAGGGAAAGACAAGCCACTCACAGTGCTGTGCGGCATCACCTCCTGTTGGTTACGCAGGACCCAGGGGCCCTGACTCAGTGGAGGCTGGACTCCCTGCCTCACCATGTGTGTCCAGAAAGGTGCTCTCTGGGGCTAGGGCTGTGCAGGGGGCAGCTGTCCCTGGAAACTCCAGCAAGCCTGGCTCCTCTGCCCAGTTTGGGCTTCAGAAACCTCCCTAGCACTGGGGAGAGGAGTAATTGAAGCACTCCCTCTTCCCCGGGAGGAGTTCCCACACAGTTTCCTGGGACAGGCAACAGTTTCCTCTGTGAGGCAGAGGAGGTTCCCATTGTACAGATGCAGGAGTTGAGGCTCAGAGAAGAGGGACTTTCCTGTACTTTAGGGATTGTTGGTGGCTGGGCAAGGACAAGAGCCGAAGCCTGGGGCATAGAGATGCCTGGATGGCAGGATCTCCTGGGGAAACTCTGCCTTCCGCCCAGACTTCCCTGGGACAGTCACAGGCCACTCCAGCCTACCTGCCAACTCCTGGCAGGCATCTCTCCTTACAGCTGCCTTGAGGGGGACAAGCATGCTGGATCCATCACCTGCTGGTCCATCCAGGTGACCAGCATTTCCCAACTTCCTGACCCCAAGGCAGTGGAAAACACTAGGATAGCAGGAACTGATATGGGTTCCTGACTCTGCAGTCACTGATTGTGTGGACTTGGCCAACCACTGTTCTCCCAGATCTCAGGCCCCCAGAAATAACAAGGACCCTCATCAAGGGGTGGACAGGATGAAGAGGGATCAGATCAGCCCCGAAGCCTGTGCAAGAGTGCCATGAGACCGAAGGGACTTTGAGGCCTATTTCCTTCCCCTTGTGATAACGTCTCCTGTGATAAGGATCCTGGAGTGACTCAAGCCCCTGTTTCCTACAGAGCCTATGTCGTGGAAACTCCTTCCAGAGGGTTTTCTCCTGTCTCTGTAGGAAGGGGACCCCAGGGGGGTCATACTACCCATCGTGGTCCCCACCTCTGCCCTGCCACAGCCCCATCGGAGCCTCTGAGTCAGCATGGCTGGCTGGATGCTATCTGTTGGCACTGCTTAAAATGCGGTGCAATCTAGGAATGCCTGCCTGTGTCACAGCCTCAGCCCTGATGTCATCTTTCCATGAGAAATATGTGTGGCTGCCCACAAACCTCATCAACAATCCCATGGATTTTTGTCCTGTGAATGCTGACTTGGGCACCTGCAGGCCACCACTGCCAGAACAGATTTCTCCTTATGACTCTTGCTTTCCTCCTTTCCTTCTCTCCTAGGCCCTTTGACACTGGCCTGTCACTTGCCCATCTGTTATGTCCCAGCTTTTAAATACAGCTCTGCTGGCCCTCAGCCCTTCTTCCTGAATAGCCTCCTCAGCTACTAGACGGGCAGGGGCTACTGCCAGATCTGTCTCCTATATATGCAGCCTCTGAAACTCCAAAACTTCCTGTGGGCCTCATACTCTGAAGACCTGCTCCTTTGCCCCCTGGGTCCTCACCTTAGCCACATGGGCTGTGATTCCACCTCCTCTTACGCACATTCAAAGCACATTTTGGTGGGGAGGGGGTGAGTAGACTAATCTTGCTTTTCCATGGATGGGGTTAAAAAGTCTGTGGAGTCAGGACCCTGACCGTTTTTTGTCATCCTTATATCCCCTTTCCCTGCTGGGAACCTAGTAGGTGCTCAAAAAATAATGAATGACTGAGTGACTTCACTATAGCACCAAGTCTGTTAAAGATTCTTCTTCCTCAATCTCTCTGGAGTCTGCCTCCTCTTCCTTATATCCATTCCTAAAACCCCAGGCCTCCCTGTGCCCAGAACATTTTCCTCTGTCCTCTCCTGCCCCTCTCTCCTCCAACCCAATGTACCCGCCTGACTTCTAGACTTTCAGCCTGGGCTTGCAGGCAGGATCTCCAGGGAAGCTCTGTAGTCCCCTTGGATCCCCAGGCTAGAGAAGATGGCTCTCTGGGCTCCTTCAGCTCTGGACTTCCCCCTGCCAAATCAAAGTCACATTGTGGGAGGGTCCATTGCAGTCTGTTTCCTACCAGACCGAGAGCCTCAAGGGCCAGATGTGAGGGCCAGTGGGAGGGTCCCATTCACTTTCTCCCCAGAACAGGGCCTGATGGGTATTGGAAAGGCTCAGACTGTCTGAGCTACAACAACTCATTTTTAGGAGGAAAGTGGCCTTCCCTCCCAGATGGGTCATACAGGCTCTCTGCCTCCCTGGCCACCAGCAGAACCATTGTCTATGGCTCCTTCCCTGTCCTCCAGCCTCCAGGGTGCTGTCCAACACATGTGGGATCTACGTGTAGTATCCATGTCCTCATCTTTCCCCCGAGAGCTCCCTAGAAAGAGCTGAGCCAAGGCCTTACAAAAAAAGGTGGAGTACGGGTGTGGACATTTCATGTTCCCACCCCAGTCTGGCCATGTAGGAGTGCTCTACCCAGGCTCAGATGGATGAGACTGGCCTCACAGCGGGGTGTGGTGGACTAAGGTTTGGCTTCCCTATGCAAAGTCAGAAAAACTCCCACCATACAGGGAAACTTGCCAGGGCTGCAGGCTCAGACCACAGTGCTAAAGCCATGAATTCCACCTGCTCTCTGAAGGCTCACCAACCTCAGTCCAGCAGAGTGTTCTCGCTTGTGTCCGCCCCATTGGCTTCAGCCGAATCAGCCTCTGGAGCCCAGAGGCACTGCACCCTAGGTGGGGAGCTTCTCCAGTATTAGGGGGCACCTTCAGAGGCCTGGAGCCTTTCACAAAGCAAGTAAGAGGACTCACACAAAGCAGGTAAGAGGACTCTCAGGTAAGATGCATCTGCATGAAAAACATCCTCTCCTCCACGACACACCCGTATGTACAGATGCAACCAATCACAGCAGCACACATACACCCAGAAACGGACACATGTGGGCCCACACCCCTTTAGCTATGAAACCCTAGACATGGGTCAGTTTGAGCCAGATACCTTGTGCAAACACAAACTCGTGCTGTCTTCTCTGAACTCCATTGTGAAAATCAAACACTTGTCAGCCCCTTGAGCTTTCCAGAAGCAGTTCCTACTTCCACAGAAAGGCCTCTGGAGTTGGGGGCTGCTGGGGCTATGTAGGAGATTAAGCCTGGAAGACCTTGCTGGGAAAGCCATTGTCCCTGTACCTGAAACGGGTATAGCCACAGTCCTGAAGCCAGCCTGAAGCTCCTGGTGCCTTCTGGGGGCTACGGGTAGGTATGTAGTGCCCACCTCAGAGGGGTAACCTGCTCTGCAGAGGGAGTCAAGGATCACATAACCAGAGAGAGGAGTGACTCAGCAAGGTGGCTGCAGAGCCAAGAGTCAAACTCTGGGTCCTGACTTGGCCCAGCCCCACCCCCTCTAAAGCTTGCTGAGAGTGGCTGCAGTCTTGTGGCTGGATGTGCACATGGTGGTCATTCCCTCTGCTCACAGGGGCAGGGGTCCCCCTTACTGGACTGAGTTTGCCAGCTGCTCCGAGTCCTGGGTGGGAGTCTGTGTGAACCATCAAGGGGGAAGGTCTGTGAGAGCTCCCCTCACACTCAAGTCTCTCACAGTGGCCAGAGAAGAGGAAGGCTAGAGTCAGAATGAGGCACCAGGGCGGGCGCGGCCTGCCCAAAGGCCCCTGGGATTGTAGGCAGGATGAGGATCCCTATCTAAGTATCTCCCACACCCTACCCCAGTCATTCCAGGCCAGAAAGTCCAAGCTGTGCCCCTCAGAAGGAGGGGGCAGCCTCGGGCCCATTCAGACTGCCCAGGAAAGGCTGGAGAGCCCTCAGGGAGGAGGGTGGGTGGGCTGTCAGTTCTTGGAAAGGTTCATTAATGAAAACCCCCAAGTCTGACCACCTGAGGAAAAGGCTCACCGTTCCCATGTGTGGCTGATAAGGGCCAGGAGATTCCACAGTTCAGGTAGTTCCCCCGCCTCCCTGGCGTTTTGTGGTCACCATTAATCATTTCCTCTGTGTATTTAAGAGCTCTTTTGCCAGTGAGCCCAGTACACAGAGAGAAAGGCTAAAGTTCTCAGGAGGATGTGGCTGCAGAACCTGCTGCTCTTGGGCACTGTGGCCAGCAGCATCTCTGCACCTACCCACTTGCCCAGCCCCGACACACGGCCCTCGAAGCATGTGAATGCCATCCAGGAGGCCCAGCGTCTCCTGAACCTGAGTAGAGACACTGCTCCTGAGACAGTAAGTGAGAGAGAGGGCGTGGCCCCGTGCCTAGGCCACCCTGCTGGCCCCGGACTGGCCATGCCTGTCAGCTTGATAACATGACATTTTCCTTTTCTACAGAATGAAACAGTAGAAGTGGTCTCAGAAATGTTTGACCGCCAGGTAAGATGCTTCTCTCTGACATAGCTTTCCAGAGCCCCTGCCCTGGGGTAGAGGTGGGGACTCTATTTTAGATGGCACCTCACAGGGTTGTCCACTTTCTCTCCAATCAGCTGACTGCCAGGAGGAGGGGGCAGCAAGAGCTGCCTTGGTGCTCAAGAGGCTGCTGGCCATGCCCCTGTGGCAGTCACATGAGCTCCTTTAGCAGCTGAGTGGCATGAGCAGACCTAGCATTCAAGGGCCAGGAGTCACCAGGGGACAGGTGGTAAAGTGAGGGTCACTTCATGAGATAGGAGCTGCGGGTTTGGGGTGCTGACTGTGCCCTGAGACCAAGTCCTGTTGAGACAGTGCTGACTACAGAGAGGCACAGAGGGGTTTCGGGAACAACCCTTGCCCACACAGCAGATTCAGGCGAGGCCCCGCCCCCTCCCTGAATGATGGGGTGAGAGTGACCTCTTTCCCTAAGGCTGGGATCCTCTCCAGGTGCCACTGAGGGTGGCCTGGGCTGGGTAGTGAGGAGGGCAAGCTCATGTCTACTGTGGACAGGGCAGGGTGCATGACTGGACCCAGACTGTGCCCCTCCCAAGCCCTACTCCTGGGAGCTGGGGATGGCAGTAGAAAAGAGTGGTGGAGAGTTCCTGTGCCACTGCAGGCACTTGGCCATTGCTCACCCAGGAACGACATTTCCCACAGGAGCCAACCTGCCTACAGACCCGGCTGGAGCTGTACAAGGAAAGCCTGCGGGGAAGCCTCTCCAAGCTCAAGGGCCTCTTGACCATGATAGCCAGCCACTATAAGCAGCACTGCCCCCCAACCCTGGTGAGTGCATATGGCAGAGCCCCCAGCAGGAAGGTCTTAGTCTAGGGGGGTGGGGTTGACATGAGGAGAGACCTCTGGCTGTGGCTGTTCAGGACCTCAAGGGGTTTCTGTGCCAACAGCTACGTAATGATTAGCCCTCCAGAGAGGAGGCAGATGGCCCATTTCGTCCCAAGGAGTCAGAGCCATGAAGCACTGAAGCCCAGAGTGCTCCCCAGCAGGAGCTGCTCCTATTCTGGTCATTATTGTTATTATGGTTAATGAGGGAGGTTAGGCAAACCCAAGGAAATTCGGGGCCTGGCCAAGGGCCAGAGGAAGTGCCCTGGCCCAAGTGCCACCTCCTGGCAGGACTTTCCCCTGGACCCATATGGGTGCCTGAATTGTACAGAATCAAGGAAGGGAGGCAACCCAGAATGGACAAGGGCCTCAGGCACTCCTTCCTGCAGGAAGGGAGCAAAGTCTGTGGCCTTGACTCCGCTCCTTCTGGGTTCCCGGAGACGGCCTCGGCCCAGCTGCCCTGCCCTGCCCTGTCCTGGGACCAAAAAGGCAGGTATCTGACTGCCCAGAAGACCAACCTCAGGCTGGCACTTAAGTCAGGCTCTTGGCTCCAGGTGCCACTGGCAGAGCTGTGCACTCCTTAGGGAACACATGGGTGGCAGCAGCGTCACCTGACCCAGGTCAGTGGGTAGGTCTTGGAGTGGGCCTCCTGGCCTCTGAGTTCTAAGAGGCAGTGCAGAAACATGCTGGTGTTTCTCCCACGTTACCCACTTGCCTGGACTCAAGTGTTTTTTATTTTTCTTTTTTTAAAGGAAACTTCCTGTGCAACCAAGATTATCACCTTTGAAAGTTTCAAAGAGAACCTCAAGGACTTTCTGCTTGCCATCCCTGTTGACTGCTGGGACCCAGTCCAGGAGTGAGGCCGGCCGGATGAGGCTGGCCAGCCTGGGGAGCTGCTCTCTCATGAAACAAGAACTAGAAACTCAGAATGGTCATCTTGGAGGGACCAAGGGACCAGCCATGGCAGGGGTGGCCCAGAACTGTCCTGGGCCACACTGACCCTGATACAGGAATGACAGAGGAACGGGACTATTTTATACTGGCAGAAATCAGTAATATTTATTTATATATTTATATTTTTAAAATATTTATTTATTTAAGTTTATACTCCATATTTATTCAACATGTTTTACCGTAATAATTATTATTAAAAATATGCTTCTACTTGTGCAGTGTTTGAGTTTGTTTTCAACCATGAACAAATGCCAGTGCTGCCTGCCTCCCATGAGGCAAGGAAGGGAGGAAGCAGAGAGGTGGGAAGGGGACGGAGGCCTGCCAGGGGTTGGGCACTATCTGAGGGGCAACACTGTCAGAGCAGATGGGAGGTGAGAGCCGGGCATGGGTGCGGAATTCGGCACACCTGGACAGGCTTCCCTGGATGCTCCGGGGCTTCCACCCCAGAGAATGGCTCTCAAGTTTACCTGGAAGTCCAAGTGACCAGCCCAGGGAAATCTTGTCCCAGAGAAGGGCATCACCCTTCCTGGGGAGGCCTCGGGGTCGGCTGGTCACTAGATGAACAGGTCCACCCTGGCATCAGGCAAAACACCTGCCCCGTGGAGGCCTTGGCCCCTGTGCCCCATGCCCTGCCCCTCACACTTGGGGCTTCAACCACTCCGAAAGTAAATAGCAAATAGATAACCATTCAGGGGAAAAGAAACCAAACCACAGGGGTCAGAGCACAGCATATTTACCAAACTTGCCCCAAAACGGGTGATCTTAATCTCTGAGAGTCAGAACGTAAGCTCATAATTTGTTAGTACATGGCTGTAGTGAAGCATGTTTCTGAACTGTTTATTTTTATATGAAATTTTGAATCTAATCAGGCACTTTCCCATAAAACTCATGGTCTGCAGGCTGAAAACAAAGCAGGCCTCCTCCTTCTCCTTGCTTTGACAGCCAGGTTGAAGGCCTTGTTACTAAACCTGTTCCCTCAACTCCCTCCGGGTCTATGAAGAAGTGGATGTGTCTCAAGTCTTAGGTGGGCAGCAGGGCCAGCTTCTCTTTGACAGATGGGCCTGGGGAAGGTGGCTGGTGGCAGCTTTAGCCCCTGCCTGGCACTATCCACAGTCATGAGCCTACCAACCCACTTGCTCTCTCTGCTTCAGCCAGCACCTGCAGATAGGGCCAGGCCTGGCCAGAGACCCACCCATGCTCATGCAGAAAGACCATGACTTCAGGTTCACACCTGAATAAGAAGTCAGGGATGAAGCCTGAGTATCAGCATCCATGAAGTATGCTGTGGTTGTTGAAAATGCATGAAAATCACATCTTGCCCAGCAATATAGTTGTCTCTGTCTTCCTTGTAAGCCAGTGATGACTGACAAGAAGTTCAGCATCTCCTTACACTCACATATACAGGTGCCCCTCTCCACAGAAATGCTGCCAAGCCCATGGCTCAGATCAGCTTGGAGCCATCTTCAAGTAATACCATGCACCTGCACGTGCTTCTGGTTCATGTGCTCTTGGGGGTCAGAAAGCCATTCTGCCCCAATGAAAGTAGCCACAGTGCCACCCACAAAAATCACACAGCAATCTGTGCTCAGATTCAGAAAGAACTCTTGGCTGACAACACATACAAGATAAGTCTTGGTCTCCATCGAATGTTATTTTGCTTTTAGTGGTCCTTCGTGTTCCTGACTAATTTCTCTGGCTTCCAGGGTTCCTTCAATACGCCCCAGAACACCAGTGAGGTAAAAAATGGCTACCCGGGGGCCTTTCACACTACATTTGAAGAGGTAGAGAGTGAGATCCCACCAGTCAGTGCCCAGGGAAGAGATAACAAGGGATAATGGAGTGAGAAATCTGGGAGAAAGCTCAGATTATGGAGATGGAACCTCCAGCTCAGTCAGCAGATAAGCCAGAGGCTGGGTCCTGGGCTTGCCAGGCTCTCTGGCCTCCCAACCAAGTGTAGCCCTGAGCCCAGAGAGAGACCAGATGCACATTGCCTCCACTGCTCAGTCTGCAAGGCCCACAGGTCTCCTTGTGGGAGAATCAGGGTAGGGCCTGAGCTTGAGTCCAGGGCTCCTTCTGGCCAGGGATGGATGAGGCCGGGTCAGCTGGTGCCCTGCTGTGCACCACCACCATCCCAGCGCCCCACCCATTTCAGGAGCTTTGCTATGGGGAGTTTACAAAGAACTTTACCTCCACCCTGAAGATCTCATTAACAAATATGACAAACAGGACCATCACATAACAATTTGTATAAGGACATGGAAGAACTTACCAAAATCTGCCCAAAGCTGAAAGTAAGTTGCTGTTTGCTCTTAGGGGAACCTGAGACATTATTTCCCTGCACCACAGCCAGGGGCCCAGTGAGGCAAAGGGCTTCGTAGACACCCTGCCTGCCACATGCAAGGTCTCTCGTGCCACTCTTAGGACACAGATGGCTATTCTCAGGAATTGTCTCCAATTTAAAGAAGTCCACTCACCAACATAGGGTGGAGGGTGAGGAGTGGAGGGCTGGGTGTGAGGACGTGGCGATTCAGAGGTTCTCGCGGTTTCTGTCTGTGCTCTCTGCCAAGCCCTCATGCACAGGGATCAGTGGGACAGGTCTCAGACAGGTCAAAGCAGGAGTGGTCATGGACTCAGGCTGAGGTCATGGACTTGAACTGAGAGCCAGTGCAAGCTTGCTTCAGTGTGCCCTGTCCTTGAAGCCTCTTCTGGACAATGAGCCCCACTGGGAACACATGATGCAGGGATGGGCAGCAGTTTGCAGGGGTGTGTCTGGAGAAGTGACTGAGCTGCCCCTACCTCTTTGCTCACTACTTGCACAGTCCAGGGTACTCCTCCCATCCTGCTCGTCCTTATGTCCCTGTCCTGGACAGTCACGGGACCTGCCTATCCTGTGGACTCCCTCCCCAAAGCTATGGATGGTCCTTAGACTCTGGGCCTCTGTATCACCACACAGCCCCCGTGCCCTCCCTCAAACAGTGGGGGAGGGCCTGCCAGAGTTACCTCCTAGAGGGTGGCTGGAAGGACAAGGGTTTGCTTTTATTTATTCATTTTTTTTCCTGTTAAGAAAGTAACTTAAATGTGTATTTCTCATTTAGCCAACAGACTTGCCCGAGAGCTGTACTGCTGAGCAAAGTGATTTCTCCAAGTTCAAGGAAGTCTTACAGAGTGTTATCAAAGCCAAAGAAGGATGAGAATCGTGTAAGAAGATCAAGGGCAGTCTCTGGGCTCCCACTCACTCCCGGGGTTAGTGCTGCAGGAAATGGATTGGAAAAGCATCAGGAACAACTTACTGCTGGGCTGGGGTGTGAGTTTGCTGGCCGTAGGCTGGCAGACAAGGGTGTAGGTGGGTAACGGGGGTGGCAGTGCCTGAGGACACATTTCTGTAACTGACACCTGCTGCTTCAACAAAGCCCGGGTGTGGAAATGCTAGTCAGTGAGAGTCATGATGGAGTCCAGCCTTACGGGGATGCAGTCCTGCTAGACTGCAAAGGATGGGGGCGATGACTCCAATTCTGGGCTCCAGGCCTGGAGTTCCCTAGGTCTCTCAGGAGAAGCCTCTGGCCATGGATGGGGCAAATGAGACTCCACCTCATCTGAACCCCCACTGCATCTCCAGTACCAGTGGGCACACAGTGGGGGCTCTCAGCTCGTTATGCCCCCCTTCTCCTTGTGTCTGTCAGAACTCAGATTTCAGGTCCTTTCCCAGGCCCACCTCCCCAACCTTAGGCAACACCTGCCCACTCCAGATCCAAGTGCCAGGACTTGAAGATCAAGACCCTCCCTCCTCTGCTCTCTATCATAGCTCCTGGGGAGCTCTCAATCTAATCCAGCCCTGTCACCCCCTCAGGCTCAGTGCGGTGCCACAGAAATGTCAGCCCTGGTAACAGCTTATGGGAACAGGGCCTTTCAGGTGACTCAGAGCACTGGGCACAGTGTGGGACCTGGGGAGAAGGGGGGCTCACAGAGGCCAGGGACATCTCCAAACACCTGGCTTCCTTTGGACCAACAGAGTCATCTGACCTCAAAGTAAAACCTCTTCCTTGGCCTGCAAAGCCCTGGCCAACACTATCCTGTGTCTCCATGGCATGACAGCCCCTCCCTGACTAGTACCACCTCACACCCCCAGAGCACTGGGCCCTGCCTGGGGCGAAACGCCAGTTGCTTGAGTCCTCAAGTGCTGCCAGACTGGGCTACAAAGCTCTGGCCCCCTACCCTTAGTTCTAACTTGAATTCTAATCATTTGAAGAGATTACTGGAGGCGACTGGGATCTCCACAGTCCACAAAGCTTCCTACCATCCAAACCTTTCCAATTGTGAGCTTCTCCACCTGACCAGGACCGATAAAGACCCATTTGTTCTGGAACATAATTAAGTATCAAGTTGCAACCACAACTTAGTCTACACTGGACCTGCAGGGAGTCAGTCACAGCTGCCCATTGACAGACCTGCCCAGCTATAAGTCTTCAGAAAGAGCCTATAGCCACATAGACCAACCACAGACCTGCTTACCCCATTCCTTGACCTAGGATCCCCAGACCCCCACTGCTTATCTCCACCTAAAGGGAACACATCAGTCTGGAGGTCAGCAACTGTACCCAAGCAAAGTTGCCAAAATCATCTAGAACATGAAGGGGAGCCCTGTGGCTCAGGATCAGGAGTCAAGGGCTAGTGCAGGGCCAGGGGCCAAGGGTGGTTTCAGCTCAGAGAAAGCCTGTGGTCAGTCACCAGAGACTGTGAGCTATTGTCCCTTGGGTGTACCACATGGGCACTCAGAGGTCCCAAGGCTCTGGAGTGTGTGGGGTGCATAGCTGGATGGTGCTGCTGGGACACACTGGCAGGAAGACCCCCACTTCCCTGCCCCAGACTCCTCTTAGTCTATATGAAGTCTCCTGACCTTGAAATCCTGACAAAGCCTGAGGTATCTGACAGCGGAGGTGGGGAGCGTACATGTATGTCCTTGTCACCTCAGTGCCATGTTCAGTACAGCACGGTATACGTGAGACTGGCCTGCCACTAGCTCGTTGTGTGACCTGAGACAGGTACTTCAGTCTCTCAGCCACAGAGTCCGCAAAGGCGGGGTGAACTCCAGCCCCAGAGGCCAGATCAGAACTCAGTTCTACAGTTTTTATCCAGCTAAAGGGCCTCAGGGCGTCTTGCTCAACTCTGGGGAAACTGAGGTCAGAGGGGTTGACAGAGAGCTTCTGGTTCCTCTTCTGGTAAACAGAAAAGTTGGAAAAGGCACCAGTGGGAAGGTGACTGTACTATACCAAGTGACTGTCCTCATCCCCCTGACAGCCTTAACCTTTGGTCAAAGTCACCAAACAGCTACCCATGAAAAGACTGCAGTAAGGGCCCCCTGGGTTTTCCATGTGCCCTTGTTCTATCTTCAGGTAGGCTCATACCTGGACAGTGGGGCAGGGGAGACTGCTGGGGGCTGGAACCAGGTGAGAGGGCCCTGTGGGTACTGCAACTGAGACCAGGCAGGCCTGAGCCCACAGCTCCCCAGAAGCCTGCTGCCACTGCTGCCTCAGGATCTCAAGATGCTGGTCCGCTGGATGACTGGAGCCCTGGGCTGGATACCTGGGCCCAAGAAGCATGGTATTGACTCCCAACTGGCTGGGACTGGCCCTAGGTACCCCCTTTTCTGAGGAGGCCAGGAAATAGGTCCAAATAATATTCCTCCATAGGAGACAACTATGGCAGGCTGGGCCGGGCCCTGAGGAAACGCTTTAGACAGGGAGCAAGAGCGGGCTTTGGTGGCCTCAGAAGGTTCATTCACACATCAAGACCTCTCAAGACAATGGGATAGCCTCTCCTTTCACAGGGGCCTCCCAAGGGACCACCTCCACCTCATTACCATCTTCCATGTCTTGTATACTCTTTCCTACTACAGAAATCAGTTGTCTTGAGGTTGCAACCAGAAATCTAAGAAATACACTAAAGCCACAGTGCAGCCCTCTCTCATATGCTAGGCCGTCAGAACCGGCAGCCCCACAGCAGTGTCTGTCACAGCCACAGTATGGTCATGCCCTTTGACTCAGCATTCACATCCAGAGAGACCACAGAAGGAGAGAAGCCTCATCTACAGAGATAGCCTGTCTGTCAGTCTGAGATGAAATGGTGGGCATGAAACTAACAGGGCAATGTGAAAAGGCATCCCTGAAAGGTACAGTATGACACGACTGCCAGGATAACCCCAAGTGGGCCAAGGGCTGGAAGAAAACTGGGATGATGACTTGGGAGGTGGGATGGAAGATGAGCTTTCCCTATTTCCTGGTCTGAGGAGGGCAGCTCAGTGCCCTGGTCAGTGGCCTTTATTAGGTCCCCGTGCTTATAGAAAATTTCCATCCTCAGTGTCCCTGGCTAAATTAGATTATCTGTGGTGTCCTGCATTGCATCAACTGATTCCACAAGTTGGCTTTTTGGTTAAGATGCTGAACATCTTGATTAGCTTACAATGAGGCAAGTCCCTTCAAAGGCCCAGAGCACTCCTGCCTGGGCAAGAATCAAGGTGTCTCATTCAGCACGGACAGCAGAAGAGGCCTGTCTGCTCCTCCCAGACAGGAAAAACAACCCTCAGCATGGCCTTGGAGGGTGCAAGTGCTGTCCAGATACCCTCAGTTAACCTCACATTAATGCCCTATGCATGGAGTCACAGATGGGGGGCTACCCATTTGGCCTGCACCACGCTAGCCCCAAATGGACAGGACTGGCCCTGGTAACCAGGTGTGCTGTGTTCTGAAGCCTTTGCTCCTGGTTCCTGGCTGCCTGCACATGTATGTGGTGGTAACTTGGGTTTGCATGATTGAAGTGGAGGGCAGGGGCTGTAGGCACCACACTGTGCCATCCCAGGCTTCTGAGCCAGCTGCTAGTTTGTGCTGAAGACACGTGGCTGGTGTCCCTGGACTCAGTCGCTCCTGCCGAGGATCCTCCCACTTTGTTATATGGGCTTCACAAGAAATGAGGTGCATGGGTTCCTCTCTGGCCTCAGTTTTCTTATCTGTGAAGTAGGAGTGAGGCAGAAATGGAAAGACCCCAGGCCAAGACCAGCTTGCCCTAACAGCGTTGAGCCCAGGCAGATGCAGAGTCAATAAAACCTGTTGCTGCTGAGAATACCCTGTTGTGTGCCCTGTTCCTCAGAGGGGTGGGAGGTCAAACACTCATGGCACAAGGGTCTACAGAGCAAGTCAAAACAGGGGCAGCCCTCAAGATGGGAGCTGGGGGTGATGAGCAGCCATCTCACCTACTGTCAGTGCTGGAAGCTCCCCAGCCCCAAGGCCCAGAGAGGGCAGGGACTTTCTCAGGACCGCACAGGAGGTGAGCTAGACAGAATCCTCGAACCTGGCCCCACAGAAACTCCCTCTCTGGGTCCTCTAAAGGGCTGCTGGACACAGGCCTCACCCTCGGAAATAGTTGACCAATTTCGCTTCTGTGAGGTGACCCTGCACCATGGCTGCCAGGAAAAATGCAACTTCAAAAGTTATTTTTCACTGTGGTTTAAGGTAAGAGCAGCGAAACAGTTTCATGTTGGTGCTGCTGATGTTATCTCTGGCCCAGACCTGCTCTTTCAACCTGAGGGATGATTAATTAAAATCTTTCTCCCTTTTTTTGTCAACCTCATGGGAAGATCGGCAGGAACTTCCCAAGCCCTTCCCTCAACATACTATCTGGATGCTCACCCAAGGTGAAGTTCAGCACTTCCTTCAAAAGCCTGCAGTTCTTGTGTAGGTGGAGGAAAACCTTTTAAAAAGTTACTTTTGCTTTTATTGCATTATTGTACAAATGAAGTGCACAAATCTTAAGTATATAGTTCAGTGACTTTTTATATTTATACCTATATAACCAGCACTCAGAGAAACACAGACCATTTTCCAACACAACCAAAGCCTTCCTTGTGCTTCCCTGCTCTTAATCAGTATCCTGTCTCCAAGTATAGCCACTATTCCAACCTCTGCCAACATAGTTTTGCCCATTCTTGAACTTCATTTAAATGGAAGCATGTACTATACCCTGTTAATGTTTGACTTCTCTCATTCAACACTGTGTCCGTGCAATTCTTTAGTTATTGCAGATCATTGTAGTGTTATTTTTCATTGTTGTATAATATTCCATTGTAAAAATATCCCACAATTTATTTTCCTATTCTAGCCAGGTGCAGTGGCTCATGTCTATAATCCCAGTATTTTGGGAGCCTGAGGCCAGGAGTTTGAGACCAGTCTGGTCAACACAGCAAGACCTCATCTCCACTAAATAAATAAATAAATAAATAAATAAATAAATAAA
>NW_016107391.1:10122690-10167896 GCF_001604975.1 Cebus imitator | reverse complement strand
AAACATTTTTTTTAATTTAAAATTTTTTTCCTATTCTACTGCTGATAGACATTTGGGCTGTTTCCACTTTGGGGCTAATATTAATAAAGCTTCATTGAGTGTGATTGTACTCATGTTTTGGTGAGCATATGTTTAGCTTTCTTCTGGAAATGATGGGAATGACATGGAATTGCTAGGTCATTGGATATACATATTTTAGCTTTAGTAGGTACTTAGAAATATTTAATATTTTCCCAAGGAAAAGTCTTTCATGAACAACATCACTGTTGGTTTTCCTGCCTTTTGTAGACACTGCTTATCCACCAGACACTGGAACTCTCCCCAACTTTCACATGATCTGAGCCTGCTTCCTGAACGCTCTCATCACTATTGGAAATTCTTCTCTACGTTGTTGACTCCTGCATGTCTGTTTTGGGAGAGGCAGCTCACAAAGGGCCCGGTTTGACATGGATGTGGATGATGTCTTGCCAGCGCACTGTGGAGTTCAGCCCTTGTCTACAAGGTCTCAGAGCCTCTGGGAGGCGCCAAGGAAACTGATGTGCTGCTATCCCATGTGGAGAAACCAACTGGAGAGGACTGGGTACTGTCCTGGGTTCCTCTTGAGGTCTCAGTCCCTTAGTCAGTCCCCTACCATATCCGGTGTATTCACCTTCCTAGCCCCTTTCCAACCTGCCCACTTCTCTGTGTCTTTATGGCTTTGCCTTGACCCAGCCCACCTCACTAATGCAGACAGTCACCCCAAATACCCACAGATCTTGTCTTTAGACAGACCCTTCCTGCTTCTCTCCCCACAGCAGCTACTCATTAATTCATTACATAAATACGTACTGAGCGCCTACAATGTGTCAGGAACTGGGTGGGACAGGCTCTGAAAGGAACCCAACCCTTGAGGAGCTTACACTTTAGGAGTTACTCTGGCTGTGTGTTACAAGGGTTGGCTGCTGGCTCAGCATGAACTCCAAGTCCTTTGGTCTGACCTAAGACCCTCCCTTACTGCTCTGGCCCCATTGGCCCCTGCAGACAAACCTTTAGCCTCACTGCTCACCACCCATCTCCGTCATATCAGCCCTGGACCCCAGTAACACAAACCAGCCACAGCTGTCCCACCATCATTTGCTACCCTTGCCTGGAATGCACCCCAGCCAAATGGTTGACATCTGTCCCCACAATGGGGTAAGACCAATGTCCAGTGGGAGGTGGAGAGGTCTTGCACTGGGGCCCCTCTTCAACACCTACTCTGAGGCTTGCCTGCCCACCTCTTGGGCCACAGGAGTGCACTATCATCTGTTTCTCAGGGGACTATGAGGGTCTCTTCTCTGAACTACTGCTTTATCTCCCAGCTCTGGGGAGGGCCCCTCATGGCATCAAGTGCCAGCAGTCACTATGTTCCAGAGCCTGATGAAAGTGAGCCTCGTTTCATCTCTGAATAAAAGAAATGCACACAGGTTTTAAAGAAGTCCAGATGGAAAGGCAACATCCAATTTTCCCAAGTTTAGAAAATGCTCTTGCGGCCAAGATCAGCAGGAGACTATAAGCAGGTACTAAGTACGCAGCCAGGGCTGTTATCAAAAATAGCATCTGTGAAGGAGCCAAGGCCCCTGGGGCCATCCAGGAGCCAGGGGAGCTGGGAGCTCAACAGGAGCACAGTTGCCAGCTGTTTTTCCCACTTAACGCATTTGGGAACCATCTCAAAGGAAGCTGCAGGAGGGAGGGAAGCCCAGCTCTCTGAGAATGTGTCACATTTCCTCCAGTTAGGCCTGGGGCAGCCCCAAGCTCTCCTGGTGGAGGCCCTGGCTCCTGCCCAGGCCTCTTCCTCTACCAGACTGGATAAGTGTGAGGTCATGTTCTGGGGAAGGGTGGGGAGGGGAGGCCAGAGAAGCAGCAACTGGGCTAGAGCCACAGTCAGAAACAACACAATAACAGGATAACTCATAGTCTCTCCTCTCCCCTCACACTCCAGGAAGCTGTCCCTGACTGAATTCCACAGCCCTCAGGTCCCTTCTCCCACTGGGATTCTCTGGGGCAGTTTCTGTGGGTACCTCTCAGTCCTGAACTGAAATGGAAGCTCTCTCTCTTCTCAGGGCTAGGGGCAGCCCTGGGAATTAGACAGACCCTAATGCTTCCTCTCACCGATCCAGCACCGGACATGCACAGCAACCAGTGGTGTTGGAACCCAGGTGGAAATAAGAAGAAGCTGCCAGAGCCTCAAGCCATGCACTGGAACACAGTCATACCAAAGGTTCTTGTGCCTGTGGGGTCAAGGAACAGAGATATGCAGCCTTGGGCTCTGTGACGAAACAAAAATGGTCGTGGGCCCAGGTTCCCAAGTTGTGATGAACCCCCTGTTAGGAAGGAGCATCTAATCTTAGACTCTGTCAAGCTGAAGGGCCAGGAGTCACAAGCAGACAGACAGACAGACACAGCAGGACCATGATGGGGCAAACAGACAGGCATAGCTCAGGCTCCTGGCAGTGAGGAGTAAACGGACAGACACTGACAACAAT
The DNA here is from genome assembly GCF_001604975.1 of Cebus imitator. Classification (NCBI taxonomy): domain Eukaryota; kingdom Metazoa; phylum Chordata; class Mammalia; order Primates; family Cebidae; genus Cebus; species Cebus imitator. Next base: position 10,165,392 of record NW_016107391.1, on the reverse strand, counting down.
TAGACTCAGCGAGAGCCTGGAAAGGACAGATGGAAAGACAAGGGGGAACATGGGCAGAAAAATACTGACAGACACAGAGGAGATGGCAGACTTGGTTAAAGCCCCTGGCAAGGACAGACAGAGATGCAGTTGCAAGCTGTGGTCAAGTTGAAATGTGGCCATTCTATCTCTGAGCTGAGCCCCTGACAGCAGATCCAGATTCTCTTGGAGGTTCCTTCTCTTGGCACTGTGATTAGAGGATCTGTGGAACTCTTGGGGCCCATCTCTCCAGGACTATAATGCTCTCAACCTCACAAGTACCAGGAAGGTGGCAGGCTACAGCCCTCACTGTCCTTGGAGTCAGACTCAAGAATCAACCCATTCTTCTTTTTTTTCCTCCCCTTCCCGGCCTGTGGGGCAGAGAAAGTCTCCTTGATATCTCTCCTGGGGCCATCTACTCATAGCATGGTGGCTGTCCTTTTCCTGGAAAAGGTTTTTTTTAGGAATCACTATGAGTCCAGACTCTAGGCACAGGGGACAGTGCCCAGCAGAGGCTGCAGTCCAGCATTTCCATGACTGTCAGAGGATGCTGAGCTCCACTTGGCCGCCTTCTCTTCTTTACCAACCCCCATGACCCCCAGGTCCCAGAGGCCTGAGGGCCTAAAACGTTTTGACCCAGGGGAGCGATTCCAGGCCAGGTGAGGATAGGGTGATTAGTTCCCTTCATAGCTGCGAAGACTGAGGCTGACTTGAACACACTCTGCTCTGAGTCTGCAGGGTCCAAGAACCCCCTTGGGGTGAGCTGAGGCTTTTCTACTTTCAGGGGACCTTTGTGCCAAAAGCATGACCAGGCTGCCTGCCTGCCTGCCTGCCTGCCTGCGGTTGGGTTCCACGGGAAGCAGACTCTGAGACTTTGTGGAAGGGAAGGGAAGGAAGCTGGATTGAACAGAGGGAGATACTGGACAAAATAGAGTCACAACAAAAGTTTCAGCTGATCCCAAGGATACTTCTGGAGCTGCGATGGTCCTTCAGAGTCTTCCTATGTTGGGGCAAGGAGTTCAAGCCTTTATGCCTTCCTTTTGATCAGTAATTGGATCTAAGCTGTCCCTGGAAGGAAGCATGACCTTAGGCATGTAAATTTTCTTCAGCCAAGGAAATCTCCATGGAGGGCTGGCCACTAAAAGCTGTCTTCCAGCAGTGCTTGCAGGCAGGGGTAATCAGCACTTGACTCCTGAAGGGTGTTCAGGGCAGCATATCACAGTGTCCACCACAGTCCATCCCTTGAGCTGTTTGGATCCACTTCTTCATATAAACATTTCCCACTGGTTCTGGGAGCAGCTCCTCCAGGATTTCAGTGCTGTGCTATCAATAACTGGTTCTCAAAAAAAAAAAAAAAAAAAAAAACTGCCATGGTATAAAAACTCCCACCATCACAAAGCTACCAATAGTTTAAAAACAGGCTGGCAACAACTTTAGCTATGGGATCTCACAAGCAAGTAGCCAGCTTTAGCATAACAATGATTCAGTAGGCTTCTCCTCCTGGGAGAAGACTTAGAAGAGGAAGGTTCACAATGAACTACAGTGCCTGCTGTTGCAGTTGATCTCAGGGCCATAAATGACATTCATCATCTCCTCCTCTACTATCCATTCCAGATTCCCCCTCACCTTCAATTAGCACCTCTGCTCATCCTGGTGGCTTACGTGGTAGCATGACCCAATCCCTCATCTCTACGGGGTCTGACTCCATCTTAGGCTGGGACTGTTGCACTTGTCCACTTACTGTCAAAATTGGGACAGGGAGTAATAAAGAGGTATCCAACTGGATCACCAGGGTGCCACATGTATGCCTCCCTGCTTCTACTTACCTGCTCCTGATGATCAGGCTCAGGTACCCCTGCCAAGATGCCGTCTCCCTTCTTTCCAGCTAGTTCCTAGACACAAGAAGGCTGAAATGCCCTGGCAGCATCCTTAGCTGATAGTCTAATGGGACTTTTGCTAGAAATGTTCCCTCCTGGGGAACCAGGATCTCCAAACCCACAGAGCCCAGACTTGCAGCGATGGGAGGTATATATTTTCCAAGTGGGTCGCTGGGAATGATGGTAAAGGGAGCCACTTGTGCTTTAATCTCTTGGTTCTGAAACTCTTGTATTATACCTACTGGAATACAGCTCCATATAAGGTCTTTGATTTACAGTGAGAACTGTATCCTGAAGGATAGGTCATTATCCTGTAACATACCACCCCAAGCTGGTGCGTCAACTATGCCTTCAACAGGCTGTTGTCCAACATTCTACCAAATTGACAACACCTGAGTGGTGCAATATGTGATACGACTAGTAGATCCTATGGTCATGGACCTGTGCTTCCACTTTCTTTGGTATATCCCTCTGTCTGATATTATATGAGATCCTAAACCAGTTGAATAAAAAAACTCTGAAGGCCCTTGGTTAGTGATGCTGGCTGTAGCCCTGCAGCCAGGAAAGGCAGCCCCATACCTAAAGTGTGTATTTATTCTTGTCAAAATGAATCGTTGGCCCTTCTGAGGTACAAGAGGGATACTGTAGTCAACTAGCAGTGGGGTGGTCTCTTGATCTCTTTGAGGCCAAGTATTGTATCTGAACTTATTTGGGAATCAAGCTTGAGCTTTTATATTCTCCATCAGCTGGACACAAGAGATCACGCATGCAGCCATAGGTGAGAGCCGAGGGAAGGTTTTGGTGTCCTGGAGTTGGATGGTACAGGTTCTGGGTCACCTCCACCTGCAGCTACTTGTGCCCTCCAATCCTGCTCATTGGTTCCAGTTGTACCACTTCAATCTTACGATGGATTGCTTTTGAGCCCACCTGACCTTATGGCTTAGTAAGTCCCACAAAAACCAATTCATCATGGTGGTTCTTGCTGCATGGTCACTGAGTCAGGCCCTCTAGGCCTACTAAAGCTCATAAATATGGCAGAGCTATTTTTCAAAAGGTATATAATTCTCCAGTGCAGATGATATGGGGCCTTGTTCCAGAATCCTAGGAACAGTGTATTTTCCTAGTACAGATACTTTTAAAACCATAGTATCTGATGACTCATGTGGCGCACATGGCAGGGCTACATGTACCACACCCAAAGAGCCCTTCCCTGCCTGGGGTCCCACTCAAAGATGTCAGGCTTTTGTGTCACTGCCAGGTATATGGTTCAGAGTAATATTCCCAAGTGTGTAATAGGTTGCATCCATAACTCTAAGAGGTCTGCCAAACATTCTGCTTCCTTCTTCGTGGTGAGAAGTACAAGGTATAGTGATTTGCCCTATACTTTGGTGGAAATTTTCTGCATGCTCCAGACTACTGGATTCCTAAAAATTTTACTGATATGGCAGGCTCTGAATATTCATAGGGCTTATCTTCAGGAGTGCATGTGTCTTGCCATGGCCACCAGTCTCATCTGATTGGCGTATTATCAATAGAGTAGATCAGTGTGATGTTCTGCAGGATGCCCAGGTGGTTCAGACCTCTTGGAAATATGTTATGACAGAGGGCAGGAGAGTTAACTTTGCCTTGGAAATTTGAACTGTTGTTTGTCCCAAGTGAATGCAAACAATTTCTAATAGGGGTGGAAAAGAATGGATTCACCAAATCAATAGCCACACACTGTGTGCCTGAGGCCATGCTAATCTGTCGCAGTGAAGACACATTTGGCAAGCACAGGAGCTGCAAATGGGGCTGCTATTGAATTGGTAGTAGCGTGCTGTCATCTTTCAGGATTTAACCGGGTTTTTCTGGTAAAGTAAATGAAAATATGATGGACTCCCCTTTAGGTCTTTAATGGTGGCAATAATTTCTGCCATTAACCCTGGAATGTGATATTGTTCTTGATTTACTATTTTGGCTGGGATGAGGAGGTTTTGAAGGCTTCCACTATGATGTTATTACCACACAGGCCAAGGATGCAATGTAGGGGCTGTGCTAATTGTCAAGTGTGTTGATCTGATTATATCACTGAGGGTCTGTGGACCCAGAAGGACTACTATTAGCAGAACTTGGGCCCGGAATCTATTGCCTGGCCCACATAACCCCTCATTCTAACAAGAAGATTTTGGTGCCACTTCAGGTTCCTAGGTACCTGGGTTCAAAAGTCTTTCACATGTTTGGATATTCTCCTTCCTAGTATGTAGTTATTCAAGTTAAGTCCCTACAGGTCCCCTTGGGAAAGGGCTGGGGAAATCGTTATCATGCACACTTGCTGTGGTGGTATGGTATTCTTCCTTCTGGGAGATCTGGTTGCTCCTGCAATCACTAGGTTCTAAGTCTTAAAACTGGTTCAGATCTGGAAACTTGGCAAGTGACTTTTTGTTGGCATAACTGGACTCATTATCCATGATTGATTTCTTTTTCATGCACAGAATAACCTACAGTGTTATTGGCTGGCCATCTATTGTGACCTTCTGGATGCTATGTTCTATTAACCATCTCTATAACTCCCAGGGAGTCAGGGTCCTCTTAGCTGCCATTCTGATCTTGCCACTCAGACAACTGAGCCCATCAGACTTGCGAGCTTTAGGTGTTATGACCTGGTCTCTATTATTTCAGAGTCCTATCACCCCTACTGCTATCCGTGAGCCCAGTTCTGTCATATTTCAGTGATGGCCTATTTTAGTCACCATTTTACTTCTTAGTGATATTGGTGTCCTTTTTTCTAGCACATTTCTTGTTCTGGTATCTTCTTGGCCTTCAGGTGAGTATTCTGGACTTGCTTAGTACATTTGTTCCTGCACACCCACATCCTCTGCAGTCTGCCACAGCCATTCTGGCTACCCTCACTTAATACAGGCCATCCTCTTCCCATCTAGGAATCATCCTAACAATGTATTTGCACCAACTCTTGGGGCCTTGACACAGTTTAAAATACTTTATCCTAGAAGAATGTTCCCATATCCATAGACTCTTTTGTCCAAATTCCTGTTGGTCCAGAATCCAGTCCTGTGCATACTCTCCAAGCTCCTCCTGCTAGTAATTTCTGGATAGGACCAGAGTTTTCTTTAAGGTATAGTCCTTTTCTACACTAGCAAGTTTAGCATTTCTGGCCAGGTTAGGTTTTGACTTAACCCTAGTTATTGGCCTAGCATGAAGAGGTAATGCAGGAGCAAATTCTGGGGGAATGAGAGAACATATCTTGCAGGACAGAAGCCTCTGTATTTTTTTTTAAAGTAAGAAGCAATTTCTAGTTCTCTTTTTTTTTTTTTTTTTTTTTTTGAGAGACAGAGTCTCCGTCTGCTGCCAGGCTAAAGTGCAGTGGCGCGATCTCGGCTCACTGCAACCTCCGACTCCCTGGTTCAAAGGATTCTCCTGCTTCAGCCTCCCAAGTAGCTTGGATTACAGGCATGTGCCACCATGCCTGGCTAATTTTTGTATTTTAAGTAAATATGGGGTTTCACTATGTTGGCCAGGATGGTCTTGATCTTCCGATCTTGTGATCCACCTACCTCAGCCTTTCAAAGTGCTGGGATTACAGGCGTGAGCCACTGTGCCCAGCCACAATTTCTAGCTCTTAATAGAGATGAGTAGGTCACTTCTGCAGGTCCAGAATGTTTGGTGAAATCTGAGGATTCAAGATACTCAGGTGCAACAGAAGTCCCCATCCCATGTGCCAGGGTCTCATTCTTCCCCAAGCAGGGCTCTGACCTTGGGGTAAGAGACCTGCCTTGATTGGGAATATAGCCGTCTTTGGAGCTTAACTACTTTGACAAATACAGCTGGGTCTGGTTCTCAGCTTTTTCTACTTTTCTATAGATGCACCACAGAAGCCTATGGACTTCATCCTTATCTTTTCATTGCCAATTAATCACTCTAAGCTCTTCATTATCTTTTACTGAAAATCAGTCAACCTTAGCAATTCCACTGTCCTTGCAATGGCTAAATTCCCCCATATTTCTCAAACACCTGATGCACTGCACCATCTAATGCATTCTCTTCCAACATGAGTAAAAGTTTTAACAATTGCACTATTACCATGGGCCAAAAGCTGTCTGCTTCATCTGCCACCTGTGATGGGAGTCCTCATTGGCAGCCAACGGTGGGTGATCTAGCTCCAAAATCCCATCTTAGCATCTCATTTTTTTTTAATCACTCCTAAAGCCAGATGCCATAGATTAGGTTCTATAGGAAACAGACTCTGAGTAGGAGATGAGCAAGCAGAACCTTTATTAGGAAAAGCTCTTGGGGTCAACATCAGTGGAAATGAGGACAAAAACAGGAATTGGCAAAAGGAGAAGTGGAGCTACCATGCAGTTCCAGCCGAGGTTCCAGCTGAGACCAGGAGAGCTCACCTATGATGATCCTTCAGAGTTTTCCCCAGAAGGAGAAGGAGCCAGGCCTTTATACCTTCAAATTTATCAGCTGGTAGATGCGGGCTCCCTGCAGAAGCAAGCGTGACCTTACACAGGGCAATTATTTTTTAGCAGTGGTCCAAAATAGGGCTGACAGCTGGAGCTGTCTTCTGGCAACTCTCCTACCAGCTGGTGAAATAAATCTTTCATTCATAAAGGGGGTGGGAGTTGGAGCTGTGTATCACAGCATCCACAAGACCACCTTAAAAAGCCTGCACATATCTTGTCCCTGGGCAGATAGGTCAGAGCCTGATGCTTACAAACCACGCTTCCCCCCACAACCCTGGCAACTGGGATTCTGTTGCTTTAGCTTAATCCTCTTTCCTACTGGGACACATAAGCCCAGGGAAGAGCCTCACTCGGCCGTTCTCAGGTACTCAACTCCTCAGGAAAAATGGCTACAGGGTCCTTCTCCCCATCTAATATTAAGTACTCACTGTATCTCAGCCACCAGGAATCAGAGACACCTGTCAGGTAGTCTTTGTCCCTAGTAGTGAGCAGATTTAGTATCATCTGGGTTGAAGCAGCTAGAGTTCCTTGGGCAGTCTAAGAAATGAGGAGGAGTCATCTGCCAAGTGGCAAAGGGGTAGAGAAAAACATGCCTGAGGCCAAGCACAGTGGCTTACACCTGTAATCCTAACATTTTAGGAGGCTGAAGCGGGCAGACTGACTGAGCTCAGGAGTTCAAAACCAGCCTGGGCAACACAGTGAAACCCCATCTCTACTAAAAATAAAAATAAAAAAATTAGCTGGGCGTGGCAGCATGTGCCTGTAGTCCTAGCTACCTGGGAGGCTGAAGCAGGAGAATTTCTTTAATCCAGGAGGCGGAGGCTGCAGTGAGCCAAGATCGCACCACTGCACTCCAGCCTGGGCAACAGAGCAAGACTGTCTCAAAGAAGAAAAAAAAAAAAAACAAAACTATATCTATATCTATATATATAGATATAGATATATATATATGTCTGTGATGGGATGCCTTAAAGAGAGCCCTTCAACCAGGCCAGGTGACCTGGTAAGAGGCATAGTGGGGTTAGGCTGAAGCTAGATCAAAAAATTCTGGACCTAGTAGCTTGCATTTAGGATGTCTCCATAATCATGGAGTTTCTCCCCAAAGAGGGGAAGGCAGAAGCATGTCTGGGAACACCACTAGTCTGAGGTGTTTTTTGTGGGATGGCAGGTTATGAAAAGGTAGTGACCCTTGTTGGAGGATGCAGACCTTGATTTGGCCTTTGGACCACAAGTTTGAGATCTATAGGGTAGCCTAAGAGAGAAGGACCAAGCCCCAGGGAACTTGGAAACCTAGAAGGTGGGGAGAGGAGGAGGCAGCTGTGTAAGAGGCTTGTAAGAACTGGTCACAGAGGAGAAAGAGAACAGGAGCGGTGGCATCATAGAAACCATGAAGGGCAAAGAAGTCAGAAAATACCCTGATCCTGGAGGAAGCAGGTTGGTGTGGGGGTGAAGTGATATCTGTTGGTAGGGGCCTTGGGGCAGGTGTGGGGGATAGGGAAATGGAACAGGTCTGGACAATTCAGGTGACTTGGGGCTGGGAGCTTTGGACAGGCTGTATATTAAGTAGTTTCAGGGGAAGCCTCCCTTTCTGAGCATTTGCCATGGCCTTGCTAGAGCAGGATGGACAGGAACTATACTCAGGTCCAGGTGACAGCTCATGCCAGGGTTTTCCCAAGGAGGCGGATCCAATCAATCCACCAGTCCATTCTGGCAGCTTTAAGCTCTTCTCAGGCAGGGTAACAACCAACCATTTCAAGGGCTTTCCAGTGGGCTACACTTGTTCTGTCCCACAGGATCTATAGGGAAACCCCAGCTCTAGGCAAACAGACCCCCACCCCCTGACTAAGTCCTCCAGAATCTGGGCCAGAGGCCAGGGTGGGGCAAGACACTGAGTCAGGACAGAGGTTTTCTGGCTTCCTTAGTTTGTGTCCACAGACATCCTCACTATCCTAGGAGATGACCCCAGCAGGAGTGGGGAGCTGAAGCCTGAAGAGTCACTGAAAAGGCTTACATAATTTCCTTAATGCTCACCACAATCATGTGAGAGAGAGATCATGACCCCTTTCACAGACAGCATCACTGAAGCTGTGAAACGACTTGTCTGCTAGACAGTGGAAGAGACGACACTTAAACCAAAGTCTCTGTGACTCCTCAGGGGCCCTTCCATGACTCTTCCTGCTACTTGGGATCAACCAGTCAGGATGAGACACTGAAAGGGATGCCAGGTCTTTGTTATGTTGCATCTGAATGCTATCCCCTGCCAGCCCATCCACCATACCTAGACTGCCTCTCCTATCTAGTATCTCAGCCCTCCAGACCCTTACTCCTCCTTAAGACTCCAGCCCTCACCCCCCAGTTCCTCCCAGACTTCCCAGATTCTTCACAACCACCAGTGTGGAGGAGCCCATTGTATCAATGAAGAGTCTAAAACACAGAGGAGCACAGGGAGCCAGGGGCAGAGATCACATGGATATGACACTTGTCCTATGGCAGCTGCCCAAGTGTCCATGAATAGCAGAGAAGAGGGACAGCAGCCCTGTGTCTCAACCACCAGAGTGAGGACAAGGGTGAGGCTTCTGGGGCAGTCCCAGGTCCAGGGCCTTTAGAGGGGATCTCCTCTCCTTGCTCTCCACAGGAAACATGTGGTGCTGGCCAGCCAGCCACAGAGGTCTGGGCATCCCCAGGGAGCAGCACAGAGGTACCCAGCAGCCTCCACCCCTCCACCCTCTGGCTCTCTTCCCACCTCTATCATGCTGGCAGCTGCACTTCTTATCTCCAGGACTTGGCTTCCTGCTGCTTTTAAAGAAACATGTGGCCTACTGGCTTGCAGCCACTAGGCCAAGAGGCCTTGCCCCATAACTCCTGGGGTTATGGCAGGCTCATGCCTTGCTCCCCACAAGGAAAGGCTATCCTCTCCACTCAGCACTCAAGTCAGCCTGAGGACTGCTTGACAACTCAGTGAGCTGGCAATGTGAGCTCTTCTTAAGAATGGATGCATCCATCCGTCCATCCATCCATCCATCCATCCATCCAATAAATAGCTTTTGAGTACCAATCTACCATGTATCAGGCATTGTCCTGGGCATTAGGAGCAAGCGAGACAAATTGTCTGCCCTCTTGGTGCTTACAAGATAATAAAGAAGACAGTAAAGTAGTAAATAAAATAATTCTTAAGATAATGTCAGTGAAGATAATAAAATAAAATACAGAGTGGAATAACAGGCATTGGAGACTTCAAAAGATGGGAGGGGGTGAAGGTTGAAAAATTACCTATTGGGTACGATGTTGACTATTCAGGTGCTGGCTACACTGAAAGCCCAGACTTCACCACTACAAAATATATCCATGGCACCAAAACTGCACTTGTGCCCTTTAAACCTATTTTAAAAATAAAAATAAAATAAATAGAATATGTGATGATGGCATGGAAGATTTTAGATGGTTGATGGGAGCCTTTCTGAGAAGGTGGCATTTGGCTAAGATCTGACTGACAAGAGGGAGCTAGATTTATGTTTTTAAAGGATCCCTCAGGCTACCGTGCTGGCCAAAAGTCAGTAAGGGGATCAATGAGAAGGTTTTTATAATTGCTTTGCCACAGTTGATGGCCTGAACTAGAGAGTGAGGGTAAAAAGGGGGAGAAGTGGTCAAGGAAGGGCTGACAAAGGAATAGAGGACAGAGGCTGGGGCACAGGAGGCTGGCCAGGTTCACTGCTCAAGGTCTTGGCAGGTGGAGGCTTTTCAACACCTCTACCCTTTGCTCCTCAGTTGGCCTACATACTTGAAGGCCCCTGCCAAATGCCCTGGGACAGGGCCAGAAGTATCCAGAAGGAAGTGGGAACAGACAGCAAGGGAGCCCTGGGGCCGGGTCTAGCTGGGCTCTGTCCTCACTGGCAGGGAACTCTGACTCTGATCATAAAAAGGTTTGAACTTGAGATGCAGCAAGTGCCCTTCTACCTGGTGCTCTTGTACCTTGAACTGACAGAACTTTAACAGGTGGACGCCATAGCAGCTGCTTGTTGACTGCCTGGCACTCAGCACCTTGACCTGGTCATAATCCAAGCAGATGCCCAGAGGGTGATGCCCACTAAAGTTGCAGCTCATTGGTGATAAAAGTGCCCAAGCTGAAATGCTCCTGGTCTGCAACAGCTTTTGAGCTCCTGGCCATGGGGAGAGCAGAGAGGCATGTTTGAATAGGGGTAGTGGTACAGAGCCGAGGGAAGGTGGCTTCCAGGAGAGTTGTCATCAGAGGTCTACTACTCACCTCGTGCTCACCACCAAAAAGAGCTCTCCTCTCCACTCAGCATCCAAGCCACAAAGACACCAGAGCAGAGGGACTGGGGATGCCAAGGTGAAGGGGGCAGAAATGGAAGCAAGGGCAGTTGAAGCATAAATGGCAGTAGCAGGGGCCTTGTGTAAGCATCCAGTATTGGGACAGAAATGATCCACTAAAGTCACTCCAATCAGCAAACCTCAGTGGCTTGGGGCAGGGTGGATGTCAGTGACATGTCCAGTCATATCCCCCTTGGTGGTTTGGTACCCGGTAGTGAGACTCCAATGGTCAGAGAGTATGAAAATTGTGCCATTTTCAAGAGCTGGGCTGCCCTGGACTCTAAGAATGAGCCCAGGAAAATGTTGTGAAACCACGATAATACTAGGCTTCCAATATGAAAGACACCATGGCTGAACGGCAGGTACTCAGATGTTCTGCTTCTGCACAATTTTTTAGCTTTCTTGAGAGACCATTTGGGAACTTGGACTGTCTCTTGAACTGTTTTACATGCTAATGAATCCAGTGTATTTGAGATTCACATGCAAATGTCCACAATGGCAGGTGCCATGAATCAAATCTCCAGGATTTAAACAGAATAAAGATGAGGTTCCCATTCTCATATATGCCAGTTCTACAGGAGGCCTGCATCTAGATCTTCTGGACTGAAAAATCTTGTTATCCTGGAGCTGTCAAAGATGTCTCAGGTTTACCTGAGCCATCACTTACCACCAACAAGTGTGTAGAGCAGGGGTGTCCAATCTTTTGGCTTCCCCTGACCACATTGGAAGAAGAAGAATTGTCTTGGGCCACACACAAAATACACTAACAATAGCTAATGAGCTTAAAAGGAAAAAAAAAAGTCTTAATGTTTTAAGAAAGTTTACAACTTTCTTAAAAGTTGTTGGGCCACATTCAAATTTGTGTTGAGCCACATTCAAAGCTGTCCTGGGCCACATGTGGCCCACAGGCTGTGGATTGGACAAGCTTGAGAGGGATACTACAAACCTCAAGTTGTTCTTACATTTCTACCTGGAGAGAAGGCTTTCTCAGACAGTGAGCAAGTGACTAAGAGTGCACATGGCTCTGGGTCTAAGCAGTCACCAACCTCAGCTAAAGATGGAAGTTTGGGCACTTCTAAGGAATCTATTTAGCTAGACAACACTTTCTCACACACCCTACCCTGGCATGTCCATCATGGTGACAGCACAGTCAGGTGGCTGCTCAGATGAAGCAATGTAACCACTGAAAACTTTATTACACAGGTACCACACAAATCTTACTTGGACATTTCAGAGACATCTTTACAAACTAGCCTATTGTCCTAAGAATGATTTAAGTTTACTGTTAAAAATTCAAACAAGTAAACAGCATCCCACATCCAAAGATGGCCCTTGGGTAGCATCCTTCCAGGTACCTCAATTTTCTCATCCATAAAGTCAAGTATATCCAACTATTACCTGTATGAAAATGCTTCTACTGTACAGACTATAACCTTTCTTGTTTTGTTCATTTAACAATTGTAATGTGCCACATGCCAACAATATTATTCAAAATCAAATGATTCAAATAGCAAAGATAAAGCTGTGACCTCATATTAAGTCAGCCTATTATCTTTTATGACAAAAATGTAGTTTTGGAGAAACTCCTTCCTTTCTTGAACTACTGACATTGATTAACATTTACTAACAATGGTTAACTGTTCTCAAACATTTACTAAGTTCCGGGCACAGTGCTACTAAGCATTTTTGCATATACTCACTTAATTCATATAAAAAGCTTCTCTGAACCTTTGTTCTTCAACTATAAAATGGGAATACTAATAGTGCCTACCTCACAGGTAAGTAATTTTTCAACAGTCGCATAACAACCTGGGGGTGGAGAGGACAAGGAGTGATATGGATGTGGGTGTGTGTCTGTAGAACCAAACTCTGTTCTGCTGAAGAGATCATGCCTCCTGCTCGTCTGACACTAGCGGAGTGACTGACATGGAAATGGTGAGCACATAGATGGGGGCTGTCTGGGCTCTGCAGTACCCCTGATGCAGAAACTCATTGTCACACCAGTGTGTCAACATCATCCAGAAACTTTTGACAAATCTAAAGACCTTATTAGCAACAGTGAAAGTTTCCTGAAGAGTGAGAAAACCACAGGGAGGAGGCTGTCTTGGCATCTGATTGGTACATTATTTCTACAGAAAGGTAATTAACCAAATTGGTTTGGGGACCCCAATTGTTCACGCTTTACCACCTCTTTGAGAGAGAAAAAGGGAAAGTGACATTTACTAAGAGCTAGCTAGGTGCTAGTGCTAAGGCCTTTCATATATTATCATATTTAATCCTCACTACAGGCTGTCAGTACACCTCACAGGCTGTAGTGAGGGCTACATTTTATATATATATATTATATATATAATATAAATATATAATTATATTTGTCTTCCTTGTCTCAATTAATGTTAAATCCTTCTTTCCAGCTGCTCAGAGAAAAATCCTTGGAGTCATCCTTGACTCTGATCTCTCTCTCACACTCCACATCTAAACCATCAGCAAATGCTGATGGTTCTCCTTCAAAAATAGGTCCAGAATCCAACATTTCCCATTTCTCACCCCTTCCACTGAATCCATGATGATTCATGCCACTATTATCTTCTAGAATATACTTCAGTGGAAGCCTAGCTAATTTCCCTGCTTCTATCTGTGTCCTGCTCTATAATCTATTCTCAACTCAGCAGCCAGAGTGATCCTGTTATGCTCTAGGTCAGATTATATCCCTCTGGTCAAAACCCTCTCAGAGCTCTTGTTTGACCAGAGAAAAGCCATAGTTCCCACAATGGCCTACAAGGTCTGCATCATCTTCCCCTTTATTTTTCCATCCCTCTGTTTTTCCCTGTGACTCTCCCCACTCACTCATTCTGCTCCAGCCTTTCTTGCCTCCACAATGCTCCTTGAATACACAAGCCTCAGAGCCTTTGCACTGGTCTTCCCTGTGCCTGAAAGGGGCTAACGCCTTCAACACCTTCAAGTCTTTGCTCAGATATTATTTTCTCAGAGATCTGCCATGCCCACCCTGTTTAAGATGGCAGCCCCTTCTACCACCACTCCCAGCACCCCTTGTCTTGCTCTGATTTTTTCCCATAGCACTTACTGCCTCCTAACCTGTTAACAGCTTTGTTGTTTTTTTTGTACCTCTCATGCTATAATATGTGTTTCTGAAGGCAGGACACTTATCTATTTCCTCTACTGATCACTCCCAAGTACTTAAACTAGTACCTGGCACATGGAAGCTGCTCAGGAATTTATGTTGAGTGAATGAATGAGAGAGTAAATGAATGAACTTGATGGGGGCAAATTTGAAGTTACAAAACTGTCCAAGGTGTGGCAATTAGCAGGAAGCAGAAAGCAGCAGAAATTGGAGTCAGGTGTCTCAGATTCCAGAGGTCTGGCTATTTTCACCAAATGCCTCTCAGGAAGAATGAGGCAAAGGATCCAAAAGCATTGTGACTGTGGAACATTTGCCTAAATGACAGTCAGAGGACTCTTTTGGGGTTGGTGCTCATTCAAGGCTAGTCCCCGCTCCAGCTGCACCTGCATCCTCGGCTGGATTCAATGGATGGTGGCGGCCCGAGCACTGGCCCTGAGTCACCCAGAAAGGTATCAGTTGTGGTCAGTACTGTCGATTAAGGTAGGTGGGGAAGTATGAGAATCCCCTGGAAAGGAAGTCTAACAAAGAAGGTTTCAGTAACGCGGGGTTTGCCCATCTGCGTTACTTAAGAGGCATTCCCCCATGAACTCAGACTCCCACTTTCTGAGGGCAGAGTAGTCACCTCACCTATAACCAGCTGTCCTCTCAATTTCTTGTCTGTGGTTTGTAAACAAACCATCATTCACCTGCCAAACCTCCTTCTAAACCTGCCCTGAATGCAAATACCTGCTCATTTGCCACTCCCACTTCCTCATGTGTGGCAAGCCATCCTGTTCCTGAATTCTCTATCCTGAGAAGACAGTTATACCCTGAGAATGCAGTTATACCCTGAGAAGATGGTATACCCTGAGAAGGCAGTCTAAGGCTTTGAAGCTGAGTTATTTCTCAGCCCCCTCTGACCCACATCAGCACCAGGTGCCTGGTAGGGTAGGTGGGTGATTACCTACTTCTGTGATTTTACAAGTATGAAAAGGGCCCTTAAAGGCTTCCAAACATTTGGGACATTGGGAGGAATTGGGCCAATTCCTGGCTCCTCCAGAATCAGGTTAGCATGCAGGCCTTTAGAAAAAGAGGAATTACTTTCAAATAAGCAAACAAATAGTTAGAAACAACAAACATTCCTAAGGCTCCTGGATAAACATTTATGAAAATGCCACCAACTGGCAAGCAAAGCATGCGATTGCCCCTATGGCTTTGGTGGCAGGGCCCAGGAGCAGGCTCTCCTCATCCCTCACCATGGCAGTGCTCCACCAATTCCAATAGCAGGTATGCTCCTCAGAGGCATCCAGTCGAGCCCAGGAGCTGGGGTGAGACACTCCAGGAGTTTGGGAGAAGGAGCCTACCAGGTGAGATTCCTGCAGAGATAGGCTGCATCTAATTCTCCCTTCCTAAGGGAAGCCCACACTGTGAATCCAGGTGTGAATGCCACACAGGCTAGCTTCTGCCCTGTAGCTGGGGAGGCAGGGCTGCAGTGCTAGAGGAGCATCTCTGTCAGCCTCCTGCAGCATAGGGGCCAGGGACAGGGGGCAGTGATCACTTTGGTGACTAAAAACCTAATCATGGAAAATTACAACTTCCTGAGCTAGGTATATCAGAGGTGGCCACAAAACTCTTTATGATGTGGCCAAAAATTCCTCCTACCACCACAGCTCTTGAAAGTAGGTCAAAGACACCTTCTATGGAACTGTCAAAACAGAGCTTAGCTCACATCATCTACCTCTGTGTCAGATGCCACTGTGCTGCGAACACTGGAGCTTTTATGAGAATGCTCTCCTCTTCTGTGGTCTGAGCTCAGTCTTGGCTCTGGGCTAGTCATCCATCCTGTACTACTTGTCTCCCACAGGGGACTGATTGGACATGAAGGCCATGAAGGCTGTCTGCTGCTTGTCCCTGGAAACGTCTGTCAAAAGCCTCTCTAGGCAGAAGTGTTTCTTTTTGTGTGCCAACCAAGACCTATAGGCCTGGCCTTATCTCCCAAGCTATTCCTCACCACAAAGCAGAGCAAGGGGTGGACTAAGAACTGGCAGAGACTTATATTTGGTTTTCCAGAGGTCCCAGGTTTACGGTAGGGGTTCATGAGGCTGGCCACTGCCTAGATCAGATATGCAGAGTGAGCTCTTTTCCCTGAATGCTGGGCATCCCATCAGTAGTACAGGGCAGGGTCAGCTCCTGGCCTGGCTGGCTCCAATGCTGCCTACATGAGCTGTGTAACCCTGGGCCATCTCTCTTAGCATGCTGAGATTTGGCTGCTTCTCTGATAATGACAGCAGCATTCTCTGGTACAGGGGTGCTGTGGAAGCCCTAGGGAATGGGACAGCAGATGGAAATGGGCTTGAAGACCCTTGCAGAGGTGACCAGGGAGGCCCAACCTTCTATTTCCTGTGCTCAGGCCTTTGCAGAGACAGAAACCACTAGGCCCCAAGGTACCCAACCAGTGGGACCCTGACACCAGCAGGACAGGACTCTCTCAGAGTTCTGTGCCTACTCCTCAGTTTCTTTTGTGTGGCTGCTATCAGGAGTCCCAATCTCCAGGCTGAATCAGGATGGGATCCTTAGTTTGGCACCTGGGTCAGAAAGCTGCCCCTTTTAAGAGGCTCAGGACAGGGCTGACTGGGAGAAGCAGCCCCACCTAAGTGTTTGCCACCCAAAGTGATATTTTCCTTGGCCCAGAAGCCTCATCTGACCTCTGGCCCAGGCTCTGGCCTGAGTGAGGGTGGACATCTCTGTCCTACCAAGATCCTTGGGAGCCTCCAGGCAGTCCTAATCCAGGGAATAGAGGTCCTGCATCTACTCAGCTGAGAGCCAGGCCTGTGCTGAGTCACAGGACTCTGCCTGGTGTTGAAGGCCAAAAACAATGACTTAGACATCCTGAAATCCAGGGAAAACCAGCACTGGCTTTCTATCCAAGAGACCTGCCCAGCTGTGCATGAGCTCACCCAGCTAGACAGTGACAAGGATAGCAGGAAATTGCCTGTCCCCTGTAGGCAAGAGGAGCAGGGAGCTGAGCCTTGAGCCTGAAACCAACCTTGAAAGATTCTTTAAAAACACCATATCAACTATCTAAAATTAGCTTTCAGCATCTAAATCACTTCCTGTTTCAGAAACCACAGGCCTGATGCTTCAGTCATCACCCTGCCTGCCACTAGGGGTGGGGGTAGGTGAGGTAGGAATGCTGCACAAAGAAAACAGTGACAATCCAAAAGTGACACCACAGCCAGGAGCCCCTTTTCCCCCCACTACAGAAAGGATGGCTAAGCAGGGGCCCATAATGCTGTTGTTGTGGGGACCAGGGCCAAGGTGAACATGCATGTGCATGCATGCAAATAAACACACATATGCATACTCCCCTGAATGTACACTGCACATACAGGCCAGAGCTTTCTCCATTGCCACAGAGAGACTGCCACATGGACAGCCCAAGCACGCCTCCACTGTGCCCCTTCTGAGCACTGGACTCACCAGGAGAGGAGTGCAAGTATCTGGCCTGCTTGGAGAATCTGCATCTGTTTCCACTTCTTTTATAGCCGTGGTTACTTTATGCCTAACTGGCTGTGAGCGAAGTTAGCCCAGTGCTTGGCACTTGGCTCTCACATACTGTTTCAGTCAACATTGCCAAGTGTTTCCTGTGTGCAGAAAACCAGGTGGTGGCTGGATTGAGGATGTGAAGCAAGTCAGAGGCCATACCTGTACACCAAGAACTGAAGTTGAAGGAACCATTTGAATCTCTAAACCAGGAATGTCCAATCTTTTGGCTTCCTTGGGCCACATTGGAATAAGAATTGTCTTGGGCCACACTTAAAATTCACTAACACTAACGATAGCTGATGAGCAAAAAAAAAAAAAAGAAGAAAGCAAAAAATCTCATAATATTATAAGAAAGTTTACCAATTTATGTTGGGCCACATTATTCAAAGCTGTCCTGGGTAGTACGCAGCCTGTGACCACGGGTTGGACAAGCTTGCCTAAACCATCCAAAGAACTCTGTTCTTCTTCCTGCCTCAAGCTAAGCTCTGATCCAAACCTGAGACCTGGATTGAAGGATGCCAGTATCTGTGCACAGATAAATTGCAGCAGCAGAAGGAAGATAATAGTCATCTGTCACAAAGTTGGCGAGTCACAAAGTTGGCAAGTCATATCTAAACCATGAGATAAACTGAGGGTGTACCTAGAAACCAGGTAGCTTACTTCACTATAAGCTCCCTCCACGGGCATGGGCTTTTGTATTATAGGTCTGCTGCTATTCTCCCAGTACCCTCAATGGCACATATCACTTAGAATAGTCTCAGTAAATACCTGGTGGGTGATAGAATGGAGGTGGATGATTCTGTTGATGAGCAGGCTGGCACCGACGAGCACGGAGTGTCTGCCGATCCCAGGATGGTGCTGTGTCTGTGTCCATCCACTATATGGTCACAAGACCTCAAGGTACCTGGGATCCCTCAGTCCTTACAGACCAGCTCCCAACCTGGGCACAAAAGACAATGTATGTTGAATGTTATTTCTGACATGGGACTACTGGGACAGTAGGTGCCTGCCTGCTCCAGCAGGAGGGATCCCACTTCTCTGCCACCAGATGGCCTTGGTTGCAGTGGTTTCCTCACTGAAGCCCAATGACTCTTCAGTGGGGTCAGCTTCAGCAAGATAAAGGCCTTGCCTGAAATAGGGGTCTTCTGTAAAGAAGATGGGGTTGTCTCCAGTGTGCCCCTCTCACTGCTTCCTGGTAAAGGGACCTAGGCATCCCTAGGTGACTGGAATGCCTGGTGACCACTTCCATCCACTCTCATTAGCTGTTGCTAAGGTACACATGAAGTATATTAGGTTCCTAGAAAAAGAACCCCTGTGGAATAGTAACAAACCCCAGCACAGGGTGCTAATGATTTATCTGCCTCCACATTTGAGTGTGCTTTCCTGGAAGTGAAGGAGAATCTTCCGCCTGAAGATGTAGAGCATGTAGCCCTGAGCTCCCCACAGGCTGCTTAGGTGTAACTGACAGGTGAGCTGTGAGCATATCTGGCTGTCCAGCTCCCACAGCTAGCAGGGTCCACCAGTATTGAGATGGCTCTTGTCTGAATGATAAGCTGGATCAATAAAGCCAGGGCTCTACCCACAAAGCTAAACTCGTATAGGGACTTGGCACTTGTCCCTGTCAGGTGAGTAGTAAGCCTAGACTAGACTTTCGCACAGACTAGACTTATTTTCTAAAGGCCTGCTTTAAGTCAGGCCTTATCTGGGCACTTAGGGTACAATTAAGAAGAAGGCAAAAGTCTGTCTCTCAAAAATGACATATTCCACTGAGGGAGATATGTAATTACAATATCAGATTGTAAGTACAAAACCAGAGACGTTTTAGAAAAAGACAGACATGGTGCTCTGGGTGCACAGAGAAGAAACATGCCACCCAGCCTGGAAGCTTGGCACAGTTTTGGTGAAAAAATTTACCGAGATAGAACTCAGTAGGAATAAGACATTACAAAATTGAATTAAAAGAATAACAGATCATAATCAAGCAAGGTGGTTCCCAGGAATACAAATTTGATTATGGAAAATCTACCAATATACTTCTCCACAATAATAGGTTAATCAAAAGATGATCACCTCAACAGAAACATCTGTTTATGAGAAAAACTCTTTGCCTACTAGGATTACCAGGGAGCATCCTCAATAAGATCAAGAATTATATCAGAAACCAACTGGGCATGGTGACTCACACCTGTAATCCCAGCACTTTGGGAGACAGGTGGATCACTTGAGGTCAGGAGTTCAAGACCAGCCTGGCCAACATGGTGAAACCCCATCTCTATTAAAGATACAAAAAAAATTAGCCAGGCATGGGAGCACATGCCTATAATCTCAGCTACTCCAGAGGCTGAGATACAAGAATTGTTTGAACCCGGAGGCAGAGGTTGTGGTGAGCTGAGATTGCACCACTGCACTCCAGCCTGGGTGACAGAGTGAGAGTCTGTCAAAAAAAAAAAAAAAAAAAAAAGCCAAGCATGGTGGCTCACACCTGTAATCCCTGGACTTTGAGAAGCCAAGGCAGGCCGATCACTTAAGTCTGGAGTTCAATGCCAACCTGGCCAACATGGTGAAACCCCATCTCTACTAAAAATACAAAAATTAGCCAGGTGTTGTGGCACTCGCCTGTAATCCCAGCTACTCGGGAGGCTAAAGCAGGAGAATCGCTTGAACCCTGGAGGCGGAGGTTGCAGTGAGCCGAGATCGCACCACTGAGCTCCAGCCTGGGTGATAGAGTGAGACTCCATCTCAAAAAAAGAGAAAAGAAAAGGAAATAATTACACCAGAAACCTATAACAAATATATTTAATAGCGAAACATTAGAAGAAATTCCATTAAGTGAGGAACAAGATGATAACCTGTTTTCAGTGCTAACTATTGAAGTTCCAGCAAATGCATCAACATGAGAAAAATAGATGTAGGAATTGAAAAAAATCTCAGATAAATTTATTTTGAAATAAATGATGATGATGATTATCATTATTACTGAATACTTTATGTTAAATGCTTTATTTATCTTAAATCATTTAATCCTCACAGCTAGTGAGGTAGGTATTAGCATTAAACGCATTTTTACGGAGGAAGGAGTTAAGTAATAGAGATGTTGAGGTGCTTGGTTAGTAAGCGACAGAGCCAAAATTTAAATTCAAGCAGTATGACTTCAGAGTATGTGCTCTTAATTATTATCTTGATGATATGAGACTCTACACAGAAAATCCAGGAGTTAAGATAAACAAACAAAAATTCAGCAGCTTTCGCAAATAGCACAAAATCAGTTCTCCCCCAATCAGCCTATAAACTATATCCTAATTCTATTGAGATCGAAACCCCTATAGAACTTCTCATAAAGTCTGACAGATTGATTCTAAAATTCATATGGAAGAATATATTAGATCATTTTGAAGAAAAATGATGGTGGAAGATTTGCCCTATATTATACCAAAGCATAAAGTAATAGGAATTAAAACAGGGTAATGCTGGTATAGCAATAAACAAATACATCAACAGGCCAGAATGAAGAGTCCAGAAACAGACTCACATATTTAGGGGTTCATGGAGATAGTCTAGGTTCAGGAATAGGTGAGAACGTTAACTTGGACTCAGTTCAAGGTTACTTTTACTTTGGCTTATTCCTCAGGCAGTCAACAATTAAAAGTATAAAAGGTATTCCTGAGATGAAGGTGCATGTGGGGCTATAGCTTTCCACTGCCTTTCTTGCTTTCTTACAGAGGCATCCCCCAAGTTCAATGGTCTCGGCAGCATGCATAAAATGAGATGTCTATCATGTTAGAGGAGCCCAGATTTGAGCATTCACTGCCCTTTACAGTCCCTCCTGTGTGAGCACCAGAAACAGCTTACACCACCAAAGAAAGCAAGAACTCTGCTCTTCAGTAAGCCACAGTACATAGGTCTAATACGCAAATCCTAAGCCTTAAAAATTGTTGTCAGTATCTTGGGCAATCTTTCTTTAACTAGTTGTACAGTCTTGGAGTTTACAGTTCACGTTTACTCTGGGTCTTTGAGGAAGCAGGATTGGCCAGGGTCTAACACAAGTGGAATTTCATGTCAGTATGAAACAGAATAACCTTTCAATAAACAGCACTGAGGTAATTGTTACTAAATTGGTTAGGAACACTTTCAGATTTAAGTAAGAGAAAACACAACTCAAACTGGTTTAAACAATAAGGAAAAGTAAATGTACAGAAAGAGATCTGGAAGGATATACACCTAGCTGAGAACTGCTGTTACTTGTAGAAACTGGAGTACGGGATGGGGGTCATGGCAGCCAAAGGGCAGCCACTTTATTTAAACTTTACAATTTTGCAATCTTAAGGCTAAATAACTTTCTTTTTTATATAAAAAAAAGAATGTTCTCTTCTTGTAAGATTTTACAAAAGAATGCATTCATACATCATTGGTGCACTTTAAAAACAAAACTAATTTTTATAGGATCATTAGAAGTCAGCCAAGCAAAGGCCAAAGGAGGCCCCCTCTGCAGGAGGCCCTGCTGACCATGGGTGACCTAGCTCCAGGCGCCTCTGCTCTCCTGTATGTCTCTCCCTAGGCCTCCCTGCCATACTGGTGAGCCTTCCTGAGAGTGGGAAAATGGGTCTCACCTGCACCACAGCTAAATGCCCACAATTATGGGACCAGAGGCACAAAGTACTAGAAAGCCACAGGGCTAGATGATAAAGGTTCCTCTGTCGAAAGAAGTTGAAAGATAGAAAAGAAGGAAGGCCACAGGAGGTCCAGCATTCAGAGTCTGTATGCTCTCCTCCTGTCCTCACCTCTTCTCTCAGCCATACCACCACTTCCCAAGGCTCTTTGCCCAGATTTTGAGAGACTGTCCCTCAGCTCACCTTGGGTCTGGGGTACTGGCTAGGACGGGGCAGGACTAGAGAAAGAAGAATGATCTGGGATGGTATCAGGGTCAGAAAAAGGGGTGTGCAGAAGTCAAAACAGAATAGGAGCTGGGAAAGGGCCAGGGGTCTGCATCAGGAGCAGAGGTTCTGTTCACATTCTTAAGCAGTAGTAGCAGATGAAACCACTACCTACCTGTTTCTCTAGCATAGAGCAAAATGTCTTTTACCCACACGGAGAGCTACCTTAAATCCCATTTTATTTAGCCAAGTCAGAGAGGAAAGAGCCCACCCACCAGACCAGGGCAAAGTAACTCACTGTTTCCACTGGAGAGGTACCAGTGGAACTCAAGGCAGAGGGCAGAGCACTCCCAAGGCATGGTCCAGAGGCCTAGGCTGAGATGGCTGGAGGTGCTGCTGCTACATCTGCAGGAAATGGAATTCTGGGGGTGGTGTGGTTAAGAAAAAACCCTCCGGTTTTGTTAGATCCACTTGTAAGTTTACTAGGAAAGTTCAGACCAAATTATCACCCTCACCTTCCTCCACCCACTCTGCAATGACTTCAGAGAAGCGTTATGAGAACTAAAGTGCTCCATCCCAAGAAAAAGAAGGACTTCCTTTGAGGTTAAGGTATCAAATAACAAATACTACCGCACCTAAGAAGGCCTTTCCAATGTTGAGACTTCCCACTCCTACCTTTAGAGCTTCAGCCAGGACTGCAGAAAAGGTGAGAACTTAATTAGGGTCTTAAAAGAAATAGATAAGAAAAGCTTTCTTTGCATCCTTTTATAGCTGAGTGGCCTGTCATTAACTGAGATAGCTTCAGAAATGGCTTTATTTTCTTATTTATGATAGGCCCAAGGGGGCACAATTTGAAAGGGAGGGACTTCTCTGCATAATAATGTAAGGTACTCACTTTGTTATGGGTAGAGAAAATTTTGAGCAATTAGGAAAACGCTTTTCCTCCTACTTATACATTTAGAAAATCCAGTTTATAAGAAATAATGTGTGTGTGTGTGTGTGTATGTGTATGTGTGTGTGCATGCCTGCACATGTGCACATGTGGCTGATGTAACAGTTACCAGATGGACAACTGGAATAATGAACAAGTTATACTTCATATAGTGGCAACAGGGAACTTTATAGGAATGTGCATTGGAGTACCTACATCTGCCTTAATAGTCCTGCTGGAATTTGGCAGTATTACTCTAGATCAGCATTATCCAATAGAACTTTCTGTGGTGATGGGAATGTTGTATATCTGCACTATTCAATATAGAAGCTACTAGTCACATGTGGCTATCAAACACTTGAAATATGGTTGTGGCAACTGAGAGTTTTTAATTTGTAATTGTATTTAATTTTAATTAATTGGCCATATTTAATTAAAAAGCCATATATGGCTGGTGGCTACTGTATTGGACAACACAGTTCTAGACTGATTGCTCTGTTTGTTTGAGGCAGGGTTTACCAAAGGGTAGGAGAGGATGTATAGTGGAATTTGGTAGGAGAAAACACTACTATTAAAAACAAAACCTTCGTGACAGATGAAGCTAAGAGCAAGCGCCATGGCAACATAAACCGCATTTAGTACCTCAAGTCTTCTCAAGCATCTGCTGCACACACGAAAATTTTGTACAAGTGGTATTTTCAGAAAAGATCAAGGAAAGGTGCTATATTAGTGAAATTGAGTTATATGAAACAAGTTTAGCAAACAGAATGACAGAACAGTGTAATCCTGTTGATATCTGGATAAAACCTTCATTTTTACTCCCATTAGTAAGAAGCTCCACTTTGGCAAGTGGCCAAAGGAAACTATAGTTGGAACCATAGTACACAGTTTTGGAAATTTGACTTACCTGCTTTCCATAGACAAGGACCCAGGAAGAAAGAGTGATGAGTTGAGAGGAGCCTCAACTTTCCAACCATGCTGGAAAGTACTCCCAAGAAGCAGAGAGAAGTCACGACATTAAGAAAAACTGAATTAATTAAAATGTACTGTACATTGAGGTCCGCAGCGGCAGTGCGTCCACCATTTCAAGATAAATGAATCTAGTGTAAGGACCATTGTTTAAAAAAATGAAATTTATGAAGCCATCACTGCAGCTATGTCACCAGGTACAAAATCCCTGCACTTTTTTATGAAACACCTTTATATCTCATATTAAAATTGCAGCTTAATGTGGGTAGAGGATTGCTAGAAGGAACGTGTAACTACAGACCCTACTATGACTTGAGAAAAAGCAAAGTCATTATATGACAACTTAAGCCAAAACGAAGGTGAAGAGGCCAGGCGCACTGGCTCATTCCTGCAATCCCAACACCTTGGGAGGCCGAGGCAGGCTGACCACCTGAGGTCAGGAAGGAGTTTGAGACCTGCCTGGCCAACATGGTAAAACCCCATCTCTACTAAAAATGCAAACATTTAACTGGGCATAATGGCACACACCTATAATTCCAGCCTTTCAGGAGGCTGAGGCACAAGAAATACTTGAACCTGGGAGGCAGAGGGTGCAGTGAGCTGAGATTGCACCACTGCACTCCAGCCTGGGAGACAGAACAAGGCTCTGTCTCAAACAAAAAGGAAGGTGAAAGATCTAAAGCTGAAAAATTTAATGCCAGCGAAGGATGGTTTGATAATTTTAGAAAGTGGTTAAGCCTTAAAAATATCAGGATAAAATAAGAAGCAGTTTCTGCTGACCAAAGCAGGAGATGAGCTCCCAGATAGCATTAAGAAAATCATTGAGGAGAAAGGATGCCTGCCTCAACAGGCTTTCAATACAGACAAAAATGTCCTATTCTGGAAAAAAAAAGTCACAAAAGATATTTATTAGTAATGAATAGAAGCAAGCACTAGCACTGCCCTTATCTATAAAGCTGCTAACTCGCAATCCTTGCAGGGGAAAGAAGTACCAGCTGCTAGTCTTTCGGCTAGTATGAGAAGGCCTGAAGATGAGAATCCTTTTTCTGAATTGGTTCCATCAATGCTTTGTCCCTAAGGTCAGGAAGTACCTTGTGAGTAAGGGATTGCTTTTAAAAGTTTTTTTGATGTTGGATAATGCCCCTGCTACCCAGAACTCCATGAGTTCAACACTGAAGGCATCAAAGTAGTCTACTTGGCCCCAAACATAGTCTCTAATTCAGGCATCCAGGATGCAGAATTCCCCTGTGGAAAACTCTAATATCTCTGCCATATCTGACATGCTAGCCAGGTTTCAGAGTTCAGTAGCCACTAGCAAGTAAACTATCTGGTGCTGACCTTGTTAACAATGCTCTTAAAGCATTCTTAACTGCTTTAAGAATGGTAGTAATCAGAAGCCACTCCAGGGAATATCCCAGGAGGCTAATCCAGGCTGGGGGAAGGGAAAAAATAGAGAAAAGGCAAGCTGGGAGCAGTGGCTCATGCATGTAATCCCAGTGCTTTGGGAGACTGAGGCAGGACAATCACCTGAGATCAGGAGTTTGACCAGCCTGGGTGACATAGCAAGATCTTGTC
Source organism: Cebus imitator (assembly GCF_001604975.1). Taxonomy (NCBI): domain Eukaryota; kingdom Metazoa; phylum Chordata; class Mammalia; order Primates; family Cebidae; genus Cebus; species Cebus imitator. Next base: position 10,139,692 of record NW_016107391.1, on the reverse strand, counting down.
TCTAAAAGAAAAAGTTTTAAAAAATTAGCCAGGCATGGTGATGTATGCCTGTGGTCCTAGCTACTTAGAAGGCTGATGAGGAAAGACTGCTTGAGCCCAGGAGTTTGAGGCTACAGTGAGCTGTGATCACACCACTGCACTCCAGCCTGGGTGAGAGTGAGACCACATCAAGAGAGAAAGGGAGTGGCGGGGGGAGGCAGACAGGGTGAAGGCAGAAAAAGACAAGAGGAGATAACTTGCATCAATGGAACTTTTTTTTTTTTTTTTTTTTTTAACAGCCCTTGTCCTAATGCAGAATAGAACTTCTTGAAATACTTCTAACTATAGTTCTTTCTTTCTGGCTCAAAGGCTTCCAATACCTTCCTGTAAGGGTAGCCACAACGTAAAGGCCCAAATCCTAAGCTTAGCAATCAAGATGAATGCTCACTGGGCAAGGACCTACGTACTCTATGCCCTGAACGCCTTTCTACCCCAAATGAACCCTTTTACTTCTCCCACACATGTCATGCTGATTAGGGCCTCTACATCATCTTTATCAGTTACTCCCACTCTCTAGTCCACCCAAACCACATCCTTCCTTTTTCCAACCACTTCTTCAAGATGTAGCTAATACTGTCCCTTTTTGGAAGCCTTCCCCAGCTATCCAGTTAGGAGGAAGCCTTCCCTTCTTTCAGCACATCTAGATTTCTTGAGAAATCTTTTGTTATTATTTAACTCTTCAAATGGTTAATATCCCCTACTAGATGTAGCCCCTTGTAGGATGGGCTGTGCTTTTGTTATCCCTGAATTTCCCATAGCACCTAGGGGACAGAGGCATATAGCAGTCAGTCAGTATACTCTGGTTCATTTCAAGAAATGCATTCTCAGTACCAACTCTGTATCAGAAACCATGCTAAGCGTTCCTGCCTGGGCTCATACAGATAACTGAGAGGTGGCTCTAGCTTATTAATTAACTGGCCTAGCTATATCTGAAGGTGAAATAAATTAACTCTCCAAGGCTGGAGAACCTCCCTTTGATGAGAAACAATTCTCTGTATTAGGCCTGACTCTTGCCTTTATCACTCCCACTCCCATGCCACTTGCCTGAGACATGCAGGGTCACAGATGCAAGCAATATAACAGTCAACAACTCTTACAAGGTCATTGCTTTCACTGAGTGAAAGAATAAACAATCAAGAATATTTCAGATACTGATAAATGCTTTGAAGAAAAAATAAAATGTTAAGAGTGACTTAGTGACGAAATGGCTACTTTAGGTGTCAGGGAAGAATTCTCTGAAGAGGTGACAAGTGTACTTAGTCTTCAACGAAAAAAAAGCATTCGTCATGAAAAGGAGCCTTCTAGGTACAGGAACTAGCTACCACAGAGGCCCTGAGGGAAATGTATAGCATAATTAAGGAAGAGAAATAAGGTCAGTATGTCTAGAGCACAGTGAGCAAAGAAGAGAGCAGTAGGAGATGAGATTGGAGAAGTATTTTGGGGGCTGCTTATACATATATATGTAAGTCATGATAAGAAGCATAAGTGTGAGAGAAGTCAGGGGAGAGCTTTTGGCTGGAAAATATTCCCTTTGGCTGCTGGATGAACAATAAATTGTTGCAGGGTAAAAGACAAGGCAAGAACACCAAGTAGAAAACTATTTTCGATAGTCTAAAAAATGGATGACAGTAAATGTGGACTTGGGTTTTAGGAGTGGATATAGACACAAGCAAATGAATTAAACTACATGGGCAAAAATACGTAAAGTAAGAAATCAGAAGCAGTAATAGACAAAAATGACTAAATTAAATCAGAGGGCTATTTTGCTATGATAATATAGAATGAAGACAAACATTCATAAACATTTCTGGACTGAATAGCAGTTTACAAAATAACTAAAACAATACATTTCAAGAAAAAATTGAAATCATAATAATGAACATCATTAACATATTTCTTTCAATCTCTAACACATCAAGAAGACAAATAAGGATATAGAAAAATTGACTATTATTAATAATGGATAAACTTGGCTTAATAGAGACATTAAACACTATAGCACATAAATATTGGGTATACATTCTGCTCAGAAAGTCATAAAAACAACCTCAACAAATTTCTAAAAGCAGAAATTTTATTGCCCACATTCTTTAAGCACAATGCTATATAACAACATAAATATTTTCTTTTTCAAAAATATCAATCACCTTAAAATTTTTAAAGTCACTAAATAATTTTGGCTCAAAGAAGAAATCAAACCTGTAAATAAATAAAAGCTAACATCAATTGGCATTGTATACAGTAAAACATATGAAATAGATTACAGCAAAAAACACAAAGGAGTCCAGGATGTGGAAAGTTGGGATGAGTATTACACTCTAACAGCAACAACAACCAGATAAACTACAGAATCATAACTTTTCCTATTAGAAAACTGAGATCACAAGGCAATCAAAAAACTCTAAAATGGGCTGGGTGCGTTGGCTCACGCCTGTAATCCCAGCACTTTGGGAGGCCATGGTGCGCAGATCACCTAAGGTCAGGAGGTCAAGACCAGCCTGGACAACATGGTGAAACCCTGTCTTTACTAAAAATACAAAAAAATCAGCCAGGCATGGTGGCGTGTGCCTGTAATACCATCTACTTGAGAGGCTGAGGCAAGAGAATCACTTGAACCTGGGAGGTGGAGGTTGCAGTGAGCCAAGATCATGCCACTGTACTTTAGCCTGGGCAACAGGGTAAGATTCTGTCTCAAAAAAAAAAGTCTAAAATGTAAGGAAAGACAGGTGCCACCAAAGAGAAATGAGGGGGGACAGGAGCACTGGGGTCATCTGTGGCAGAACACAAAGAAACACTGGGCACCACAGAGGCAGGTAAAAAGAATTTATTTGTTGTTTTGTTGTGTCTTTTTCATTTTTGTTTATTTATTTTTAAATCTTACTTAAATTTCTGGGATACATGTGCAGAATGTGCAGATTTGTTACATAGGTATACATGTGCCATGGTGGTTTGCTGCACCTATCAAACCATTATCTAGGTTTTAAGCCCCACATACATTAGGTATTTGTCCTAATGTTCTCCCTCCCCTTCTCCCCACCCCAACAGGACTCTATGTGTGTTATTCCCCTCCCAGTGTTCATGTGTTCTCACTGTTCAACTCCCACTTATGAGTGAGAACATGTGGTGTTTCATTTTCTCTTTCTGTGTTAGTTTGCTGAGAATTATGGCTTCCAGCTTCATCCATGTCCCTACAAAGGACATGATCTCATTCTTTTTTATGGGTGCATAGTATTCCATGATGTATATCCAATCTATCATTGATGGGCATTTGGGTTGGTCCCAAGTCTTTGCTATTGTAAATAGTGCTGCAATAAATATACGTGTGTGTGTGTGTGTGTGTTTATAGTAGAATGATTTATAATCCTTTGGGTATATACCCAGTAATGGAATTGCTGGGTCAAATGGTATTTCTGGTACTAGATCCTTGAGGAATTGCCACACTGTCTTCCACAGTGATTGAGCTAATTTACAATTCCACCAACACAAAAAGCATTCCTATTTCTCCACAGCCTCGTCAGCATCTATTGTTTCCTGACTTTTTAATAATTGCCATTCTGACTGCCATGAGATGGTATCTCATTGTGGTTTTAACTTGCATATCTCTAATGACAAGTGATGATGAGCTTTTTTTCCATATGTTTTTTGGCCACATAAATGTATTCTTTTGGGAAGTGTCTGTTCATATCCTTTGCCCACTTTTTGATGGGGTTGTTTTTTTCTTGTAAATTTGTTTAAGTTCCTTGTAGATTCTGGATATTAGACCTTTGTCAAATGGGTGGATTGCAAAAATTTTCTCCCATTCTGTAGGTTGCCTGTTCACTCTGATGATAGTTTCTTTTGCTGTGCAGAAGCTCTTTAGTTTAATTAGATCCCATTTGTCTATTTTGGCTTTTGTTGCCATTGCTTTTGGTGTTTTAGTCATGAAGTCTTTGCCCATGCCTATGTCCTGAATGGTATTGCCTAGGTTTTCTTCTAGGGTTTTCATGGTTTTGGGTTTTACATTTAAGTCTTTAATCCATCTTTAGTTAATTTTTGTAGAAGGTGTAAGGAAGGGGTCCAGTTTCCATGTTCTGCATATAGCTAGCCAGTTTTCCCAACACCATTTATTAAATAGGGAATCCTTTCCTCATTGCTTGTTTTTGTCAGGTTTGCCAAAGATCAGATTGTTGTAGATGGGTGGTGTTATATCTGGGGTCTGTGTTCTGTTCCATTGGTCTATATATCTGTTTTGGAAATAGTACCATGCTGTTTTGATTACTGTAGCCTTGTAGTATAATTTGAAGTCAGGTAGCATGATGCCTCCAGCTTCGTTCTTTTTGCTTAGGATTGTCTTGGCTATCTGGGTTCTTTTTTGGTTCCATATGAAATTTAATGTCTTTTTTTTTTTTGCAATTCTGCAAAGAAAGTCAATGACAGCTTGATGGGAACAGCACTGAATCTATAAATTACTTTGGGCAGTATGGCCATTTTCACGATATTGATTCTTCCTATCCATGAGCATGGAATGTTTTTCCATTTCTTTGGGTCCTCTCTTATTTCCTTGAGCAGTGGTTTGTAGTTCTCCATAAAGAGGTCTTTCACATCCCTTGTAAGTTGCATTCCTAGGTATTTTATCCTCTTTGTAGCACTTGTGAATGGGAGTTCATTCATGATTTGGCTGTCTGCTTGTTTATTGTTGGTGTATACGAATGCCTGTAATTTTGCACATTGATGTTGTATCCTGAGACTTTGCTGAAGTTGTTTATCAGTTTAAGGACTTTTGGGGCTTAGACAATGGGGTTTTCATAACATACAATCATGTCTTCTCCAAATAGAGACAATTTGACTTCCTCTCTTCCTATTTGAATATGCTTTATTTCTTTCTCTTGCCTGATTGCCCTGACCAGAACTTCCAACACTATGTTGAAGAGGAGTGCTGAGAGAGGGCATCCTTGTCTTGTGCTGGTTTTCAAAGGCCTTCCAGCTTTTGCTCATTCAGTATGATATTGGCTATGGGTTTGTCATAAACAGCTCTGATTATTTTTGAGATATGTTTCATCAGTACCTAGCTTATTCAGAGTTTTCAGCGAGAAGGGGTGCTGAATTTTATCAAAGGCCTTTTCTGCATCTACTGAGTGAATCACGTGGTTTTTGTCATTGGTTCTGTTTATGTGTTTATGTGATGGATTATGCTTACTGATTGTGTATGTTGAACCACTGTTCCATCCCAGGGATGAAGCTGGCTTGATCATGGTGGATAATCTTTTTGATGTGCTGCTGGATTCAGTTTGCCAGTATTTTATTGAAGATTTTCTCATCAATGTTCATCAGGGATATTGGCCTGAAGTTTTCTTTTTTTGCTTTGTATCTGCCAGGTTTTGGTATCAGGATGACGCTGGCCTCATAAAATGAGTTAGGGAAGAGTGCCTCTTTTTCTATTGTTTAGAATAGTTTCAGAAGGAATGGTCCAGCTCCTCTCTGTACCTCTGGTAGAATTCAGCTGTGAATCTGTCTGGTCCTGGACTTTATTTATTTATTTATTTATTTATTTAGGTTGGCAGGCTATTAATTACTGCCTCAACTTCAGAACTTGTTATCGGTTTATTCCAGGGATTCAGCTTCTTCCTGGTTGAGTCTTGGGAGGGTTTATGTGTCCAGGAATTTATCGATTTCTTTTAGATTTTCTGGTTTATCTGTGTAAAGGTGTTTATAGTATTCTCTGATGGTAGTTTGTATTTCTGTGAGATCAGTGGTGATATACTTCCTATCACTTTTTATTGTGTCTATTTGATTCTTCTGTCTATTCTTCTTTATTAGTCTAGCTAGAAGTCTATCTATTTTGTTAATTTAAAAAAAAACAGCTCACGGATTCATTGACTTTTTGAAGGGTTTTTCATGTCTCTACCTCCTTCAGTTCTGCTCTGGTCTTAATTTTTCTTGTCTTCTGCTAGCTTTTGAATTTGTTTGCTCTTGCTTCTCTAGTTCTTTTAATTATGATGTTAGGGTATCAATTGGAGATCTTTCCAGCTTTCTGATGTGGGTGTTTAATGCTATACATTTGTCTCTTAACACTACTGTGCTCCAGAGATTCTGCTATGTTGTCTCTTTGTTCTCACTGGTTTCAAATAACTTCTTAATTTCTGCTTTAATTTTGTTATTTACCCAGGAGTCATGCAGGAGCACGTTGTTCAATTTCCATGTAGTTATGTGGTTTTGAGTGAGTTTCTTAATCCTAATTGCACATGGTCTGACAGACTGTTATGATTTCCATTCTTTTGCATTTGTTGAGGAGTGTTTTATTTCCAATTATGTGGTCAAGTTTAGAATAAGTGCCATGTGGCACTGAGAAGAATGTATATTCTGTTGGTTTGGGGTGGAGAGTTTTGTAGATGTCTATTAGGTCCACTTCATCCAGAGCTGAGCTCAAGTCCTGAATATCCTTGTTAATTTTCTGTCTCATTGATCCATTTAATATTGACAACGGGGTGTTAAAGTCTCCAATCATTATTGTGTGAGAGTCTAAGTCTCTTTGTAGGTCTCTAAGAACCTGTTTTATGAATCTGGGTACTCCTGTATTGGGCACATATACATTTAAGATAGGTAGCTCTTCTTGTTGCAATGTTCCCTTTACCATTATGTAATGCCCTTTGTCTTTTATCTTTATTGGTTTAAAGTCTGTTTTACTAGAGACTAGGACTGCAACCTCTGCTTTTTTTTTTTCTTTCCATTTGCTTGGTAAATATTCCTTAATCCCTTTATTTTGAGCCTATGTGTGTCTTTGCATGTAAGATGGATCTCCTAAATACAGCATACCAATGGGTCTTGACTCTATCTAATTTGCCAGTCTGTGTCTTTTAATTGGGGCATTTACCCTCATTTACATTTAAGGTTAATATTATTATGTATGAATTTGATCCTGTTATCATGATGCTAGCTGGTTATTTTACACATTAGTTGATGCAGTTTCTTCATAGTGTCATTGGTCTTTATATTTTGGTGTGTTTTTGCAGTGGCTGGTACCAGTTTTTCCTTTCTATATTTAGTGCTTCCTTTGGGAGCTCTTGCAAGGCAGGCAGCTCTTGCAAGGAAATCCCTCAGCATTTGCCTGTCTGGAAAGGATTTTATTTCTTCTTTGCTTATAAAGCTTAGTTGGGCTGGATATAAAATTCTGGGTTGAAAATTCTTTTCTTTAAGAATGTGGAATATTGGCCCCCCATCTCTTCTGGCTTGTGGGGTTTCTACAGATAGATCTGCTGTTAGTCTGATGGCTTTCCCTTTGTAGGTGACCTGATCTCTCTCTCTGGCTGCCCTTAACATTTTTTTCCTGCATTTCAACCTTGGAGAATCTGAAGATTATGTGTCTTGGGGTTAATCTTCTCGTAGTGGTGTTCTCTGTATTTCCTGAATTTGAATGTTGGCCTGTCTTCCAAGGTTGGGAAAGTTCTCCTGGATAATAACCTGAAGTGTGTTTTCCAACTTGGTTTCATTCTCTCTGACACTTTCAGGAACACCAATCAATTACAGATTTGGTCCTTCTACAAAGTTCCATATTTTGTGGAGGCTGTGTCTGTTCCTTTTCATTATTTTTTCTCTAATCATGTCTTCATGCTTTATTTCAGCAAGGTGGTCAATTTCTGATGTTCTTTCTTCTGCATGATTTGACTATTAATACTTGTTTATGCTTCACTAAATTCTCATGCTGTGTTTTTCAGCGCCATCAGGTCATTTTTATTCCTCTCTAAACTGGTTATTCTAATTAGCAGCTCCTGTAACCATTTACCAAGGTTCTTAGCTTCCTTGCATTGGGTTAGAACATGCTCCTTTAGGCCAGGTGCAGTGGCTCACACCTGTAATCCCAGCATTTTGGGAGCCCAAGGCAGGTGGATTACCTAGGTCTGGAGTTCGAGACCAGCTGACCAACATGGTGAAACCCCAACTCTACTAAAAATACAAAAAATTAGCTGGGCATGGTGGTGCATGCCTGTAATCCCAGCTACTTCAGAGTCTGAGGTAGGAGAATTGCTTGAACCCAGGAAGTAGAGGTTGCAGTGAACCGAGATCGTGCCATTGCATTCCGGCCTGGGCAAAAAGAGCAAAACTCCATCTCAAAAAAAAAATGCTTTAGCTCAGAAAAATTTATTATCCACCTTCTGAACCCTACTTCTATCAATTCATCAATTTCATTCTTTATCCAGTTTTGCACGCTTGTTGGAGAGGTGTTGCAATCATGTGGAGGAGAAGAGGCATTCCGGCTTTTGGAATGTTCAGCGTTTTTGCACTGGTTTCTCCTCATCTTCATGGATTTATCTACCTTTGAATTGTTAGGTTGATGACCTTTGTGGGGGTCTTTTTTGTTAATGTTGCTGCTGTTGCTGCTGTTTTCTGTTTGTTGGTTTTTCTACTAAAAGTCAAGCCTTTCTTCTGCATGTCTGCTGTAGTTTGCTGGAGGTCCATTCCAGACCCTGTTCTCCTGGGTATCAAGAGTAGAGGCTGCAGAACATCAAAGACTGCTGCCTGCTCCTTCCTCTGGAAGCTTCATCCCAAGGGGCACTGGACTGATACCAGCCAGAGCTCTCCTGAATGAGGTTTCTGTTGACCCCTGTTGGGAGGTCACTCCCAGTCAAAGGCAGAGGAGTCAGGGACCCACTTGAGAGGCAGTCTGTCCCTTAGCAGAGTTAGTGTGCTGTGCTGGAAGAAACCCCCTTGTCAGGATCAGCTGCTCTCTTCAGAGCCAGCAAGCAGGAAAAAGATAAGTCTGGTGAAGTTGCACCCACAGCTGCCCCTCCCGCCAAGTGCTCTGTCCCAGGAAGCTGAGAGTTTTATCTGTAAGCCCCTGACTGGAGCTGCTGGATTTCCTTCAGAGATGCCCCCTGCCCAGTGAGGAGGAATCTAGAGAAGCAATCTGGTCACACCGCTTTGCCATGGTGTGGTGAATTCTGCCCAGTCCAAACCTCCCAGTCTCCTTAGCACTGTCAGCAGAAAATTACCTACTAAAGCCTCAGTACTGGTGGATATCCCTCCTGCCACCAAGCTCGATTGTCGCAGGTTGACTCCAGACTGCTGTGCTGGGTGGATCACTTGAGGTCAGGAGTTTGAGGCAAGCCTGGCCAACATGGTGAAACCCCTTCTCTACTGAAAATACAAAAATTAGTTGGGTGTGGTGGCCCATGCTTATAATCCCCACTACTCAGGAGGCTGAGGCAGAATTGCTTGAACCCAGGAGGCAGAGGTTGCAGTGAGCTGAGATCGTGCCACTGCACTCCAGCCTGGGTGACAGAGCAAGACTCTGTCTCAAAAAACAACAACAATAACAACAAAACCGCCTTTAATGAACTGGGGCCAGGCCATTTCCCATCCCTCCCACAGGCTGACAGAATTTTAGTCTGTCTAATAGGTAAGGCTGGACCAGGACAACAGAGAGTCCTCACTGGTCCCCATCACCAGGCTAGCAGGCATGAGTAACAAGCAACAGGAGACCACTGCTGGAGGAAGGGCAAGCATGCATCAAGAAATATCCCTCCAAGGTACAGGTGCATTGGGAATTCTGAAAGCTGCAGGTAAAGCAGGAACATTTTTTAAAAACAAAACAAAAAACCCTGGAAACTCAGCTTCTACCCTAAGCACAATATTTTGAAGTTGGAGGCACACTGAAGGCAACCACAAAAACAAAAACAAAAAAATCCCAAACCCACGACACATCCTAATAAACTGACTCAACTCCACTTTTTTTCTGGAAGTATACACATCTCCTCTCCTAAGCCTTAAAATCCCAGAGGAAGGAAGTAGTTTTTTTTCTTTTTAATTGTTTTTATTATTATACTTTAAATTCTGGGATACATGTACAGAATGTGCAGGTTTGTTACATAGGTATACATGTGCCATGGTGGTTTGCTGCACCCATCAACCCATCATCTATATTAGATATTTGAAGCAGATTTTTTTTTTTTTCTGAGACTGCACCTCAGTCTGTCACCCATGCTGGACTGCAACGGTGTGGTCTCAGCTCACTGCAACCTCCACCTCCTGGATTCAAGCAATTCTCCCACCTCAGCCTCCTTAGTAGCTGGGACTATAAGCATATGGCTAATTTTTGTGTTTTTAGTAGAGATGGGGTTTCACTATGTTGGCCAGGCTGGTCTTGAATTCCTGACCTCGTGATTCACCTGCCTCGGCCTCTCAAAGTGCTGAGATTACAAGTGTGAGCCACCATGCCTGGCCTGATATTTTTTAAAGAAGAAATATTTAAAGAGAAATTAGCCAAGAATCTTCAGAAAATAATGAAAGATACAAACTACAGATCCAAGAAGCTCAGTTTATTTATCCATCCATCTACTGCAAGACATCTTGGTTGCTTCCAGGTTTTGGCAAGTATGAAGAAAGCTTCCATAAAGAGCTGTATCCAAGTGTTTTGTGTGAACATAGTTTTCAACTTATTTGGGTAAATTCTAAGGCAAGAAAGCTGCTATAAACAGCTGTATGCAGGTGTTTTGTGTGAACATAAGTTTTTAACTTATTTGGGTAAATTCTAAGGAGTGCAATTGCTGGATCATATGGTGAGAGCATGTTTAGTTTTGTAAGAGACAGCCAAACTGCCTTCCAAAGTGACTGTGAAGTGGTTATTGATATAGTTTGAGCTACCATATCTGTTACTGTTTTCTATTTGTTGCCTTTGTTCTTTGTTCCTATTTCTGTCTTCACTCTTTTTCTGCCTTCTGTGGTTTTAATTGAGCATTTTATATGATTCCATTTTCCCTCTTTTCTTAGCATACCAATTATACTTCTTTTTCTTACTTTTTAAAGTGGTTGCCCTAGAGTTTGAAATATACATTTATAACTAACCCCAACCCACTTTCAAATAATACTATACCACTTCCCATATAGTGCAAGTACCTAATAACCAAGTATTTCTAACTCTCCCTCTCATCCCTTATATCATTGCTGTCATTCATTTCACTTATTCATAAGCATGCATAAATGCGTGTGTGTGTGTGTATATATATACACACACACACACACAATTGAATACATTGTTGATATTATTAAACAAACTGCTGTCAGTTACATCACTCAAGAATAAGAAAAATAACCATTTATTTTATCTTTACTTGCTCCTTCTCTGATGCTTTCTTTATACAGACCCTTTCCCTGAACAACTTCTTTCAATATTTCTTACAAAAAACATCTATTGGCAACAATTTCACTGATTTTTGTTTATCTGAGAAAGTCTTTATCTCATCCTCACTTTTGAAGGATAATTTTGCAGGACAGAATTCTAGGTTGGTGGGTTTTTTTCTCTCAAGGCTTTAAATATTTCACTCCACCTTTTTGTTGCTTGCATGACTTCTCAGAAGGCAGAAGTATTTCTTATCTTTGCTCCTTTATAGGTAAGATTTTTCCCCCTTTGGCTTTCTTTCAGGATTGTTTTTTCTTTGTCTGAAAACTTCTGCAATTTTAATATGATATGCCTAGGTACAGTTTTTTGTTTGGGGAGCTTTTAAAAATATTTTCCTGTTTGGATGTCTCTGATTCTTAGATCTGTGGTTTGATGTCTGACATTTATTTGAGGAAAATTATTTCCTTACTGCTTCAAATATTGCTTCTGTTCCTTTCTCAGTTTCTTCTCTGATACTACCATTACCTGTATTTACATTTTTGTAACTATCTTACAGTTCTTGGATATTCTATTTTATAAATTTTTTTTCTCATTGCTTTTCATTTTGGGAAATTTCTATTGACATATCTTTAGTCTCACTGTTTCCTTCCTCATCTGTGTCCAGCATACTGATGAACTTAACCAAAGGTATTCTTAATTTCAGTTACTATGTTTTTATTTCTAGCATCTTCATTTGATTTGAGTCTTTCTTAGAGTTTGCATTTCTCTGCTTACATTACTCATCTGTTCTTGCATGTTACCTACTTTTTCTATTAGTGCCCTTGGTATATTAACCAAAGTTGTTTAAAATTACCAGTCTGATAATTCTCACATCCTTGCCAGATCTGGGTCTGATTCTGATTCTAATAGTTGCCCTGCCTCTTCAAATTGTGTTTTTTGTCTTTTAATATGCCTTGTAATATGCTGCTGAAAGGTGGACATGATGTACTGGGTAAAAGGAATTGTAGTAAATAGACTTTTAGGTTTTGTTGTTGTTGTTTGAGACAGAGTTGCACTCCGTTGCCCAGGCTAGAGTGCAGTGGTGTGATATCGGCTCACTGCCACCTCCGCCTCCCAGGTTCAAGTGATTCTCCTGCCTCAGCCTCGCGAGTAGCTGGGATTACAGGTGTGCGCCACCATGCCCAGCTAATATTTTTTGTATTTTTAGTAGAGATGGAGTTTCACCATATGGGCCAGGCTGGTCTCCAATTCCTGGCCTCAAGTGATTCTTCCACCCTGATCTCCCAAAGTGCTAGGATTACAGGCATGAGCTGCCGCGCCTGGCTTTTAGTAATATAGTGGTAATATATGGAGGGCAGGGAAGTGTTCTGTAGTCCTATGATTAGATTTCAGTCTTTTGGTGAGCCTGTGGTGCTAGATGGTGAACTTCACCAGTGCTTTTCAGCTTTTTATCCCCCTTTAAATGGGAAGGGATAGCCAGAGGGGGCTGGAGTTATTTTTCTTGCTCCAGACGAGTCAGGCTCTTAGAAAACTTCAGCAGTTAGGCTGAAGTCTTGTCAAAAACAGAATGCTCTGACATATTGCAAAATGGTTCCTTATTCCTCCCCCTGCTGGAAGCATAAGATTTTTTTCCGATCTTTACATAAAACTTACAGAAGTGTGAGGGATACCTGATGACTGGGATCCTCTGGGGCTTTTATTACTTAGGCTTGTCCACACTAAGCCTCCACAATTTGTCAACTATAGTTCAAGTTTTTCTATCCTGGTACTTATTCTCATGGAGGTGAGTTTTGCTCTGGTTAAGTTGTAATTTTCTGTATCTGCCTGTTTGTCTCCCCAGTTCTAGGGGCAGAAGTTTACCTTGTGACCTCACCTCTCTTATAGATCTAAGAAGAGTTGTTAATTCTTCAGCTTATTCAGTTTTTATTTGTTGTTAGGATAGAGTGGCAACTTCTAAACTGCTTACATGTTGGATTGGAAACCCAAATTCCTAAGTACCTTTCTAGACAAATAAAAGCTGAGATATTACATTACCCCCAGACCTGCCCTACAAGAACTTGAATCTACACAAAGAAATGAAGATGTCTGGAATGGATAAATGAGGATAAACATAAAATATTTTTTCTTATTTTTAATTATCTAAAAGATAATTGTCTAAAGCAAAAAATAGTAGCAGTGTTTTGGATTACAGCATATAATAAAGTGTATAAAAACTATAGCACAAAATTGGGAGAAAAAATTAGGAGTATCATAAGGTTCTTAAACATATTATACATACTATTTGAAGGTTGACTGTGATTAACTAAAGGTGTATACTGTAAACTTAATGACAACCACTAAAATTTGCTTAAGTTACAAACAAGGCAATCACGGAAGAAAACAAAATAGTATAAAAAATAGCCAATTCAAAAGCAGGCAGAAAAGAGGGAAAAAAGAAACAAAAAACAGATGGAACAAGTAAAAAATAGCCAGAAAAATGACAAATTTTAGTCCAACTATATCAATAACAATATTAAGTATAAATGGTCTAAACATACAAAAAAAAGAGATTGTCCAATTGGATGAAAAAATAAGGCATGATTATATGCTGTCTATAAGGAGCTCACTCTAAACATAAAGACATAGATGGGTTAAAAGTAAAATATGTCAAGAGGATAAAAATAAAAGCCACAGACTGGGAGAAAATATTTGCAAAACACATATCTGATAAAGGACTGTTATTAAGAATGTATAAAGAACTCTCAAAACTCAGCAATAAGACAATAAATAGCCCATCTTCAAAAAAATGGACAAAAATATCTAAACAAAGACAGCACATCAAAGATGATATACAAATGGCAAGTAAGCACATGAAAAGATGCCAAATATTGGCCAGGCTTGGTGACTTATGCCTGTAATCTCAGTACTTTGGGAGGCTGAGGCAGGCAGATCAGAAGATCAGGAGTTCGAGACCAGCCTGGCCAACATGATGAAACCCCATCTCTACTAAAAATAGAAAACTTAGCCAGGCGTAGTGGTGTGTACCTATAGTCCCAGCTACTCGGGAGGCTGCGGCAGAAGAATCACTTGAACCTGAGAGGCAGAGGTTGCAGTGAGCCAAGAAAGTGCCACTGCACTCTAGCCTGGGTGACAAAGCAAGACTGCATCTCAAATAATTAATAAATAATAATAATAATAATGTATCAATATTTGCTCATCAATTGTAACAAATATACCACATGAAAGCAAGATGTTAATAAGAGAAACTGTATTCAGGTAGGGAATTATAGAAGCACTGTACTTTATGTTGTTTTTGTAAACCCCTAAAACTTCTTGTAAAAATAAAGTGTGTTAATTTATAAAAATTAAGTGATGGAAACTGATATACTGTTGAAACATAAATCAAAAGACAGCTAGAGAAGCTACATTAGCATCAAAAAAATAGACTTCAGAACAAGAAATATTATATATATATATATATATATAAAAACAGGGACATTATATGATTATCATCCCATAATGGTGGTAAATTAACCAAGAATACATAACAATCCTAATTATATACTTACCTAACCAAGAGTTTCAAAATACATGAAGGAAAAATTATAGACCTGAATAGAAACATACAAACCCATAATAACAGTTACATTTCAACAGTCCTCAGTAAATGATAGAGCAAAAAGAGAAAAAATAAGGATATAGAAAGCCTGAACATTATCAACCAACTTGACCTAGTTGACATTTACAGAACATTCAACTCAACAACAGCAGAATACACATTCTTTTCTAGTGCACATAAAACATTCATCAAGATAAACCATATTCTTGGTCATAAAACAATCCTCAACAAATTTAAAATAACTGAAACACAACCAAAGTATGTTATCTGACCATAACAGAATAAAATTAGAAAAACAGAAATACCTGGAAAATCCCCAAATATTTGTTAAATAAGCAACATGCTTATAAGTAACTCATGAGTCAAAGTGGAAGTCATAAAGGAAATCAGAAACCATTCTGAGTTGAATTTACATGTAAGGACAATATAACATACTTGTGTGATGACCTTGGCCAAGTGATCAAAGTTTATTTCATCAGTCATGTTCCCCTAAAATTATGCAACATGAAGGGTACATTCTTCCACGAAATTCATAACTTTAGTATAATCATCATAAGAAAACATCAGAAAAATCTAAGTTGGTGGTCCTTCTATAAAACATATGACTGTTAATAACCATCAAGGTCTTTAAAAACAAGGAAAGAATAAACGAAAGAGACATGATGACTAGAAGCACTGTGGCATCCTGGATTGGATCCTAGAACAGTAAAGGACATTAGTAGAAAAGTTGGTTAAATCTGAATAAAGTCTGAATCTTAAAGTAATAGTAATATATCAATGTTAATTTTTTAGATTTGAAAAATGTACCATGGTAAAAAGGTTTTTTTTTTTTTTTTCAAATTTTGGCATGATAGAGTCAAAACAATGCTTATAAGGAAATGTAGATCATTAAATGTTTTTATAAAAATAGAAGAGAAGTTTCCAGTCAATAACCTAACCTTCTACTCTAAGAACCTAGAAAAAGAATAACAAATTAAATGCAAAGCAAAAAGAAGGAAAAAAACTTATGTAGAAGGGCAAAAATCAATGAAACATGACAGAGAGACGCAATAGAGAAAATCTATGAAACCAAAGGTTAACTCCTTGAGAGGTTAAAGACCTCTATGAGAAAAACTATAAAACACTGCTGAAAGAAATCACAGATGACACAAACAAATGAAAACAGATCCCATGCTCATGGATGGGTAGAATCAATATTGTGAAAATGACCATACTGTCAAAAGCAATCTACAAATTCAATGCAATTCCCATTAACATATCACCATCATTCTTTACAGAACTAGAAAAAACAATCCTAAAATTCATATGAAACCAAAAAAGACCCTGCACAGCCAAAGCAAGACTAAGCAAAAAGAACAAATCTGGAAGCATCACATTATCCAACTTTATACTATAAGAAGCATCACCAAAACAGCATGATATTGGTATAAAAACAGGCACATAGACCAATGGAACAGAATGCAGAATCCAGAAATAAAGCCAAATAATTACAGCCAACTGATCTTTGACAAAGCATACAAAAATATAAAGTGGGGAAAGGACACCCTATCCAACAAATGATACTGAGAAAACTGGCAAGCCATGTGTAGAAGAATGAAACTAGATACTCATCTCTCACCTTATACAAAAATCAATTCAGGATGGATCAAAGACTTAAGACTGGAAACCATAAAGATTCTAGAAGATAACATTGAAAAAACCCTTCTAGACATTGCCTAGAAGGCAAAGACTTCATGACCAAGAATGCAAAAGCAAACAAACACACACACACACACACACACACACACACACACACACACACACACAAAGATAAACAGATGGGACTTAACTAAAAAGCTTCTTCACTGCAAAAGAAATAATCAGCAGAGTTAATCAGAGTTAACAGACAACCCACAGAGTGGGATAAAATCTTCAAAATGTATACATCTGACAAAGGACTAATATCCAGAATCTACAAGGAACTCAAACAAATTAGCAAGAACGAAACAATCAATCCCATCAAAAAGTGGGCTAAGGACATAGACAATTCTCAAAAGATACTCGAATGGCCAAAAACACATGAAAAAAATTTTCAGTATCACTAAAGATCAGGGAAATGCAAATCAAAACCACCATGTGATACCACCTCACTCCTGCAAGAATGGCCATGATCAAAATATTTTTAAAAAGCCGGGTGCGGTGGCTCAAGCCTGTAATCCCAGCACTTTGGGAGGCCGAGGCGGGTGGATCATGAGGTCAAGAGATCGAGACCATCCTGGTCAACATGGTGAAAC
>NW_016107391.1:9953904-10120785 GCF_001604975.1 Cebus imitator | reverse complement strand
CGAATGTAAAAATAAGAAACAAAATGGTGTAGAGATGATACAAATGGCATAAAATGAACAAAGAAAATTATGATATATAACAATAATGAAAGAAAATTATGATAAAATATGACTTAAAGATTTTTATAACATCATTTCACAGTACTGTACATATAGCCTACTCAACTCATGACCAAATCGTGTTACAACCGGTCTGGCGGAACCAATCGTGGTCGTAAGTCGAGCACTAGCTGTATTTGTTTTTTTCTTGTAAATTTGTTTAAGTTCTTTGTAGATTCTGGTTATTAGCCCTTTGTCAGATGAGTAGATTGCAAAAATTTTTTCCCATTCTGTTGGTTGCCGGTTCACTCTAATGATAGTTTCTTTTGCTGTACAGAAGCTCTTAAGTTTAATTAGATCCCATTTGTCTATTTTGGCTTTTGTTGCCATTGCTTTTGGTGTTTTAGTCATGAGGTCCTTGCCTATGTCTATGGGAGACCATTCTTCTAAGTGAAGTAACTCAGGAATGGAAAACCAAGCATCGTATATTCTAACTCATAAGTGGGAGCTAAGCTATGAGGATGCAAAGGCATAAGAACAATATAATACAATGAACTTTGGGGACCTGGGGGCAACGGGACAGGGGGTGAGGGATAAAAGACTATACATTGGATACAGTGTATACTTCTTGGGTAAAGTGCACCAAAATTTCAAAAATAACCACTAAAGAATTTATTCATGTAACCAAATACCACCTGTTCCCCAAAAACCTACTGATTTTTTTTTAAAGTTAACTTCTTGAAAAGATCAATTAAACAAACTTGTAGTCAAACTGATATTTAAAAAAAGAAGAAACAAATTGCTTATATCAGGAATGAAAGAAGAGCTATCACTACAGATTGCTCTGACATTAATATATTTAACAACTTGGATGAAACAAACACATTCCTTGAAAGACACAAACTACCAAAAGCTCACTCAAGAAGAAATAGATAATGTGAATGATCCCATACTTATTAAAGTATATTCCAACAAAGAAAACTCAAGCACAAATGGGCTCATTTAATGAATTCTACCAAATGCTTAATACTAGCAATTCTATATAAACTATTCTGGAAAATAGAAGAGAATGGAATACTTCCCAACTCATGAGGTGAGCATTACCCTGATAACAAAACTAGAGAAAGACAATATAGAAAAAGGAAATTAATAAGTAATTAATTAAAAATTAATTAAAAAATTAATTAAAATACCTCATGTACATAGATTTATAAATCTGCAAGAAAAACATTAGTAAGATGAATCCATCAATATATCAGATAGATATCATGATCGAATAGAGTTTTTAATCCCAAGAATGCAAGGTAGAAACTACAGTGATCCAGAGGACCTAGCTAAGATCCCTGATGAAGGCGGCTACACTAAAAAGACATTTTCAAGGTAGACGAAACAGCCTTCTATTGGAAGAAGGTGCCATCTAGGACTTTCATAACTAGAGAAGAGCCATCAATGCCTGGCTTCAAACCTTCAAAGGGCAGGCTGACTCTCTTGTTATTTTGATACTCACTTTATTGTGGTGGTCCAGAACTGAACCTGCAATATCTGAGGTATGTTTATATTTCTGTGTAAAGTATGGCAGTTAGAAATGCATTTTGGCCCCTGTTAAGATGTTCTGAATAAAAATGTTTTACAAAGAATGACAGTAGAAGTGATATACATTTTCGTTTCTTCGAATAAGTTTGCCTCTTCCATCCCTTGACTATTTTCAAAGAAGGCACTGCTCTTGAGAGATGATCTAGTAAGGGCAAAATGAGTACTGATAAAAAAAAATACTTGGCCGGGCACGGTGGCTCACGCCTGTAATCCCAGTACTTTGGGAGGCCGAGGCGGGTGGATCACGAGGTCAAGAGATCGAGACCATCCTGGTCAACATGGTGAAACCCCGTCTCTACTAAAATTACAAAAAATCAGCTGGGCATGGTGGCGCATGCCTGTAATCCCAGCTACTCAGGAGGCTGAGGCAGGAGAATTGCCTGAACCCAGGACGCGGAGGTTGCGGTGAGCCGAGATTGCGCCATTGCACTCCAGCCTGGGTAACAAGAGTGAAACTCCGTCTCAAAAAAAAAAAAAAAAAAAATTTTTAAAATAAAAAATAATAATTTTATATATTTAAATATAGGCAATTTTTTTTTTTTTTTTGAGATGGAATCTTGCTCTGTCACACAGGCTGGAGTGCAGTAACACCATCTCAGCTCACCACAACCTCTGCCTCCCAGGTTCAAGCGAATCTCCTGTCTCAGCCTCCCAAGTATCTGGGACTACAGGAACCTGCCACCACACCTGGCTAATTTTTGTATTTTTAGTAGAGACAGGGTTTCACCATATTGGCCAGGCTGGTCTTGAACTCCTGACCTTGTGATCCACATGCCTTGGCCTCCCAAAGTGCTGGGATTACAGGTGTGAGCCACTAGGGCAATTCTTCTCAGCTATTTTATTTAAATATAGGCAAGATATTTATTTTATTTAAATAAAAGGCAATTTTATTTAAATAAAAGGCAATTCTTTAAATACAGGCAATTCCTTTAATATTTAAAAACAGGCAATTCTTTTCAGCTATTTCAACATCCATGCATAGCATATGTCGCTTGCTAAAAAGAAAAGCAAATTCAAACAGCTGAAAAAGTTCCGGTTAGTGACATTGATTATTTTAAATGTAACAGGGTGTCATAGAAAAAAGAAATCCTTCTAAAAGCAATTCTATCCACACAAATTCCTGAAAACCACCAATGAAGAAAAAAATTATCCATTATTTATGCCTACATTGTAACTGGGAAGCAGAGAATAGTACAAATTTCTGTTTTCTTGTAAGTGAATAAATAAATATCAAATGTCAGCAGAGTACTCCAGAGACAACTACGCAAAGAACTAGTCTGGGACTGCAGAAAGAGTAAACAATGCAGTGTAGTATAATGTGGTGTAACATATATACCATCTAAGGGCTTGCTTTCAGAGGGAAAGGGCTCCAAACTGAGTAGAAAAGTACAGAGAGAACATCTGAGACTTAATGCATCAGAGGACTGGCTTATGGATATTTTAAACAAAAGAGCTTGTAAAGTGCACAGAGATAGTATAAGGAAAGCATTGTTCTTGGGGTGAAGGAGGAACTATGAAAAGTGAAATGTCCATTGGCAGTTTGGTGGTGAAGAGAATGAAGTGGCTGAGAGTAAGAGCCCTATTAAAATTATACATTAAGAAACAGTCTGAAGATATAACAAAAAAGTACGTTTAATTGAAAAAAAAATGCATTTCACTATAGAAATTTAAAAAACAGTTGACTCAAGCACTGGTTCAGGACAAAAATAAAAACATGAACAACAAAAATAAAATTAAACCCAACATTCATGTAAGTTACTATAAATAGAAAAACATAAAATGAAATCAGAACTTTCCAGGAGTTGAAAAGACAACAAAACAATCCTGTCCTATCCAAAAAAAGAAAAAGAGAAAAACTGTAATAAAATACAGTAAGATGAATTAAATATAATTAAACAAACAACTGTAGATATGAAAGAACACCAAAAATCAGAGATTTTAAAACTCAGAGTGGATATGGACAACAAAAGAGGAAAACAGAAACTGATCACACTCAGGAAAGTTATTGAAGAAAATAATAAAATAATCTTAGAAACAAATACTAAATTATAATGTGCCTAAGAAAGAAAGAGATATGACTAAAACTGTACTAAATGACACAGAGGACAATGAGAAAAGTCAAGAAAATGAAGCAAAAATGAACACAGAGGTAAACAGGACAAGAAACAGTGATAAATACAAAAGAATGGCAAAGAAGTGCAACATAGATATAACTGGAGTCCTTAAAATAATTAAAATCAAACAATGGAGTTGACCTAGAAGTAAAATCAAACAATGGAGTTGCCAATTCCAAGATATATTCTGGCAAACATAAAATAATGAATACAGTAAATTTACCTGGGATAATATATGTCAAGCTGAAAACAAATATATCAATCATAATAACATATTAATGTGAATAAATTATTTTCATTAAAAATAAAAGATTTGAAAAATATAGTTGAGCATTTTTCTGTCACGGTGATCCACACACAGATAACAACTATAAACTCTGGATAAAATACAATATACAATTAGAAGTCAATGGAGAGTAAACAAAAGCAGGGAGATAATGAATGGAAGTTGACCCTTGAAGGAAGAGAACAGTACAGGGTGATTTCCTGTTTTTAAAATGACTATTAGCCTCAGGACATACCATAGTTGATGGTACATAGAGCAGCTAAAATTTTGATAGAAAACCCAGTTTTCTTAACCTAAATATCAGACTACAAAGTCTAGAGCAAGCACAAATGCTGAAAAGTAAAAAGGAAATCCTAATAAAAAGACAGGCGTGGAGACACTCCATCTCTGTGTAAACCCTGCCCAAATCTCTGGCAGACTGCTAGTAGGTTATACTGCAAGTAGCCCGGCCAGGAATTAAAGAACTATACTGCATAAAAAAATGGTTTGCAGTTTGTGTCCAACCAAGTTAACTGCTTCCTAATTAACAACAGCAACATTCTTCCAGCCAGGCATGGTAGCTCATGTCTGTAATCCCACCACTTTGGGAGGCCACCACAGATTGGATCACTTGAGGTCAGGAGTTCAAGACAACAACATTCTTCAAAGGAATATAACAGAATCTGGAGTTCCCCCAATAGCAACCAAGATATAATAGAAAGTTATTTGACATATGAAGGACGAGAAACATGTGACCTATTTCCAAGAGAAAAGACACAGAAATCAATCCAAAAGATGAAACAGATGTTGGAATTCACAGACAAGGATTTCAAAGTGGTCATTAGAGGCATGTTCAATGATATAAAGAAAATTAATACTCATAGTGAAAAGAAGACAAGTTTCAGAAAAGAACAAGAAACAACAATAAAGAATTAACTAAAAATTATAGAATTGAAAAATACAGTATCTGAATTTAAAACTTTAATAGATGGGGTTAACATGAAAATAGAGATGATAGAGGGAAGAATCACTGAGATTAGATATTATTTAATCTGAAGAAGAGAGAAGACAGAAAATAATTAACAGAGCCTTAGGAAACTATTGGACAACAATGAAAGGTTGTATATATGTAAGAGGAGTCCCAGAAAAAAGAAAAGAAAAAAAAAAAAAAAAAGAATGTGGTAGAAAAAGTAACTAGAGAAAGAATGACCAAAATTTTCACAAATTTGGTCAAAGAAATAAACATTACTGATTCAAGAAGCTAAACAAACCCAGCATGGTACTGGCATAAAAACAAGACAGAAGCAAGAACCTAGAAATAAATCCAGATGTTTATAGCTAACTGATTTTCAACAAAGATGCCAAAACAGTATTGGGTAAGGAACAGTCTCTTAAATAAATGGTGCTGGGAAAACAGAATACCATATGCAGAATAATGAAACTAGACCCGTCTCTTTCACCATACACAAAAATCAAATCAAAATGGATGAAATACTTTAACGTAAGACCCCAAACTATGAGAAGAAAACATTGGGGAAACACTTCCAGACATTCAGACTGGGCAAAGATTTTTATGGCAAGGATCTTTTTTGTGCACAGTCAACTAAAGCAAAAATAAACAAAGGGGATTATATCAAACAAAAAAAAACCTTCTGCACAGCAAAGGAAACAATCAACAGAGTGGAGACAACCTGCAGAATGGGAGGAAATATTTGCAAACTATTCATCTGACAAGGAATTGATAGCCAGAATATGCAAAGAACTCAAACAACTCAATAGCAAAAAATTATAATAATCCAATTAAAAAATAGGCAAATAAGCTGGACACCTTAAAAGAAGACATAGAAATGGGCAACAGGTATATGGAAAAAAATGCTCAACATCACTAATCATCAGGGAAATGCAAACCAAAACCACAACGAGATATCTCCTCACACCTGTTTGAATGGCTATTTCTAAAAAGACAAAAAATAACAAATGCTGGCAAGACTGCAGAGAAGAGGAAACTCTTACACACTATTGGTAGGAATGTAAATTAGTAAAGCTATTATGTAAAACATCATGGAGGTTCCTCAAAAAACTAAAATAGAACTACTTTATGATCCAGCAATCCTATTGCTAGGTACATATTCAAAGGGAAGGAAATGTGTGTGTCAAAGAAATATCTGCACGGCCATGTTTACTGTAGCACTCTTCACAATAGCCAAGATATGGAATCAACCTAAGTGTCCGTTAACAGATGAATGGATAATGTGATACATGGAATATTATTTAACCACAAAAAGAATGAGATTCTGTTGTTTACAATAACATGAATGAACCTGGAGGACATTACGTTAAGGGAAATAAGCCAGGCGGAGAAATACCAATAACACATGCTCTCACTTACCTATCGAAGCTAAAAAAAAAAACTGACTTCATAGATGAGAGTAGAATAGTAGTTACTAGAGGCAGGGAAGGGTAAGAAAAGGGGTGGGATAGCCAAAGGTTGGTTAAGATGGATACAAATGTACAGCTAGATAGGCGGAATAAGCTCTAGTGCTCTACAGCACTGTAGGGTGAATATAATTAACAATTAATTTTATATTTTCAAATATCTAGAAGAGCAGATTTTGAATGTTCCCACATACAAACACACACACACAGATAAATGTTTGAGGTGACAGATATGCTAATTACCATGATTTATTTAATCATTACACATTGTATACACATATCAAAATATCACACTATACCCCATAAATATATACAATTATGTCAATTGAAAAGAAAAAAGCAACAAACCCTAAAAAGCCATATGAAATCTTTAAAACTAAAATAAAATGTTGCAAATTAATAAAATTTAAAGAGATTTTTAAAATTCTCATCTGAGGTACAAAATTAAAAGCTAATATATAATGATAGACATTTCTTCTGGAGGACCAGGTCATTTAAGAAAAAAATCTGCTTGCAACTCTGCTACCAGCTATTTCCTTAAGTTTCTCCAAAACAATGACAGCAAGGTAGGTCTCAGGAAGTGGCAGAGGAAAAATGTGGTGAGAACCAACTGAGAAACTTACTTTGGGCTTCACGATCTCCTTCATCCTCTTGATTTCCTCCTCAGACATGACATCATAATACCTGATGATGTCCCACTCATCCTTCTCTTCCAAGTGGGTGATGAGTAGCTGTGGAGTTCTCTTGCCATAGCAGTACCTACAGAAAAGCCTCTGCTGTTTCTGTGGTGCCTGGGAAGCATGCAGCAACAGGCTCTGGCTTAAGTCCCAGTCCCCTCTGGCTGCAGGCACTAGCCCCACTCCTTATGCCCACCTCCTTCACCCCTCGGAACTGAAACAAAAGTCCTTTTCTTGGTTGGCACAAATGACAAACATAAATCATTCAATGGCTTCTGATCTGCCAAGAACATTCCTTCTCACATCTACAAGCTCTAGGAGGGAAGCCACCCTTACACAGGACTTGTACAACAGTAACAATTCAATTTATATGGGCCTGGAGAAAAACATCCTTTCTCTTCCAGTCATCTTTCTATAATGTCCAGGGTAACTAGTTCACTCCCTTGATTGACCTTACAGTGGTTTCTATTCTGTATAGCCTTGCTACTCCCAAAGTGGCCCATGGACCAGCAGCACGAGCATCAGATGGGAGATTGTTAGAAATACAGACTCTCAAGCTCTACTCTAACTTACTGAACCAAGATCTGTATTTTTGCAAGATTCTCAGATGATTCCTATGCACAATGAAGTTTGAAAACTGCCTAACAAAGCAAAACCCAAGTTGTATATCATGATCCACCTGATCCTCCACAATACAAGCCTGCCTATTTTAACATCTTGAATACCATAGTTTCCTTTTTCAAATTTTATGCTCTACTAATATAAAAAATTATTGCTGTTCTCAAAATATAGTGTAATTTTTTTACTGTACATTTGCACATGGAACAGCATCAGCTTAAAACTTCTCTTACTACCACTGTCTGCATGAAATTCTAGTTCAAGAGTCCTCTCCTTGTGAACTCTCAATCCTCTCTGTCCTAGAGTTAACTGCATCTTCTGTGTTGCCACCAAACTTTGCACATACCACTACGTAAGTTTTAAATTTGAAAGGGCATATATTATTTATTTTCCCACAGGTATCACTAGCACTGAGCCAGAAACACAACAGGTACAAAACATTAATGCTAATCAGGCCAAAATAGAGGCAAAAAGGAACTTTCCAAAGGCAATAATCTAACAAGCTATTAAGAAAATGTCCCATGAATTAATCAAAGTAGAGTGCAATAATTAAGATATGATGAAAGACTGAGAAAAATACTAATTTTTTTCTATAGGCATATAATAAAAAATTATTGAAAAGTAATATAAATAATGATTTTAATGCCTAGCACCTAATTAGCCATCAATAAAAGTAAGTGCTCAATATAACTGTAACACTGAGAGAGACCCAGAGGTGCATTTCAGGGACAGGTCTGAGGACTAGAATACTTTCTCAAACAAATCTGGCCCTTCAAAGCCAAGGTCCCAAGCATTCATATTACCAGGTAATCTGAAGGTCTCTCAAGTACCCTAAGCAGCCCTTTCAACGCCATCTACCTCCTTTTCCATTTTTACAACTGCCTTTGTCTATCTGGGCTTCTCTAACAAAATACCTTTGACTGAGTGGCTTATAAACAAGAGAATTATTTTTCACAGCTTGGAGGCTGGAAGTCCAAGATGAAGGCACCCAGCAGATTCACTGTCTGGTGAGAGGCTGCTTTCTGGTTCACACATGGAGCCTTCTAGCTGTGGTCTCACATCGTGGGAAGGGTGAGACAGGGAGCTCTCTTGGGTCTCTTTGACAAGGGCACTAATAGCCTCCCGAAAGACCTCACTTTCTATTACTATCACCTGTGGGTTAGGATTTCAACATATGAATTCCAGAGGGACACAAACATTTAGAGCATAGCAACGTGTTTGATACACCCTCCACAGCAGAGGCTCTCACAGACCTCCCAGTTTTGCAGACGGTCCAGAGAATCCTCAAGGACGCTACTCAATGTCTCCTTTTTGGTCTTTGATGCCTTGTATCCAAGCTTTCCTGCACTTTCTTCCTCCAACAAGTTCATAAAGTTGGCAAATTCAGCTGGACTTGTTTGCGAGACAAGTCTGGACATCAGAAAGAAGAGAGGGTAGGAAACGGCTAGCAATCAGGGGGGTCACTTAGAGAAGCTCTGCAAATCCTTTCTTCAAACTACTCTCACAAACCTGTGTAGAATTTGAACATTGTCCAGAACTAGAATTGAGAGAAAAATAAAGATTAGGGTGGAGAAAACCCACCCCACCTTTCTTCACCCACTAGTGCCAAGGACCCTAGCACAGACAGGCAGCCAGGGGTCCTATCTCATTCGCAATTCACCTTCATGCTGATCACATCTGCTTCCTAATGTGTTTTCAAGACAATGTTATGTTTTATACCATGTACTAACCGTAGTTTAAATGTACACTAGAGTCCCAGATAACTTATACATTCCCTGACAATTTCCACAGGTATTATCATCTTATGTGCTTTTACAATACCCAAGAGAAAAGTCTAAGCAAGATTTTGGTTTCCCAGTATTCAGAAAAGAAAATTGAGTCCCAAAGTAATCAAAGAACTTAGGTCATCGTCACATAGAAAAAGAGGAGCAGATCAGAATTAGAGCCTAGACATCTAACTCTAGTCCAAGGCTCCTACCAAAATAATTGAATTTATAAAGCTTATTTTTTTATGGCAGTCATAAAGGACTCTCCTATGCTAGCCAAAGTCAAAGACAGGGCACTGGCAATTGTGTCAACAGAAGATTTTCCAAACATGAGTTAGTGCAGCAAAGTCTAAGAGTGTGAAATCGGCTGGACACAGTGGCTCAAGCCTGTAATCCTAACACTTAGGGAGGCAGAGGAGGGTGGATCACCTGAAGTCAGGAGTTAAAGAACAGCCTGGCCAACATGGTGAAACTGTGTCTCTAATAAAAATACAAAATTAATAGGGCATGGTGGCAGAAGCCTGTAATCCCAGCTACTTGGGAGGCTGAGGCAGGAGAATCGCTTGAACCCAGGAGGTGGAGGTTGCAGTGAGCCAAGATAATGCCACTGCACTCCAGCCAGGGTGACAGAGCAAGACTCTGTCTCAAAAAAAAAAAAAAAAAAGAGTGTAAAATCTTCCCAAGAATCTAAAACAGGTTTTTATGACGGTATAACTAAAAGAAAACATATTGCAGTCAAATTAGAAGTTGCCCTTTGGTCAGCTACAGTGATTATAAATCCAGCATTTGAGTACATTTCCCTGAGCTCTCACAATACTCTGAACCTCCATTATATTACTTGCCAAACAATCCACTGAAAATGTCTGTTTAAATACCTAGCCTACCACCACCATCCCCAAACAGACATAAGATATTCTGGGAACAGGCCATAAATGTTTCACTTTTTTTGCCTAGTACAGCACCCTAGCATGTAAGAGATTTTAAGTTTGCTGAATTCAATAAAAATGAGATGACCTTGTAGCATCCCCATTTCTTGGTTGCCTATTTTATGCCAGAACATCTCCTTGGATAGAAATGGAATGTACTACCTGTCAAGAAGCTCCTTCCACTTTTTGGCATTTAAGATTTATATATATACTTTAAGCTCTGGGATACATGTGAAGAACATGCAGGTTTGTTACATAGATATACACATGCCATGGCGGTTTGCTGCACCTATCAACCTGTTATCTACATTAGGTATTTCTCCTAATGCTATCCTTCCCCTAGCCCCCCACCCCGTCAGGCCCCGGTGTGTGATACGTTCCCTCCCTGTGTCCATGTGTTCTCATTGTTCAACTCCCACTTATGAATGAAAACATGCCGTGTTTAGTTTTGTTTCTGTGTTAGTTTGCTGAGAATGATGGTTTCCACATCCCTGCAAAGGACATGAACTCATCCTTTTTATGGGTGCACAGTATTCCGTGGTGTATATGTGCCACATTTTCTTTATCCAGTCTATCATTGATGGACATTTGGGTTGGTTCCAAGTCTTTTCTATTGTAAATAGTGCTGCAATAAACATATGTCTGCATGTGTCTTTATAGTAGAATGATTTATAATCCTTTGGGTATATACCCAGTAACAGAATTGCTGAGTCAAATGGTATTTCTGGTTCTAGATCCTTGAGGAATTGTCACACTGTCTTCCACAATGGTTGAACTAATTTACACTCCCACCAACAGTGTAAAAGTATTCCTATTTCTCCACATCCTCTCCAGTATCTGTTGTTTCCTGACTTTTTAATGACCACCATTCTAACTGGTATGAGATGGTATATCTCACTATGGTTTTGATTTGCATTTCTCTAATGACCAGTAATGATGAGCTTTTCTTCATATATTTTTTGGCCACATAAATGTCTTCTTTTGAGAAGTGTCTGTGCATATCCCTTGCCCACTTTTTGGTAAGTTTTTTGATGTAAATTTGTTTAAGTTCCTTGTAGATTCTCAATATTAGATGTTTGCCAGATGGATAGACTTAGGTTTAAGTCTTTAATCCATCTTGAGCTAATTTTTGTATAAGTATAAGGAAGGGATCCAGTTTCAGTTTTCTGCATATGGCTAGCCAGTTTCCCCAACACCATTTATTAAATAGGGAATACTTTCCCCATTGCTTGTTTTTGTCAGGTTTGTCAAAGATCAGAAGGTTGTAGATGTGTGGCATTTTTTTCTGAGGCCTCCGTTCTGTTCCATTAGTCTATATACCGTTCTGGTACCAGTACCATGCTGTTTTGGTTAGTGTAGTATAGTTTGAAGTCAGGTTGCATGATGCCTACATCTTTGTCCATTTTGCTTAGGATTGTTTTGGCTATACTAGCTGTGTTTTGGTTCCATATGACATTTAAAGTAACTTTTTCTAATTTTGTGAAGAAAGTCAATGGTAGCTTAAAGGGGATAGCATTGAATCTATAAATTACTTTGGGCAGCATGGCCATTTTCATGATATTGACTCTTCCTATCCATGATCATGGAATATTTTTCCATTTCTTTGTGTCCTTTCTTATTTCCTTGAGCAGTGAGTGGTTTGTAGTTCTCCTTGAAGAGATTCTTCACATCCCGTCTAAGTTGTATTCCTAGGTATTTTATTCTTTGTAGTAATTGTGAATGAGAGTTTACTCATGATTTGGCTCTCTATTATTGGCGTATACAAATGCTTGTGATTTTTGCACATTGATTTTGTATCCCAAGACTTTGCTGAAGTTGTTTATCAGCTTAAGGAGTTTTTGGGCTGAGAAGATGGGGTTTTCTAAATATACAATCATGTCATCTCCAAACAGAGACAATTTTACTTCCTCTCTTCCTGTTTGAATACACTTTCTTTCTTTCTCTTGCCTGGCCAGAACTTCCAATGCTATGTTGGATAGGAGTGGTAAGAGAGGGCACCCTTGTCTTGTGCTGGTTTTCAAAGGGAATGCTTCCAGCTTGTGGCCATTCAGTATGATATCGGCTGTGTCTGTCATAAATAGCTCTTATTTTGAGGTATGTTCCATCAATACCTAGCTAATTGAGAGTTTCTAGCATCAAGGGGTGTTGAATTTCATGGAAGGCCTTTTCTGCATCTATTGAGATAATCATGTGGTTTTTGTCACTGGTTCTGTTTATGTGATGGATTACATTGATTTGTGTATGTTGAACCAGGCTTGCATCCAAGAAATGAAGCCAACTTGATCGTGGTGGATAAGCTTTTTGGTGTGCTGCTGGATTCGGTTTGCCAGTATTTTATTGAGGATTTTTGCACTGATGTTCATCAGGGATATTGATCTGAAGTTTTCTTTTTCTGTTGTGTCTCTGCCAGGTTTTGGTAACAGGATGATGCTGGTCTCATAAAATGAGTTAGGGAGGAGTCCCTCTTTTTCTATTGTTTGGAATAGTTTCAGAAGGAATGGCATCAGCTCCTCTGTATCTCTGGTAGAATTCAGCTGTGAATCTGTCTGGTCCTGGGCTCTTTTTGGTTGGCAGGCTATTATTTACTGCCTCAACTTCAGAACTTGTTATTGGTCTATTTAGGGATTTGACTTCTTCCTGATTTAGTCTTGGGAGGGTGAATGTGCCCAGGAATTTACCCATTTCTTCTAGTTTACTTGTGTAAAGGTGTTTACAGTATTCTCTGATGGTAGTTTGTATTTCTGTGGGATCAGTGGTGATATCCCCTTTATCATTTTTTATTGTGTCTATTTGATTCTTCTCTCTTTCTTCTCTATTAGTCTAGCTAGAAGTTGATCTATTTTGTTAATTTTTTATTAAAAAAAAAAACAGCTCCTGGATTCATTGATTTTTTTGAAGTGTTTTTCGTGTCTCTATCTCCTTCAGTTCTGCTCTGGTCTTGGTTATTTCTCATCTTCTGCTAGCTTTTGAATTTGTTTGCTCTTGCTGCTTTAGTTCTTTTCCTGACTTTTGCTAGCTTTGAATTTGTTTGCTCTTGCTGCTTTAGTTCTTTTAATTGTGATGTTAGGGTGTTGATTTTAGATAATTCCTGCTTTCTCTTGTGGGCATTTAGTGGGTATTTCCCTCTAAACACTGCTTTAGCTATACCCCAGAGATTCTGGTACATTGTGTCTTTGTTCTCATTGGTTTCAAAGAACTTATTTATTTCTGTCTTAATTTCATGATTTACCCAGTAGTCATTTAGGAGCAGGTTGCTCAGTTTCCATGTAGTTGTACAGTTTTGAGTGAGATTCTTAATCCTGAGTTCTCATTTGATTGCACTGAGGTCTGAGAAACTGTTTATGATTTCTGTTCTTTTGCATTCACTGAGGAGTGAATTTTACTTCCAATTATATGGTCAATTTTAGAGTAACTGTGACATAGTGCTGGGAAGAATGTATATTCTGTCGATTTGGGGTGGAAAGTTCTGTAGATGTCTATTAGGTCTGCTTGGTCCAGAGCTGAGTTCAAGTCCTGAATATTCTTAATTTTCTTTCTTGTTGATACAATATTGACACTGAGGTGTTAAAAATCTCCCACTACTTTTGTGTGGGAGTCTCAGTCTCTTTGTACATCTCTGAGAAGTTGCTTTATGAATCTGGATGCTCCTGTATTGGGTGCATATATATTTAGGATAGTTAGCTCTTCTTGTTGCATTGATCCCTTTGCCATTACATAATACCCTCCTTTGCCTTTATCTTTGTTGGCTTCAAGTCTGTTTTATTAGAGCCTAGGACTGCAACCCCTGCTTTTATTTTTTTTTTTTCTTTCCATTTGCTTGGTAAATATTCTTCCATCCCTTTATTTTAACCCTATATGTGTTTTTGCATGAGACAGGTCTCCTGAATACTGCACACCAATGGGTCTTGACTCTTTATCAAATTTGCCAGTCTGTATCTTTTAACTGGGGCATTTAGCCTGTTTACATTTGAGGTTAATATTGAAATGTGTGAATCTGATCCTGTCATTATGCTAGCTGGTTATTTTGCCCATTAGTTGATGCAGTTTCTTCATACTGTCGATGATCTTTATAATTTGGTATGTTTTTGCGGTGGCTGGTACTGGTTTTTCCTTTCCATATTAGTGCTGCCTTCAGAACCTCTTGCAAGACAGGCAGCTCTTTTAAGCAAATCCCTCAGCATTTGCTTGTCTGGAAAGGATTTTATTTCTCCTTCACTTATAAAGCTTAGTTTGACTGGATATAAAATTCTGGGCTAAAAAATTCTTTTCTTTAAGAATGTTGAATATTGGCCCCCGCTCTCTTCTGTCTTGTAGGGTTTCTGCAGAGTGATCTGCTGCTAGTCTGATGGGCTTCACTTTGTGGGTAACCCAAACTTTCTCTATTGCTTCCCTTAACAATTTTTCCTTCATTTCAACCTTGATGAATCTGACAATTGTGTCTTGGGGTTGCTCTTCTCGAGGACTATCTTTGTGGTGTTCTCTGTATTTCCTGAATTTTAATGTTGGCCTGTCTTGCTAGGTTGGGGAAGTTCTCCTGGATAATATCCTGAAGAGTGTGTCCCAACTTGGTTCCATTCTCCCTTTCACTTTCAGGTACACCAATCAAACATAGATTTGGTGTTTTCACATAGTGCCATATTTCTTGGAGACTTGTTCATTCCTTTTCATTCTTTCTTCTCCAATCTTGTCTTTATGCTTTATTTGATTAAGTTGATCTTCAGTCTCTGATATCCTTTCTTTCACTTGATTGATTCAGCTATTGATACTTGTGTATGCTTCACAAAGTTCTTGTGCTATATTTTTCATCTCCATCAGGTTATTTATGTTCTTTTCTAAATTGGTTATTCTAATTAGCAATTCCTCTAAGCTTTTTTCAGGGCTCTTAGCTTTCTTGCATTGGGTTAGAACATGTTCCTTTAGCTTGAAGGAGTTTGTTACTACCCACCTTCTGAATCCTACTTCTGTCAGTTCGTCAAACTCATTCTCTGTCCAGTTTTGTTCCCTTGCTGGTGATGAGTTGTGATCCTTTGGAAGAGAAGAGGTGTTCTGCTTTTTGGAATTTTCAGTCTTTTTGCACTGGTTTTTCCTCATCTTCATGGCTTTTTCTACCTTTGGTCTTTGATGTTGGTCACCTTCAGATGAGGTTTCTGTGTGGATGTCCTTTTTGTTGACTCTGACACTATTCCTTTCAGTTTGTTAGTTTTCCTTCTAACAGGCCCCTCCACTGCAGGTCTGCTGGAGTTTGCTGGAGGTCTACTCCAGGCCCTGTTTGCCTGGGTATCACCAGTGACGGGTGCAGAACTGCAAAGATTACTGCTTATTCCTTCCTCTGGAACTTTTGCCTCAGAGAGGCACCCACCAGATGCGAGCCAGAGCTGTCCTGCATGAGGTGTCTATCAACCCCTGCTGGGAGGTATCTCCCAGTCAGGAGGCATGGGGGTCATGGACCCACGTGAGGAGGCAGTCTGTCCCTTAGCAGAGCTTGAACACTGTGCTGGGAAATCTGCTGCTCCAGAGCTGGCAGGCAAGAACATTTAAGTTAACTGAAGCTGCACCTATAGCCACCCCTTCCCCCCAGGTGCTCTGTCCCAGGGAAATGGAAGTTTCATCTATAAACCTTTGACTTGACTACTCCCTTTCTTTCAGAGATGCCCTGCTCAGAGAGAGTAATCTAGAGAGGCAGTCTGGCTACAGTAGCTATGCAGAGCTGCAGTGGACTCCACCCAGTTTGAGCTTCCCTGTGGCCTTGTTTATACTGTGAGGGGAAAACTGCCTACTCAAGCCTCAGTAATGGTGGCCACTCCTCCCCCCACCAAACTTGAGCATCCCAGGTCAACTTCAGACTGCTGTGGGGGCAGCGAGAATTTCAAGCAAGTGGATCTTAGCTTACTGGGCTGTGTGGGTGGGATCCACTGAGCTAGACCATTTGCCTCCCTGGTTTCAGCTCCCTTTCTAGGAGAGTGAACAGTTCTGTCTCACTGGTATTCCAGGTGCCACTGGAGTATGAAAAAAAGCTCCTAAGGCTAGCTCAGTGTCTGCCCAAATGGCCACCCAGTTTTGTGCTTGAAACCCAGGGCCTTGGTGCTATAGACACCTGAGGGAAACTCCTGGTCTCTGGGTTGTGAAAAACATGGGAAAAGCATAGCATCTGGGCTGGAGTGCACCGTTCCTCACCGCTTCCCTTGGCTAGGGGAGGGAGTTCCCTGAGCCCTTGTGCTTCCCAAGTGAGACACTGCCCCACCCTGCTTCAGCTGGCCTTCTGGGGGCTGCACCCACTGTCTAACCAGTCCCAATGAGATGAGCCATTGGAAATGCAGAAATCACCCACCTTCTGCATTGATCTCACTGGGAGCTGCAGAGTAGAGCTGTTCCTATCTGGCCATCTTGCTAGCCCATGGCAATTAAGATTTATCTTCATACAGAATCCAAGTATATCTGTCTGCATATTCTACATATGTGCTCTGGGGCTAATCCTCAGCACCACAGAGAAAAAATATAATCAATTGCTTTAATTCATTAGTTCCTCCTTTCTTCCTTCAATAACTTCAATTATGCATTCAATACAGCTCAAATTAAGTACTCAGCACCACAGCTGGGCTTGAAAATGCAAAAATAATTCTAAAAAATCAGTCTTAAAAAAGGACAAGTTCATGTCCTTTGCAAAGACATGGATGAAGCTGGAAACCATCAATCTCAGCAAACTGACATAAGAACAGAAAACCAAACGCCGCATGTTGTCACTCATAAGTGGAAGTCGAACAACGAGAACACATGGACACAGGGAAGGGAACAGCACACACGGGGGCCTGTTGGGGGGTGGGAGAGCTAGGGGAGGGATAGCAGGGGATGGGGGGATTGGGGAGGGATAACATTAGGGGAAACACCTAATGTAGATGACAGGGGGATCGATGCAGCAAACCACCATGGCATGTGTAAACCTATGTAACAATCCTGCACAATCTGTACATGTACCCCAGAACTTA
The DNA here is from genome assembly GCF_001604975.1 of Cebus imitator. NCBI lineage: Eukaryota > Metazoa > Chordata > Mammalia > Primates > Cebidae > Cebus > Cebus imitator. Next base: position 10,103,368 of record NW_016107391.1, on the reverse strand, counting down.
AAATATAATAATAATTTTTTTTAAATCAGTCTTTGCTTACTTAGCCATCCTAGTGGATAGGAAGTGGTATCTCACTGTGGTTTTGATTTGCATTTCCCTAATAATTAGTGATGTTGAGCATCTTTTCATGTATTTATTGGCCATCTGTATATCTTTTTTGAGAAAATTTCTATTCAAATTATTTGTCCACTTTTAAATTGGATTTTTTTTTTACTGTTGAGTTGTAACAGTTCTCTATATATTCTTGATACAAGATCAGATATGTGATTTGGAAATACCTGCTGCCTGCTCCCTACCCCCACCTACCTATTCTGGAGTCTGTCTGCACCTCCTCAACAGTGTCCTGTAAAACACAGAATTTTACAATTTTGATGAAGTCCGATATATATTTGCAACCACTATATCAAATTTGTCTTTGATTCTGTATGCTTTTCATGTCATATATGAGAGACTATTACCTGCCCAAGGTCAATAAGATTTAGTCCAATATTTCCGTCTACTAGTTTAGTAATTTGAGTCTTCTTTATTTTTTTATTGGCCAATCTAGCCAAAGGTTTGTATATTTTGTTGATTTTTTAAAAGGTCAACTTTTGATTGTACTTATTTTTTTTTTTACTGTGTTTCTATTCTCTACTTAATTTACTTCTGCTCTAGTCTTTATTTCCTTCTCTCTGCTTGCTTTGGCTCAAGTTAGCTCTTCTTTTCCAATTTCCTAGGGTAAAAGATTATGTTTTAATTTGATATTTTTCTCCTTTTTAAATATAAGTGTTTACATCCATAAATTTTCCTCTAAGTGCTGTTTTAGCTAGATCCTCTAAGTTTTGGTATATTGTATTTTCATTTACACTCATCTCAACATACTTTCTAATTTCTCTTGTTATTCCTTCTTTGACCCACTGGTTATAGAGGAGTATGTTAATGAATTTCCACGTATTAGTGAATCTCCCAAATTTTCTTCTGTTATTGATTTCTAATTTATACTGTTGTAGTTAAAACATACTTTATATAATTTCAACTTTTTAAAATTTATTGAGACTTATTTTATGGCCTGACATGTGATCTGGACTGACTAAAGAATGTTCCAGATTGGTTGCAGTGACTCATGCCTATAATTCCATATCTGGGAAGCCAAGTGGGAGGATTGAGGCCAAGAGTTCAAGACCAGTCTGGGCAACATAGTGAGACCTAGTCTCTACAAAAATTAAAAAATTGGCCAACCATGGTGGTGCACACCTGTAGTCCCAGATATTTGGGAGGCTAGAGCAGGAGGATTGCTTGAGGCCAGGACTTTGAAGCTGTAGTGAACTGTGATCACGCCACTGCATTCCAGCCTAGACCACAAAGCAATATCCTGTCCAGAAAAAAAAAAAAAAGAAAAGAGAAGAAAAGAAAGAAAGGGAGAAAAGAATTTCAAATGTGTATTTGAGAAGAATGTGCACTACACTGTTGGGTAGAGTGTTTTATAGATGTCTATTAGCCTAGTTGGTTTATAGTGTTATTGAAGTCTTCTAGTTCCTCACTGATCATCTACCTACACGTTGTATCCATTTTTCAAAGTTAGGTATTGCCACCTCCAATTATTGTTGAATTGTCTTGTTTCCCTTTAATTCTACTGCATTTTGCCTCATTTATTTTGAGGCTCTGCTCTTAGGTGCATACATCTATAACTGTTATGTCTTTTTGATGGACTTACCCTTTTAATATAAAATGTTCTTCTTGGTCTCTAGTAACAGTTTTTGTCTCTAAGTCTATTTTGTCTAATACTAGTACAGCCTCTCCAGTTCTATTTTGGAGAATTGTTGTATTCTAAATCTTCTTCCATCTTTTCACTTTCAACCTTTTTGTTTCTCTGAATATAAATTTGTCTCATAGATAGCATATAGTTGGATTATGTTATTTTATTCATTCTGTTAATTTGACTATAGTGCCCATTTCATTTATTGGAATTACTGATGAGATTTACATTTGCCATTTTGCTGTTTTCTGTATATGCTTTTATGTTCCTCTGTCCTTTCACTACTGCCTTCTTTTGTGTTAAATAGTTTTCTAGAGTACCATTTTAATCCCCTTGTTAGTTATTTTACCACTATATTTTAGTTCTTTTATTAGTATTTGCCCTGGGGAATGCAATTAACATCTTAGCTTAAATCAATCTAGCTCAGAGTAATATTGACTTAATTTCAATAATATATAGAAATGCTATTCCTCTCCTTTTATTATTATTGGCATTCAAAGCATATATTTATACATCATAAAATATATAATTATAACTATTGTTTTATGTAGTTGTCTTCTGAATCAGAGAGAAGAAAAAGGTTACAAACAAAAATATATTTATACTGACTTTTACATTTACCTGTAGAGTTATCTTTACCAGTACTCTATTTATCTGTGTGGATTCAAGTTACTATTTAGTGTTCTGTCATTTCAACCTAAAGAACCCCCTTTAATATTTCTTGTAGGGCATGTCTGCTAGTGAAAAATTCTCTGTTTTTGTCTACATGAGAATGTTTTAAATTCACCTTAATTTTTGAAGACTAGATTTGCTGAATATACAACTCCGAGTTTACAGTCTTTTTGTTTTAGCAGTTTGAATATATCATCCCACTGCCTTCTGTAGTATCCACAGTTTCAAACGAAAAGAAAACTGTTAATTTTATTGAACATGCCTTACTGCCTTCTCTATTTTCAAGATCCTTTTTCTTTTTTCTTATTTATTTATTTATTTATTTATTTTTTGAGAAAAGGTCTGGCTCCATTGCACACCCTGGAGTACAGTGGCACAATCCTGGCTCACCACAACCTCCATCTCCTGTGCTCAAGCCATCCTCCCACCTCAGCCTCCTGAATAGCTGGAACTACAGGTATGCACCACCACACCTGGCTGATTTTTGTATTTTTTGTAGAGACGGGGTTTCTCCATGTTGCCCAGGCTGGTCTCAAACTTGCAAGGTCATGTAATCTGCCCACCGCAGCCTCCCAAAGTGCTGGGATTACAGGCATGAGCCAATGTGCCCAGCCAAGATTCTCTCTTGATATTTGGCTTTCAATAGTTTGACTATGATGTGTCTCTTTCAGTTTATCCTACTTGGAGGTCACTGAGTTTCTCAGATGTGCAGATTAGTGGTTTTGATCCAATTTGTAGTTTCTTGCCATAATATCTTCAAATATTCTGTCTGCCCCTTTCTTTTTCTTCTCATCTTTTGGGATTCTCCTCATGCATATATTGATATACTTGATGGTTTCTCACACGTCTGTATGGCTTTGCTCATTTTTCTATATTCTTTTTTCTTCCTGTTCCTTAGACTGGGTGATCTTAAGTTCACTGATTCTTTATTTTGCAAGTTCAAAAATGATGATGAGTCCTTTTAGGGAATTTTTTTAAATTTTCTTTTATTTTAGTGAATTTTATATTTCAGTTATTGTATTTTTCAATCAGATTATCTATTTGGTTTGTAAAATAATTTATATCTTTTAATTGATATTTTCTATTAAGTAAGACATCATTATCAAACTTTAATTCTTTAGACATAGTCGTCGTTAGTTCTTTGAAAATATTTATAACAGTTGGCTTAATGTCTTTACTTAGTAAGTTCAATATCTAGGTGTCTAGTCTGTTTTTCTCTTGCATGCCCTTGTCCCCTCTATAGTCTACTCTTTACAAAGTAATCAGAAGTGATCTTCTATGATCTCACTCATAGTAAAACCTCAGAATCCTTGCCCTGAACTTCAAGGTTCTGCATGCTCTGTCATCTGGCTACTTCATCTACCAAACCTCCTTAACCTTGCTCATTCACCCCAGCCACAGTAACCTGACCTTTACTTTTCCTCAAAAACACCAACCACTCTCCATTCCCAGATACTTTGTATTTGTTATTCCCTTTTTGTGAAATGTTATTTTCTTTTACTGCATTCAGGATTCTACTCAAATGACCCTACTAAGAGACTTTCCTGGTCTCTCTAAGATCATAGGCTCTATCAATCTCTACCCTGTTAGGCTGCTTTATTTTTCTTCATAGAAGTAGTTAATCCAGATAATTATACTTCCTGTCTTTTGTAAAAATCAAAGTAAGATCCTGTTAAGTTTTTAATGGTAACAAGAGAAGAGAAGAATTCTAGAGTAATTTCTCAAAACAAAGAAAAGGTCAGAAGAGGGAGGAAAAAAGAAAAAAGTATAGTTAAGAGAAGTGAGTACCACACTCACAGTCAGCATTCCTAAGAAAAAATTATACCTAATAAGTGATAGTTCTAAAGAGTACCAGGACTTATCATCTTCACAGTTTCATGAACTCCATAGGGCAGAAAAGCAGAAAACTGCCATCCTTTAAGGAAACTCTGTGGATATGGACAAACATCCACATACTATCTCAATGACTATGACAAACTCAAAGTTAGAAGTTTTCCTTTTATTTTCTAGCAACCTTGTTAGCTTGGTTGGTGGGAACTTCTGAGGTAGCAGAGTCCTAAAAGTGACTGATGGTAAATTCCTCATCAAGCTCAGCAGGGAAGAGTCTCTAAGTCAAATTTAATTTGAATTAGGAAAAAATTTACAATACACTATTTCTTGCTTACCAAGGTTTAGATTCGGATTTAGTATACACAAATTGGATCAAGTTTCTTCTACTCTTCAAAAGTTTCAATGACTTCTCACTACATTTTGAATAAAATACAATCTTGACCATAGACTTCAAGATTTTGCACTGTCACCCCACCCTTCATCTGCTCACTATGAACCAGTTTTCTCTTTCAGTTCTTCAAAAATGTCAAGCTCTCTTATCACTCAGGGTCTGTTCTCCTGACTTACAATGCTTTTTCCTTTCCCTTCCCCTCTTCACACTTTGATTCCTTCTAATCTTTAGTATCGGCTTTATGTCACCTTTACAAAGAGGTCATCCCTGAACATTCTATCCGAAACCCTTCTGCTCCGAGATTCTCTATCACTGAACCACCTTAATTCTTCTTAGCAAACTCAGAGCTTTACAGATTGAATAAATAACACAAGATCCAAATACATACTACATGCAAAGACACATTTTAGATTCAAATACTCTAAAAAGCTTTTAAGGTTAAAAAGAAAATAAAAAAGGTAAGCCTGGCACAGTAGCTTACACCTTGAACCCAGGAGGCAGAGGATGCAGTGAGCCGAGATCACACCACTGCACTCCAGCCTGGCAATAAAGTGAGACCCTGTCTGAAAAAAAAGAGGGTAAACGATATACCAAGCAAACAACCACCACAAGAGAGATGGAGTGGCTGTATTAATATCTGACAAAATATACTTTAGGGCAAGAAATATTACTAGAATGCCGGGCGTGGTGGCTCAAGCCTGTAATCCCAGTACTTTGGGAGGCCGAGGCAGGTGGATCACGAGGTCAAGAGATCGAGACCATCCTGGTCAACATCGTGAAACCCCGTCTCTACTAAAAATACAAAACATTAGCTGGGCATGGTGGCGCGTGCCTGTAATCCCAGTTACTCAGGAGGCTGAGACAGGAGAATTGCCTGAACCCGGGAGGCGGAGGTTGCGGTGAGCCGAGATCATGCCATTGCACTCCAGCCTGGGTAACAAGAGCGAAACTCCGTCTCAAAAAAAAAAAAAAGAAATATTACTAGAGGTAACAAGAGTCAATATATGAAAAAGATGTAACAATTATAGATGTATACTTAATGAAAGCCCCCAAAGACATAAAACAACAACTGACAGTGCTGAAAGAAGAAATAGATAATTCAATAATAGCTGGATATTTGAATACCTCATTCTTATTAATTGGTAAAACAATGACACAGAAAATCAGCAAGGATACAGAAGATCTGAACAATGCTATCAACCAATTTCACCTGACACCAATAGAATTCTCCAGCAAGAAACAGCAGAATATACATTCCTTTCAAGCTCACACAGAACATTCTCCAGGATAGACCATATGCTAGGTCACAAACCAAGACTTGATAAATTTTAACAGATGTAATTCTCACAAAATATGCTGTCTAACCACATGGAATTAAACATCAAAAACAGCAATAAATCTTGAATATCTTCAAATATTTGGAAGCTGAAAAACATTCTTCTAGAAAAGCCATAGATCAAAGAAGAATTCACAATGAAAACTAAAGTATATGTTGAACTAAATAAAAACAAAACTACAATATATTAAAATTTATTCAATGCAGTTTAAAGTGGTACTTAGAAAAAAATGTATAGCTTTAAATGCCTTATCAGAAACAAAAGTCTCCAGTTAGCATTAGGAGAAATACCTAATGTAGATGACGGGGTGATGGATGCAGCAAACCACCATGGCACGTGTATACCTGTGTAACAAACCTGCACATTCTACACATGTACCCCAGAACTTAAAGCATAGTAAATATATTAAAAAGTCCTTAATCAATAACCCAGGTTTTCACCTTAAGAAACTAAAAAAAGAGGGGCAAGTTAAAATGATCAAACCAAATAAAATAAATGAAATAATAAGGTTAAAAGCAGAAATCAACAAAATAGAAAATGGAAAAACAATAGGGAAAAACAAAGAAACCTAAAGGCTGATCATTGGAAAAGATCAACAAAATTGACAAACCCTTAGACTGAACAAGACAAAAATAGAGAAGATAAAAAAATAAAGAGACTAAAGAGATAACAGACTACTAACCGTATAGAAATTACAAGGATATGCTATGAACATCTTTATGCCAACAAAGTAGGCAACTAATATGAAGTGGAAAAGTTCACAGAAAGGTAAAATTACCAAAATGAACTGAAAACAATAATAAAAAAAATCTAAATAGACCTATAAAAACTAAAGAAATTGAATTAGAAATGTAAAATCTTCCCATAAAGAAAATTCTAGGCCCAGATAACTTCATTGTGAGTTTTACCAAATACTGAACTAAAAAACAATGCTAATTCTTCACAAAGTCTTCAGAAAACAGAGGCAGAGAGGATAGATCCCCAGCTAAATCTGTAAGATGCTTATTACCCTAATGGCAAAGTTAGATAAAGACATCATATGAAAATAATACTACAAAACCCTCGTGAACATAATCATGAGAATTCTTAATTATTAGCAAACTAAGTCTAGAAATATGTAAAAAGGATGTATATACCATGACCAAGTGGGATATCTCCCAAGAATATGAGGTTGGTTTAACATTCAATTAACGTAAGAGACAAGGACACATGATTATTTCCTCAGACGCAGGACAGGCATTTGACAAAATTCAACACCCATTTATAATTTGTTTTAAAAATCTAGGCTGGGCATGATGGTTCAGACCTGTAATCTCAGCACTTTGGGAGGCCAAGGTGGGAGGATCACCTGAGGTCAGGAGTTCAAGACCAGCCTGGCCAACACGGTAAAGCCCTGTCTCTATTAAAAATACAAAAATTAGCTGGGTGTGGTGGTGCACACTTATAATACCAGCTACTTGGGAGACTCAGGCAGGAGAACTGCTTGGGCCTGGAAGGCGGAGGTTGCAGAGAAAGAGACCACGCCACTGCACTCCAGCCTTCCAGCCTCGGTGACAGAGTGAGACTGTCTCAAAAAAAAAAAAAAAATCCTCTCAACAGACTAGGAATAGAAGAGAACAGCCTCAATGTGATAAAGACAGATGCAAAAATCTCACAACAACATACTTAACGGTGAAAGATGGGCTGCTTTGCTCCTAAGAGCAAGAACAAGGTAATCCCTATCAAAATCTTAGGTGGGCTTGTTGCAGAAATCGACAAGCTGATCCTAAAATTCACATGGAAATGAAAGGGACCCAGAATAGTCAGAACAATTTTGAAAAAGAATGAAGTTGAAGGACTTACATTACCTAAAGGACCAAGGAAGTCTTCTCTCAAAGACATCTATGCTTAGCCCATTGAAATAAATAGACAGGCTCATGACCACTCTTCTCACCCTCTTCCAAGAAATACTTCAGGAAGAAAGCCTGACCAAAGGTAAGTTGCTCTCTCTTTGAGGTGATGTTATAATTTCATCTAGAACTCTATAGCCCTTATAACTCTCTCCTTTGAGCTGGCCAATTAGGAAAACTAAATCATCTGCTTAGTCCTTTTATTTACAAATTTTCTCAATTGTTCTGAGTAATAGCTGTAATAACAACATGGAATTGCTATATTATCTCATTTTTATAGCAAAGTAAATTAATGCACAGTGTCATTCAGTTAACTTGCTCTAGGTCATCCAGTATATGGTGGAGTCTGTATCTTATTGTGCAACCAGAACAGGAAGAGCTTTTTAAAAACGTATAATCATCTTCTAAGTTAGTAACGACTAGCATTGATATAGCAACAAAGTCTATAAGGTAGGTAAGGCAAGAATTTTCCCACTGAAGAAACCAACGTTCTAAATATTTAAGAGATGTGTCCAAATCTAGACATCTGCTATCTTACTGCTGGCTACATCCAAAATTGGAATACAATGTGAGAGAATAGCAGAGAAGGTTTAATTCATTTTTTTTTTACAATAACTATGATTTAGAGAAATATTTTTGGGTTTTTTTCCAGATTATATTTAAGTGATTAGATACCTTAGAACTGAGGAGCTAAACCCACTTAAACTGACAGTAGTTTCTCACTGTTACTTTGCTGTTACTGAATAATCTTAGGAAGAAAGGTTGGTATTTCTCAAAACAAACAAATCAAAAATCACCATTAAGAGAGAGAGAGAAGGCAAGCAGCCACTAAAGCTGGAGAATATCTTTGCAACATATACAACCAATAAAAGGCTTGTATTCAGATTATATGAAGTCTTCCTACAAATTAATAAAATAACTCAATAGAAAAATGGTCTAGAGACTCAAAAAGAACTCACAAAAGAACATATTCAAAAGCCTAATAAATATCTGAAAGTACTCTATATCATTCATAATCAAAGAAGTGCAAAATAAAACTATGGGATACAACCACATGCCACCAGAAGTTTGAACTTTAAAAGTCTGACAAATACAAAGATATTGCTTAGGATGCAGTTTAGAGGGGAACTCTCACACACTGCTATTAAGAATAAAAATGCGGCTGGGCAATGTGGCTCATGCCTGTAATCCCAGCACTTTGCAAAGCCAAGGCAGGTGGATCATTTAAGGTCAGGAGTTCAAGATCAGCCTGGCCAACATGGTGAAATCCTATCTCTATCAAAGATACAAAAATTACCTGGGCATGGTGGTGCACAGCTGTAATCCCAGGTACTCGGGAGGCTGAGGCAGGAAAATCACTTGAACCTAGGAGGTGTTGGTTGCAGTGAGACAAGGTCACACCAGTGCACTCCAGCCCTGGGGACAGAGAGAGACTCCATCTCAAAAATAATAATAATAATGCAACTATTTTGACAAAGTGGCAAAATCTAGTAAATTTCAATGGACCAATAATTCCATTTCCATGTTTAAACTGCATAAAAATATACATGCAGGAAATAAGTACAGAATATTCATGCTAGAATTATTCATTATATCCCCAAACTGGAAGAAACTCAAATGCCCACCGTAGCCAAATGGCTAAACAAAAAATGGTATGGTCACCCAATGGAATACTATAAAGCACTTAAAAGGAATGAACTATAGATATATAGAAATAACATGGATATATCTTAAAAACATAGCATTGAGTAAAATAAACTAGATAAAAGAATATGTATTATATAAGTCCATGCACATGAACTTCTAAAAAGGCAAAATTAAACTACATTGCTGTTATAAATTAAATTTATGAATAAAACTGAACTATATCACAGACCATTACAATTAAATAGTTAATTATATACACTTAAATGGAAAAGTCTTCAAGACATATTAACAAAACTATAGAACAGTATGTATAATATAATTCTATTTATGTGAAACAGAAAATCTATTTGCATGATTTATACCTAAAGCACTGTCTAACAAATCTTACTGCAATAATTGAAGTGTTCTATGATCTATGCTGTTTAATTCTGTAGCCATGTGTGGCTACTGAACACTTAAAAATGTAGTTAATAGCCTAGGAACTGAATTTTTATTTAATTTTAATTAATTTCAGTGTAAACAGCCTCATACGGCTAGTGGTTACGATATTGGACAGTATAGTCATGGAAAATGATATACAACAGATTACCTCCACAGCAGCTTTTCAACCTGGGCACTACTGACATTTGGGACAGGAGAATTCTTTGCAGTGCTGGGGCCATCCTGTGCACTGTAGATGTCTAGCAGCATCTCTGGTTTTCACTCTCAAGATTCCAGTAGTGTCCCCTAAGTCAAGGCAATTAAAATTGTCTCCAGACCTTGCCAAATATCTCCTAGGGCAGGGGTCCCCAATGCCTGGGCCACGGATCAGTACCAGTCAGTGACCTGTTAGCAACAGGGCTGCACAGCAGGAGGTAAGCAGCAGGCAAGTGAGCATTACTGCCCGAGTTCTGCCTCCTATCAGATCAGCAGCGACATTAACTTCTCATAGGAGCAAGAACTCCATTGTGAACTATGCATGCACATGTGAGGGATGAAGGTTGCATGGTCCTTATGAGAATGTAATGCCTGATGATCTGGGGTGGAACAATTTCATTCTGAAACCATCTCCACTACCATCCATCCGTGGAAAAATTGTCTTCCATGAAACTGGTCCCTGGTACCAAAAAGGTTGGGGACCAATGCCCTAGGAGACAAAATTTCCTCAGCTGAGAACCACTGCTAAAGAGATAGGAGAGTAATGGGAGGGAGGGGGCACTGTAACATTTTATTCTATTTCTGTTTTGCCTAAAATTTGCTTAGAGGTAACATGCACATACATTTTCTTTGTGTAATTAATAATTTTAAAAGTAAGCCTGTTTGCTCGTGAGTAAAATGGGAACTATATACCTAAACTCTAAGGTTGCTCTAAATATTAAGAGCAACATGGAAACAAAGCACCAATTTCCTGGAACAGTGAGGAAAAAATACCAACCAAAGTGAAAAAGGAAGTTCATATGAATAGTTATCAAGAGCAGTGAAGAAAGAAGAGAGAATCCTCTCCTAGCTGAGGCTAGGAGAATGATCAGTCATTTTTGCCATTCGCAAAGATGAAACAGAAAGAGCAACCATTTAAGGGAATGGAAAAACTTGTGGGCCATCTAAGTAGAGCTGGAGCTGCAAGCTGGAAAGTGAGAAAAGCTAGAATTAAAGACTCAAGGGTTATCAGTACATAGGTAATATTTGGAAGTCATGAGCCTTCAGAGAAAAAAAAAATGGCTATAAAGAAACTCTGAGCCATAACTGAGGATTGGGAAAGGTGGGTCACAGGAGACTACAATATTGAGAAGTTGTAGGCAGACATAGAAGAAAAACCAGAAGACAGTTGGATCATGGCAGCCAAGAGAAGGGTTTAAAGAAAGTGGAAAATGTCTCCTTGGATCTCACCTTTATTAAAAAATAAATATTAAGTAACACATCAATACAAGAAGAAAAGAAATGAAATAGATTTCATTCAAGAGAGCGTGGGAGTCAATCTCAAAGCAGCACTCATGGATCATCAAGGTGATAAATCTGGAACTGAGAAGTCACTGGCCCAACAAATAAAGAAGGAAAGTTCTGCTGGAAAGAAACTCCTGGGACTTCATGCACTTCTACGACTGCCTGATCACTCAGGGCTCCTACAAGGCACCAGCCTTACCACTCCCCAGTGAGTCGTGCTCCGTCGCCCAGGCTGGAGTGCAGCGGTGTGATCTCGGCTCACTGCAAGCTCCGACTCACAGGCTCAAGCAATTCTCCTGCCTCAGACTCCCAAGTCACTGGAATCACAGAAGTGTCCCACTATGCCCAGCTAATTTTTTTGTATTTTTAGTAAAGACGAGGTTTCACCATGTTGGCCAGGTTGGTCTCAAACTCCTGGCCTCAAGTGATCTGCCCACCTCGGCCTCCCAAAGTACTAGAATTACAGGTGTGACTCACCACACCCAGCCGAGTTACACTCTTAATGGCAAGAAGTTCCTAAATGGTCTGAAGCAGGCCCTAGTCTCTGCCAGGCTAAGGCTATTTGGACTGTGAAACATGCAACCCACAGTTAATTAGAAACTCTCTTTGAAATGTTAACAAAAGACCATGAGATGCACAGAGGAAGAAAAGGAAAAAAACTGTATTTTCAGAGGGAGAAACAATCTGCAATTTGGGGAATGCAACCTCCCAGGAAAGCCGAAAGGACGTATTCCAAAAGGGAAGAGGAAGCTGCTATTTATGCCTTACATGATGGATAGCCTTACATATTATATTTAGCAGGTTTGAAGGAGTCTATAAATATTCACAAGAGAGGTCAAACGTGTGCAGTGGGTAAACATATATGTAACATACATTCCATGTTCACTTTGGGGTGGGGTTTTAGCATTAAAGTAAGATTAATTTGGCTCTTTCCATCAAAAAGGTGAACTACAGGGCACAAAGACAGTTTGTGTGCAGTCTCCATAAGCTGGCCGAAACTGGCTGGCTTGAGGTCTATGGCTGTTTATCAGAAAAGAATGTAAGGCCAATCCTCTCTCCCATCAGAGTTGTGGCAGGACCATGGTGGGCAGCCAGGGGTCAGTCGGCTGGTTTCAGGTAGTAGTCTATCAGGGTCACCTGGGAAATTTCCAGCTGTAGTTGTTTCTGTGAAGTTTTTCAGGACCTGGTTTCTGCTTAATTACAGGAAAGAAAATGTCCTGGCAGTTAGTAATACAAGGATACATGACCAAGCCCTCAGCTTGCTGCGGCCATTAGATTCGGGTTTTGGTATGTCTCATTTTAGCTACAGGGAGTCTACTGGGGTATATTTTAATTCCACAGCTCCAGATTTTTCATTGTATGATGCTATTTCTAAAAACAATTTTTCCATAAAACAGCCTGATGTGATTAATTAGGGTTAATGTTTGATGAAGTCTGGAATACAATGCATTCCCATTGTAAGTTTCTAAATCTGATAGTTACCTATGAAAACACACTTTTTCATTTTATCATTATCATTTCAGGAAGCTCTAAACCAAGACTCAAATTCTTGAACTACAGATGGTCTAGGAAGCTTTGAACCTATAGGCAAAAATCTGTGTGCACTTTTTAAAGAGAGAACGACCCTGAAATTTCACATGGGTCTCAAGAGGGTCTGTCACCCCAAAAGTTGACAGTCATTGTAATTGTATTTTTCCTACATCAGGCTCTATTTGTGATCATTTGTTGAATAATTTGTGACACCTATTTTAGATGTTGGTCCAGGTGGGTATGGCCACTACAGAGCTGGATATAAGGGTCTAGAATAGAGCTCAAGAGAAAGATTTTAGTGCAAAAAGACAATAAATCATGAGCATATAAAAGTTAAAGCAGTGGAAGATCCTTCCTCCTATAGTATACAGTACTACTGTGAAAAGGAAACAGAAACTAGACCAGGGAACATATATATAAGAACGTACTCTGATGAAAAGGAGCCAGGGAGGCTGGGAATAAAAGGGAACTCGAATCACAAGTGCTTTGCTGGAAGGAAAAAAAAAAAAAACCGTCCGAAGCGTCTACTGGGTTTGGCCACTAGGAGGACCCAGAACACTTTACCAGACAATTCCAGAGAATTAGTTGGGGTAAATTCACTTTGTCAAAAAATTAAGAATGGAAGCTGAGGACAATAAATATAGCATAAGCAGCTTGCCTTAAGCTTCCTGAAATCAAGGAAGCAGGCAAGATGACAGCTGTGAGCCCTCTGGGTACAAAAGCAGTTTGGGTCATTACTTTTGTGAGGCCTTGTTGGCTGCAAATTTCATCAACAGAAAGAGACGGACTTTTCGGAGAAGAGAGTAAGAGCAGGGAAGACTGAGCTGTGGGTGTAGGAACGGGGCTGACCGTGTTATAAATGCACTTTCAGAAAGACACTGAAAAGTGCCTTCAAAACACAAAACTGCGAGCTTGCCAAATACCCATGGCCTTTCCTACCACTTATCTTCTCATAACCCCCAAATGCTTTACCAAAAAAAAAAAAAAAGTTTCCCCCGAGTTTAAAGAATCCACAAAAGTTAAGAAAAACTCTTCAAAGTAGCGTCAGCCTTAGATATTTATGTTCAAGACATCATTTGACGCACCCAGACCCTCCCTCAGGGCACATCCTCGACTCACCAGCCTCTGACTCCGTCCTTGGGGAGAGTCCGCCTTACAGGACAGAGCCCCACTGACCCCAGAAGCCTCGCGACCTAGTCCTGCGCGGCTGCTCTGCCTGGCCAGGTCCGAAGGGAGAGGCCGGCCAAAGCCCTAAGCCAGGGAAGCCACAGACACTCACATCCTGTGGCCCCACTGTTGTCCGATGACGCCGCCATTCTCACCACCTCGCACAGGTGAAAGGTCTTTCCAGAAACCTCTGGCCCTGCCAGCCCCGCCCCTTCCCGTGGCCTCGCACAGCCCCGCCCCTTCCGGGCCTGCGCTGGTGGGGGGAAGCGGTGGTGTCCTTTATCGGGGGTGGGGGGGTGTCATTTATCTGGGTACTGAGCTCCTAGTGCCATTTCAGTTGCCCATTGAGCAAGAGAGGATGGTTGATGCTTTCCAAATGCCCATTCTGGGCACTGGGGATAAAGAAGTGGAAAAACGAAATTCCTTCCTTCAAGGAGCTTCTATACCGTGGGGGAGACAGACCACAAACAATACACAAATCACTTAATGCGTGGCAATGATGCAGGGCAGGTGAGCCCCAAAGTGGAGCTTAACTCACGAGGGTTCTTGGCTTTGCCCAGGAAAGAATTCAAGAGCAAGCCAGAGGTAGAAGAAAACAGCTTTCTTGAACAGGCAGAGCAGGGCTACCCCACAGTTTTTGCAGGCATATTTGTAACTACCTTTGATTAAATGTAGATTAAGGGGAGATTTATGCAGACATTTCTAGAGAAAGGGTAGTAGCTTTGGGGTCATTGGGTCATTACCTGGAAAGGGGCCCTAACGCCTGGGTGTTGTCATGGCAGCCGCAAATTGACGTGGCACCCTGGTGGGCTGTCTGATTGAAAGCTACTTTGACCCTGGTCCTGTTTTAGCGAATCTGGGCCAGTGTCTGACGCCTACCTCTGGAATCAAGTCCTGCCTTTTACCTCAGTGATAAGTGCTATGAAGAAAAATAAAACAGGACCCAGCGCGATGGCTCACGCCTGTAATCCCAGCACTTTGGGAGGCCGAGGCGGGCGGATCACTTGAGGTCAGGAGTTGGAAACGAGCCTGGACAAAATGGTGAAACCCAGTCTCTACTAAAAATACAAAAATGAGCCCGGCGTGATGGTGCACGCCTGTAATCCCAGCTACTCGTGATTACAGTAGCAATAGAATCGCTTGAACCCAAGGGGCGGAGGTTGCAGTGAGCTAAGATGGCATCACTGCACTCCAGCCTGGGCTACAGAGCGAGACTCCATCAAAAAAAAAAAAAGGAAGGAAGGGAGGGAGGGAGGAAATGAGAGTCCAAATCCTTTGTAATTGGACCCTCAGGGCAAAGGTTTCAGTGAGCCGAGATTGCGCTCCTGCACTCCAACCTGGGCAACAGAGCAAGACTCCGTCTCAAAAAGAAAAAAGCCTCTTGGGAGGATCGCTTATGGCCAGGAATTCCAGACCAGCCTGAGCAGCCCAGCAGCAAGACAAGAACCCTTTTGGATAAGGTAATCTTTGATCAGTCTTGAAAGGAATGAAGGTAGAAACTACCTGGGATAGGTACCTTCCAGGCAGAGGAACCAACAGCACGAATATGCTGGGGCAGTCAGTGTGACTGAAGCAGAAGCAGCTGGGGAGAGGGTCATGGCAGTGGGGAACATGCTCGTTCGTCTCTCCTTGGATGGAGTGAGGCTGCTGTGTTCTGCTAGATCTGGTAAGGACTGGACATACCTACAAGCTGGACAGTGTGACACAGAAGCCATATGACTCCCGCATGTGCGCTTCAGTAATTGCATAACCAGCAAAGGGGCAAGACAGTGTTGGTTCAACAGTAACATTGTACCAAGACGCAGGCAGCTTTTTCAACCACGTAAGATCATTATTTTTAGAATTACCAGATAATATACAAAATGCTCAGTTAAATTTCAGATAAGCAACAAATAACTTTTTAGTATGCATATGTTCTATGCAAAAAGTATTCGTTATTTATCTAAAGTTAAACTGGGTGTTACTTGTATTTTCATTTACTAAATCTGGCAAACCTAATATGGGAGTCAAAGTGCCAAGTTTGGAAACTTAAGAGCATTGCTGTGCCAAGTCGTATTGGAGCCTGAGGCAAAAGGAAGAAACATATGCTTTGTATATATGTTTTCATGTATTTTTAATTGTTAATTTTTTACAACATTAAATTCGCTGACAATATTGAAAGTTGGTATATTAGAATTCCCATTAAGTTTAAATATTTTATACCAATGACTTTAATGGAAGTAAACTGATAGATAAAATTGTCAAAATCTACTCCTTTTGACCAAGTGACAATCTTAAATTTTTTTTAAGTTATACAGCTTTGATAAATGTCAATAATCATAATTGCCATTATTTCACTCCTAGAAATGTGCTGGTCACATGATCTTAAATAATTTTTAATTAACTTCGGGATTTTATAGGATACCATGGTGTATTAGTCTGTTCTTGTATTGCCATAAGAAATACCTGAAACTAGGTAATTTATAAAGAAAAGATGTGTACTGGCTCATGGTTCTGCAGGTGGTACAGGAAGTGTAGCAGCTTCCACTTCTGGGGAGGTCTCAGGAAACTTTGAATCACGGCTGAAGGCAAAGGGGAAGCAGGCATGTCTTATGTGGCTGGAGCAGGAGTGAGAGCAAGAGAGAAAGAGAAGGTGCTACTTTTTTGGGGGGTCCAGGGTCTCTGTCACCCAGGCTGATACACAGTGGCACGATCTTGGCTTACTGCAGCCTCCACTTCCCCGGCTCAGGCAATTCTCCAACCTCAGCCTCCAGAGTGGCTGGGACTACAGGAGTAAGCCACTTTGTCCAGTTATTTTTTGTAGTTTTTGTAGAGATGAGGTTTCACCATATTGCCTAAGCTGGTCTTGAACTCCTGAGCCCAAAGCAATCCTCCCACCTCAGCCTCCCAAAGTGTATACACATTTTAAACCACCAGATTTCACGATAACTCACTTTCAAGAGAACAGCACCAAGGGGATGGTGCTAAACCACTCATGAAGGACCACTTCCATGATATGATTTAATCATCTACTATCAGGCCTCACCTCAACATTTAAGATTACAATTTGACATGAGATTTGGTGGGGACACAAATCCAAACTATATCACAGTGTGACTGATAATGTTTTAAAAAAATTCTCAGGACCATTTTAAAATTTGGGTAAGAATGCACGAAGAAAAATTTGCAAATCAGTTTTAGAAGATACAAACATCATTTTATATAACAAATGTGAACGTAAGTTTTCTGGAAGAAAGAGACTTTATTCCAGTGAATCGTTTGCAAACTAGGGAGTACAACACAGTCTTCAGTGTAAAAGGAAGTGTGGTCCAAAGAACAAAGGAAGGGTTCTAGCTTTATAGCAAAAGTTCTTGCCCTGGTTCCAAATCAGGTCCACTTATGCAAATGAAGGATGAAAACACAATTCTGATTGGTTGATACAGCTGAGCCGCAAGGGAGGTGCACGCTGGACTTTCCAAAGTGTGGGTTTTCAGGAAACTCAGAATAGGTCTGTGGCCTCTAGTCAACAACTTGGCTCTACTTTAAATTTAGGCCCAGTCAGCCACTTGAGATCCATCTTGAAGGAATGGCTCTTTCAGGGTCACATTTGTTCATGTAAACTATTGATATTACATGCTATTTATGACTATTTCAGATGAAATTGCTATAGGATTTAAATCATTACACTATTTAAGAGGTAAGTCAAACCAATGGCTGCTTTTTGTAAATCAGATGTATTCATAGAAAATTTCTCCAAGTAAAAATACAAAAAGACTTCATTTGATTTTTCATATCTCCATCTCTAGGACATCTATAATCTCTTTAATTTCTATTTGACAAACACTTCTCACAATAATTGATATGCTCATCCAGTGATTTGTACATTTTCAATATTTTTCTATTCAAGTATATTAATCTTTTAAAATTTTACATTAACCAAACATAACTTTGAGTTACTTTCTCTCATTTGTTATAAGCAAAGCAATAGGCCTTTTATTAAGAATACAACTTTGTATATAGTTTTTTTCATAAACCTTTTTCTATTATACTTAGTTCAAAATACCATCCCACATAGATAAGTTGCATGAAAATTTGTAATCTGTTTACACCAAGATGGTTCCTATTTCAGGATATTGTGTCATTTTATGTTCTTTTAATATTTGACAGACATTTTTGTGTGAAGTACCTTGATCATATTTGACTTTGATGCCTCTCAGGATTTGTTTTCAATGTAGTTTTTAGAAGCATAATATTCCACTGTTCAATAAATTCATAAAAGATTATACATGATTTGGACACACTGAAAAGGTTATATTTGAATTCACAGAAGCAGCATTTTTGCACAGTAAGATTATGAACTTATTTGGCATAACCATTTTGGGGGAAATGGCTTTTACACACTTATATACATACCTGCCGTATTTGTTCAATTATATCCATGGCCTCAAAGATATTTCATGTTCAATATCAACTTTTTTCAATTTATTAATAGTTTCATAAGAGAGCCTATATCCCTTTTCTCAAAATAAAAACTTCTAGTGCTTTGACATTATTCTTATGCAAACATACTTAATAATCAGATACATTTGTTCATGATGGGCTATATCTGATGTACAAAGAGTATTTTGCTTCTTTTAGTCTCAGTATTATATCAGATCTAATGATTTCCTAATAGCTTTATGTGTTCTCCCAAAATTCATGTTAAAGTCCTAACCCAATATGTGACTGTATTTGGAGACAGGGCATTAAAGACATAATTAAAGTAAAATGAGTTCATATATGCAGACTTTAATCTGATATGACATAGACAACACATAGACCAAGGGATGACCATCTGCAAGCCAGGTAGGGAGGCCTCAGAAGAAACACCACTGTTGATACCTTGAGCCTAGACTTTCAGCCTCTAGAACTGTAAGAAAAATTTCTGTTGTTTTATCCACCCAGTCTATGGTATTTTGTTATAGTAGCCCTAGCAAATTATACACACTATAAATTCATTTTGAATTCTATTAGACAAATAAGACACAAATTCCTTTTTATGATTAGCTATGTCAACATTATAGTGACTAATTCAACTAAAGAAACATAACATTTGTGTTTTTAACTTTTAGTAACTTACCATGGCTACTAAAATAATGTCCAAAGCATAATGACCAGGAGTTGAGAGGTGAAAAGGCATATGATAGTTAATTTTATGTATCAACTTGGCTAGACAATAGTGATCATTTGTTTGGAAAATTCTAGTCTAGATCTTCATCTCACATACCAAATGTCAAAGATACCATCTTAGTTTTAACCAAACAAAAAAATTTACGTTGCCAGGCAAACAAGAGAAGGCTATACAAAACATAACTATCAAAAAATGGCAAAGGCAGGGGGAGGTACTATGGGAGATAGTGAATATAAACTAAATGATCATCTCTCAAATTTCTAAAATGTAAAAATCATTTTATGGCCAGAAAAAATTAAAACAAAGATAATTTGAAAAGGTTCCTCTAGGAAGGGGGGACTAGGAGTGGGCAGTAAGGTGAGACAAAAACTATTCAGGGTAATATCCTTTGTCCTGTATTTTTTTAAGCTACATGCATGTGTTTTAAAGTAGGATAACACAGTAAACAAATTCTTGCTTATAATTCAAGACCCAGCTCTTATGGGGCCCACTGTAGTGCCAACTTCTTGGTTAAAGTAGACCCTCACTCTACTGTGCCCCTCAAGCACATTCTGTTATTAGACTTCTCACATTTCACACATTATTTATTAGTCCTTTCCATTGCTCAGAATTCTTTAGAGGTAAAGACAGTCTTTATGTTTCCCATCAAATCTTTAAAACTGTTAAATGCATGAAAATATAAATTTTGTTTTAGAGCAAAGGCTTTTGGAAGCTGCCAGAGTTTCATTCCCAGGTCCTCCGCTTACCAGCAATAAGACATCACGTGACCTCAGGTGTATTACCTAACCCATCTGACGTTTAGCTTCTTCTTTATTCATTCTGAAGAGTTGCTGAATGCAACAAACTGTAACATCCCTAGCACAGTACCAAACGCATAATGAAATGCTCAATAACTCTTTTCTGCCATAGTGAACATATTAGTGCCAAGCTAAGTTAATAAGGATTACTGAAAGCAATGCCCTGTCTGTAAGGTAGCAGTTATACCACGTTTGTTCCCAACACCATTCTGGGATTAATAGGCAGACATCAACATATAAGAAGATTCTTTAATGGCTGATTTCACGCTTAATGTGAGAAATGCTCAAGATGAGTGTGGAGCATCTTGTTATACTAGATAACAAAGAAACATATCAAAGATAAGGTTTTCTCTTATCAGTACAAGAAAAAGAATTTTTTAAGAAAAGAATAGGTGACTTCTACTTCCAAGATGGAGAAGCTTATGGTAGATCAATTTTCGTTCTTAAATGAAAGCTGAATAAAATCTCTGAAAATTGTTAGAAGGCATCAATGAATTGCTGAAGCAAAAAGTGTTTGAGCATCAGGATCCTGAAGAAGGATAAATCTTGTGAGCCAAAAGTCTGCAGTCTCTTTTATCCTTAAATAATTTACTGATTGTAGCCATGAGGTGAGAATGAGGATGCATTCCAGAGCAATGGGCAACTACTAAGAGGCAGAGAAACCAACAGAATTTTTGCCAGTTGTCAAAGGACATTGAAAAACCAAAATTAGCCAGTAGTTTCTCAGAATATTGATTAAGAAGGAGGAGTGGAGAACTTGGCCACTCAGCCTGTTTACCCACTGAGGCATTTTCTGAATTCTGACTCTGTGCAGAATGGAAAGCTAAGAAGGTAAGCAAAACATATTTGCTTAGATTCAAAAATTCAAATTATTTGAAAAGGAGAATAAATTTTTGGGCAGAGTCTGGTACTGAGAAGACAAGAATTAGAGTTGAGGACTTACCCATGGGAATAGATCCAGTGAACCCACTAGGTTTTCTAGTGAACACACTAGAAAACTCTGGAGGACTACATCCTATAAGGAGGGAAATAAGGGTAAACCAGAGGTAGCACGTCTTAAGAAAACTACCACCCAGTCTTAATTAAGTCAGCTCAGGTCCTTACTGGATTAAGGTGATCAATCCCCACTCTGAATGGAAGAGGAAAGGGTGAGCCCTTTGTGCAGGAGGTTATCCATCCAGAGCCTCCACAATTTGTCATACACATTCAATCAAAAATCACCAGGCATACCAACAGAGTGCACCAAATGACCAGAAACTAAAGAGGGGGAAAGACAATAGAAAGAGAGCCACAAAAAATCTAAACCATGGCGTTATCAGACAAAAAAAATTCACATAACCGATTTATCAGTCCAAGAAAAACACAGAGAAAACAGAAGATAGATTCTCCACAACTGAGATCGTGCCATTGCACTCCAGCCTGGGCGATAGAACAAGACTATCTCAAGAAAAAAAAAAAAAAGACATGAATGGATATTTTAGAACTGAGAAATAAAAGAAAAATGAATTAAGAACTCAATAGATGAGTTTAGCAGCAAAATAATAAATGAATTGCAAGACAGATCAATAGAAAATATCTAGTCTCAAAACACAAGGAAAAATGCATGAGAGACACAAGAACAGGAGACATCTAGAACCCTGAACAGTTCTAACATTCAGATTATTGAAATTTCAGAGCAGATAGAGAGAAAATGGGATAGAAACAATATTTGAAGATGTAATGTCTGAGAAATTTCCAAAACTGATCAGACACCAACCCAGAAATTCAGGAAGTTAAAAGTCAAGCAGGAAAACAAAAAGCAATCCACACTAAGTGCACCATAGTAAAACTACTGAAAACCAAAAAGAAAAAAAATCTTTAAAGCAGCCAGGTGGGGACAAAATTACCTTCAAAAGAACAACAAAGGACCAGACAGTGGACTTTTCAACTGAAATGGTGCAAGCCAGGAAACAAATTACATTTTTAAAATCCTTAAAGTTCTTTAAAGACTCCTAGATGCACTTGATAGATTTAGTAAACTTTGTACAAAACAACTATAAAATCCTCCCAAAATATAGTATAGATATAAAAATATAAAATATTGAGATAAAATACCATTATATGATCTAAGTTACATTTAATCAGTTACAGAAAAAACAGACAATGCTGAAAATCTGTTAATTTTAATTTTCCCAAATTGATTAAAGATACCATTGTACAAATTCAAGAAGCCAAAAAAAAATCTCAAATAGAAGAAAAAACCCACAAACCACCTAGTGTGCCAGTCATGTTTCTGTTCTCAGCTGCAAGCTCATCCTTGTAGTCTCTACTGTTCTATAGCTGCCACTCCTTAAACTACATTTCCCAGATTGCCTTATCAGCTGGCTTCCTGTTAGGTTCTACCAATGGAAGCCACTAGAGGGAGATTAGATGGCAGTAGACAGCAATTACCCTAGACCCAGTGGTTTCTCACGAGACAATTTTATATATTAAGCTCCTGAGATTTAGTGATTATTTATTACTATAGCAAAACCCCATCCTATCCTAACAATAATAAAATATGCAAAAAATTAAAAGTAGGCCTTTACACTTCATACCATGTATAAAGATAAAACTAAATGACAAAGACCATATAGCCTTCAGAAGAGAACACAGGAAGCGTCCTCATGATCTTGGGGTATAGAAGGATTTCTTAAGACATAAAAAGCATAAATCAAAAAGAAAAACTTGATACATTTGACATAAAAATTAAAAGCTTCTGTTTATCAAAAGACAGAACTAAAATAGTGAAAAGACAAACCACAGAAGATATTTGCAAAATATGTAACAAAGAGCTTGTGTACATATTTTAAAATTTCTATAAATCAATAAGAAGACTTGAAGAAACCTAATAACTAATAAACATGAAAATGTGCTCAACATTATCAATAATGTTAAAGTAGACATTATACATGTACTGTCTTAGATAGAGCTGCTATAATAAAATACATTGAATTTAAGACATTTATTTCTCATGGTTATGGAAACTGGAAAGTCCAAGATCAAGGTGCTTGTAGGTTTGTTTCTGGTAAGAGCCCCCTGGTTCCTAGACAGGCAACTTCTCCCTGTGTGTTCGCATGACAGAAAGAGGGATAGAGTTCTCTGGGATCTCTTCATAAGGGCACTAATCCCAATCATGTGGGTGGGCTCCATGCTCATGACCTAATTACCTCCCAAAGGCTCCACATCTTAATACCATCACATTAGGGGTTAAGATTTCAACATATGAATTTAGAGTGGGGGAGACACAAACATTTAGTCCATAGCATGTACAAAACTAGCTGAAATGCAAAAGTATGAAAATACTAGATGTTGGAAAAGGTTGGGGTAATAAGAGCTCTCATTTACTCCTGGTGAGAATGTGTAATAACCACTTTGGAATACATTATCTGGTAAAGTTGAACACTCATTAAGACTTCACATTTCCACTCCTAGATATATATCCTACAGGAATATGTGTTTATATGTGCAGCAGGAATCATGTATAAAAATGTTTATCATAGCATCATTTATAACATACAAATACCAAAACTAATTCCAATGTTTATCAGCAGTATACTGGCTGTATTATGGTACAGTCCTACAATAAGCATCAAGAAAACTGAATGTACTATAAAAATTAAAACAAACTAGGCCGGGCGCGGTGGCTCAAGCCCGTAATCCCAGCACTTTGGGAGGCCGAGGCGGGTGGATCACGAGGTCAAGAGATCGAGACCATCCTGGTCAACATGGTGAAACCCCGTCTCTACTAAAAAAATACAAAAAATTAGCTGGGCATGGTGGTGCATGCCTGTAATCCCAGCTACTCAGGAGGTTGAGGCAGGAGAATTGCCTCAACCCAGGAGGCGGAGGTTGCGGTGAGCCGAGATTGCGCCATTGCACTCCAGCCTGGGTAACAAGAGCGAAACTGCGTCTCAAAAAAAAAAAAAAAAAAATTAAAACAAACTACAGCTACACAGCAACATGGATGAATCTTAAAAACAATGTTGAACAAAAGAAGTCACATACTCAAAAATACATACTCTATTAGTAAAAGTTCAAAATCAGGGAAAACAGAACAACTACTGATTTAGGGATCTAATCATAGGTGGTAAAACTATAAAGGCAAGCAAAGGAACGACTACCACACATTACTAGACAATGGTTATCTCCAAAGTGCTGGGGGCAGTGAAAGAGATGTGATCTAGGAGGGGTTCCCAAGGGGCTCCTGAGGTACTGACTTGAAAATGTTCTCTTCTCTCACTTGGTTGGTGTTGACACAGGTGCTCCTGCTCACCTTCATATTTCTTAAAGTATACATATATGTATCATAAACAATTCTTATCTCAAAATTTAAAAATAAATTATACAACAGCATCACAATCATGAACACATGTGCTATGTTCTCTGGAAGACAAAGAGAAACTATTTACCCTACTTTCCAGAAAAGGACACTGATGCTTAGAGGAGACACAAGTGTTGAAACTAGGTCTGAAACCCAAGACCCAAGATGCTTTTCTGATATTAAAGCATTCATTATCCAGACTATTCCTGCATGGGGGTGATGCATAGTAAACGATGAACCTGGTAAAAAGCTTCCAGTCTTAAAAATACTCCAAGTAAGTCTCTTTAAGGCTTTTGGCAGGGACATTTTATTTTTTGGTTAAAGCCACAATAGATAGAAATGCCATAAAAACAAACATGTAAACAAGGTATCAGAACTTTGGTTCATTGAAACATTTCACACCTAAAACACCTGAGGTACAAAGGCACCTTGCTAGGCGCTAGACAGCTAACTCTGCTGCAGCTACTTTGATCCTAGCCTTGGGGCCAGGGATGGCACAGACTGAATGGAAGGGCTGGGACTTCAGTTACATAGGATTCGCCCTAGTATGGTCTCCCTTTGCTCCAGACAAACATTCATTTCTCCAAAAACCAGCCTATAGAAACTGGAACATAAAAGGTATCTGTCACGTTGAACTTGAAGATGACATGGGCTGCAGGACCAGGAAGGTGAAGGACAGAAAATGATGTCAGTCAACTTCTGTTGATCCACAAGGCCTCAAGAACTCCTGTCCTCGTTCATGGAACCACTTATTGGAGACTGTGGACAGAAAGCAAGTATGTTATAATCCTATTGGTCAGTTTAGTATACTGAATGAATGACTCCTTCATGATGACCCCTGCACTGTGCCCTGGAATCAGACACAAATAAGACAAGACATGGTCTCAGGCCTCAATTTGCTGATGAATTGGTGAGGAAGACACATGTAAACAGGTAATTGTATGAAATTCTGCCAGTGAGACAAGATACATGTGTGCAGGTTGCCATGGGAATAGTGCCTAAAGGCATATAACCATGCCCTTTGATGCCCATGCCCTTCAATGCCCTTTGGTTCTATTCCCATGGCAGCCTGCACACGTTTCTTGCTCTTAGAGGGAAGAGGAAATCCTGGACTAGAATATAAAGCTAAATAGAAGTTATGCAGGGAAGATGGACACACCCAGATGGTTCTCTCATCAAGAAGGTCCCAGGAGTGACAACAGGATGAGAAAGTAATCAAGGCAGGAGCCACCCGACGTGTGTTGAGGACTCAAGAAGCCTGATATGACTGGGAGGTGGCAGGTGGAAAATGAGAGGTAGGGTGTGAGGACGAGGGAGCCTATCAGCATTGCAGAGGCCTTGGATGTTAGCCTCAGGAGCTGTGGGCCAGCAGATCCAGCCTGTATGCCATGGGCACAAGAGCAGCAGAGCTGCTGCCAGTCACCTCACGCCATATCTTCAAACACCCAGGAACCATGATTCCATTCCTTATAGACTCTCTCATAATGAATAAAAATTTTGCTTCAATGCACTATTGAAGTCCAGAGCTTTTAAAATATAAAGTAATACATGTACTTCATTGAAAAAAATAAAATTGTCTACAAGACTTATAATGATAAACAGCAATCTCCTAAGCCTCTCCTTCCCCTCCCTAATCCCCACTCCCAGGGAACATTAAACTCCCCTAGCTGTTTCTTCTGATTATTTAACCTCATTTTTCTAGGTTATATGCTTTACAGTTCTATTCCTTGATTTTCAACTTTTGAATTATTTCATTCTACCCCTAAAACACGTACTTATCCCATCCCATCTTTCCAGTACAGGTAAATCAAAAGTTTTAGTTAAAGTAATAC
Organism: Cebus imitator; assembly: GCF_001604975.1. NCBI lineage: Eukaryota > Metazoa > Chordata > Mammalia > Primates > Cebidae > Cebus > Cebus imitator. Next base: position 10,077,130 of record NW_016107391.1, on the reverse strand, counting down.
TCAGTGTGTATATAATTATATCATGTAAGTGTTACACCTGAGCCATCTAGTAGATTATACTTACATTTCCTTTCTTGTACAACTTTTTTACCCTGAATTCAGCAACTGCCTTGTTTTCTTTTTGATTTAATTTTCTGCAAACCTATCACTATCTTCAAAACTCTCCAAGGAGGCTACACACTCATCTCCTTACAAATACTTCCTGTCACATCCTGGTTCGAGCCTCTCTGAGGCTCACCACAATTGCTCCCAGGGTAAGGCTCAAGCTTGAGCCTTTGCAGTCTGGTCCCAGCCTCCGGCCTCATCTCCTGGTCCCTGTGCCACAGGCCTCTCCTTTTTCAAGTGACAAGGGAGCCAGCCCCCACACCCACATGCTGGTTTTAGCCTGTGCCTCCATCCTTGCTTGCCTGAGATACTCTTTCCCCTCACTGCTTTCAGCTCTCCACTCTGTTCCCTCAGAAGCCTTGCCAGAGGGTCCTGGGCCTATGGTGCTTATGCAGCTATTCTTCCTCAGGACTTCTTCAGCTCTCTGTGTATCCCTGAATGTTCCCAACCAGCTGCCTTGGCATTTACCACTGCATGGACATTATATGGCTGGATGGTAGTAATGGTTAGCAGAAAAAAACCCTAAGGAGGAGACAGTCTTGGCACATTTGGCAGCAATTGTCTCACAGATCAGAATCTAAGACCAATAAGCAAAGCCCAAGCTGAGGCCACCAACACCAATACCACCCCTTAAGACACTCACCCCACTTGCAGCCCACTAGCACAGGACAGGCAGCATGTCTTGTTCGGTAGTCACCTTCCCCACTCCGCAAGAGGTTGTACCAGAATACAGCTGTACCCTGAGAAACAGATGGCCTATCAGAACACATCCTTAGAGACTGTGCTCAGGGACCTGACTGCAAGCATCAGAGAAGCCCCACCCGAAGCAGAAACACCCTCATTTTCCCATGGATGGGGGACAGGGTTCTGGGACTCCAGCAATAGACATAGAACTGGTGGTTTCTCCAACCTTATACCTTTCTGGGGTAGAAGTCTGGGAACTCACCTGCCCCTGAAAGGGCTTCCCTCCCTGTCCCTTCTCCCCAGGAAGAAGCTGGGGCTACAAGGTAGGAGTCCAGGTGGGCTAAGGCACATCACAGTAGCCATCAGGCAGGCCAGGTAATGGTTCTGGGGGACACGGACAAAGTAAAGTCTGAGCCTTGCTTCTACCTCTGATCCACAAGAATCAGAACTTACCTTCTTAGGCCAAATTGCAGCCCCCAGATCAGGGAAGACGGTGGCACCACCAGCTTCTACATCACTCATCTGGAAATACAAGACATAGAGCTTGGCCCTTCTACTCAAGGCTCTCAGAGCAACTAAGCCACAAAGGACACGATGAGGTATAAAGATCACCCTCCTCTGAGCATGAGTGACACTGCTCAGAGTCTGCTCTATGGCCAGCCCTTCAGCTAAGAAAGGCTCTTCCTGTGGCTAATCAGTGAGATTCATTAGAACAGTCTCCATGTCATGAGTGCTCAAGAGTTGAGGCCCACAGGAGATTCACATCCAGGCTGTCCTTGGATGAAAATAATCTGAGTCTGCACTCAGAAAATGCCTGTTCTGACCCCTATCCCTTGAATCCCCAACTAGCCTTGGCCTTGCCTAAGCCACTGTACTCAGCAAAGTGCCCTGACCAGGAGTTCGCTACTGTTTCCAACACCATGTTCGGCCCCCTACTGCAGCTTTTTCTTTGGATCTAGTAGTTTGCTGCTCCAGTCAGACCTTCATCTTCTCAGAGTAGCAACCCTCCCCAGGGCCACCTGAGTGGGAAGGTGGGGCACTATGTCTCTAGAGGCCCTGCTTTCTCCCATGGTAAGGCCTTAAGCTACATTGAACACAAGTTCCACACTAGCAAAGCTGCACTCATGCCCACAGAGTGTGCGTTGACTCATGCCCAAAGCACTACTTCTTTCCCATCTGGCTCTCTTACTTTAAGTTTTTTGTCCCTAATGCAATAAAAATTGGAGCTAAAAAATATTTCCACAGGATACATACCAGACTCACTGAAGTGCATTTGACAGACATATGGTAAATGAGTAAGACAAAAAGCTCTGATGGCTTCTCACAGCCCTGGGGATCAAACCCAGATTTTTTTCTAGAACCCCAAGGCCCTGTCAGTCTAACTAGCCTCTCTCTCTCCAGACACGCCAGCCTTTTTCTATATTTCCAGCCTCCCAAGCTCCTTTTCTCTTATAGGACTACATACACTCTCTCTTCTGCCAGAAACCATATTCTAGCAGCTAATTTCCATTCAACTTTTAAGTCTCAACTGATGTGTTACTTCCCAAGGGAGGCCTCCACTGAACCAGAAGCCTGGGGTTCACAGCACCTATCTCCATAACTACATAATAATCTCCCTGATGTTTAGGCTGAGCAAGGTGGCTCATGCCTGTAATCCCAGCACTTTGGGAGGTGAAGGCGGATGGATCACTTGAGGTCAGGAGTTCAAGACCAGTTTGGCCAATGTGGTGAAACCTCATCTCTACTAAAAATACAAAAATTAGCTAGGCATGGTGGTGCACCCCTGTAATCCCAGTTATATGGGAGGCTAAGGCAGGAGAAATGCTTGAACCTGGGAGGCTGAGGATGCAGTAAGCTGAGATCACACCACTGTACCCCAGCCTGGGCAATAGAGGGAAACTGTCTCAAAAAAAAAAAAAAAAAAAAAAAAAAAAAAAAAAAAAAAAAAAAAAAAAAAAAAAGATGAAGAATTGCTCTGATATTTAAAATAAGTCTCTCATGTTGGACCTCAAGCAACACAAGAGAGATCACATACGTCCTGCCTACCGGCATGTACACAGCACAATCCCCAGCATGTAATAACCACACAATAAAAACATAAAAGAAAAAAATGGACACAGGCTTCTGTCTCTCTTACTTTACTACCTCTATGCCTCTTTAGAGCTGGCTCTCATGTGAAAGGTAAACCTTACAACCAATGGATGGAACAGAGTCAAGAGGTAGGAATGAGGCCACTAAGCCTTAGAGAAAACAAAGGTGCCTCTCATCTAGGGAGAGCTAAGGCTATCCCTTCACTCTGCTGCCAAGGAGGGAACCCTTCGAGGCACCCAACCCAAAAGCCCAAACTAGCACTAAGCCCATCAAAAAATGAGCCAGAATGGCCCAGAGCAGTGGCTCACGCCTGTAATCCCAGCACTTTGGGAGTCTGAGGCAGGTGGATCACCTGAGGTCAGGAGTTTGAGACCAGCCTGGCCAACATGGTGAAACCATATCTCTACTAAAAATATAAAAATTAGCCAGGCGTGGTGGCTAGTGCCTATAATCCCAGCTGCCTGGGAGGCTGAGGTAACAGAATCACTTGAACCTGAGAAGCCAAGGTTGCAGTGAGCTGAGATCATACCACTGCACTCCAGCCAGGGTGACAGAGGAAGACTCCATTTCAAAAAAAAAAGACGACAGAATATGCTACAGCATGTATAAACCTTTAGGACATTATGCACCAGCCACACAAAAATACAAGTATTAATACTTTGATTCTGGCCGGGCGCGGTGGCTCAAGCCTGTAATCCCAGCACTTTGGGAGGCCGAGGCGGGGGTATCACGAGGTCAAGAGATCGAGGCCATCCTGGTCAACATGGTGAAACCCCGTCTCTACTAAAAATACAAAACATTAGCTGGGCATGGTGGCGCTTGCCTGTAATCCCAGCTACTGAGGAGGTTGAGGCAGGAGAATTGCTTGAACCCAGGAGGCGGAGGTTGCGGTGAGCCGAGATCGCGCCATTGCACTCCAGCCTGGGTAACAAGAGTGAAACTCCATCTCAAAAACAAACAAAAAAATACTTTGATTCCACTTATTTAAGCAATCAAAATCATAGAGACAGAAAGCAGAATGGTGGCTGCCAGGAGCTGGCGGAGGAGAATCTGGAATTATTGCTTAATGGGTAGAATTTCAGTTTTAGAAAACGAAAATAGGTGGAAATGAAGGGTGGTGATGCTTGCACACTATGAATGTATCTAATACCACTGAACCATATATTTAAAAATGGTTAAGATGGTAAGCTTTATGTTATGTTTATTTTATCACAATTTTAAACATTGGGGAAACAAAATAGGAGCCAGGAATGTCCTGGTAAGGGCAGTAGGGAAAATGAATAGAAACAGAGGCCAACTCTCCCTATTCCAGCCAAGAAGGGTGCCAATAGCCAGAAGGACCTGGCCATTACTTAATAGCAGATGATATCAGCCTTGATGGGGTGGGATATAAGGCAGCCCTCTGGACCCAGGGTCCCTTAGGGCCCATCAGCATACATCATACTCACGTAGTTTAAGAAAGTGGCCACACGATTCCCCGTCCCTAAATGCTTGAAAGCACCTCGCTCATCATTCTATAAAATTAAGTGAGAATAAACAGGTGGGCCTGGAACCAATACTTACGTAGTTAAGAAACGTCGCTAACCTATTCCCCTCTGTTTTGAGGCCGCTGTCAAAAGGTCGCTGCAACAGACAACAACTTTCACCCAAGTTTACAACAGGCTTCACCCACCAACCACAAGACTAGTGCCAAAAGGGTCAGGGGAAGGTAATAAGTGTGTGTGTTCCATAAATCAGCCAGGAACATTTGCCAAGGCTGCAAAGGAAACTCTGGCTAGGGCATGGGGTTGGCAAGGAAGAGGAAAAGGGGCAAAAACGGTTTTCACAAAGACCTAGTGAGGCTCTTTGCTTTAGAATCAGGGCAAAGGGTGACAGGGTTAGGGCAGGGGACAAACTATCCACACATCTATAGGGGAGACAGCCAGGCTCCACTGAGTTCTGCAGGACCCCTGGTTCCAGACTTGGGATTCACCAGTAACAGAGTTTCCCCTGGTGATGCAGAGGTGAAGGGAGGACAAGGGGTGGAGGTACTGATGTGGAGGCTGAAATGCTCCTAGAAGCTCCACGCTTCTCAAATCAGCTAGAGCAGGGCCCTTTGAAAGCACCCGTGATTTAGGCCTTACCCTAGAGAAGTCGAAGTGTGGCTCATATTGTCCTCCCACTCCATAATTTGCAACCTAGTAGGAAATAACAGCATTAGACCTTGTAAGCAGCATGAACAGCTCTGTAGCAGCCCATCACTCCAGGGATACCAACTTCCCAGGCCTAAAAACAACCAGAACTACCAAGAGGAGCTTCTCTAAGGTGGAAGACAACCATGCCTGGCCAGCACAAGCAGAGCAAACATCGCAAACAAGTCTACAGTTCTAAGAGTAAGGCTACAGCACAAATGTGGCTTCCCAAACAAAACAAGATGGATGAACTGTATATAATCACTGTGGAGAAGCTCCAGCCACTTCATGGATGCTCAGACTGCAGCAAAGGGAGCACTTCTTGAGGCAGGCCCTGGCCTGGGCCTGGTTTGTTTGGGATATATTAAGAAAGTAATCCAGAGGAAAGTCAGTAACAAATTTAAGCAAGGATTTTTTTTAAAACACTAGTTTTGGAGGTACTCAGCAACTGACACTGTTCCTGCCACCTCTGCTATTCCTGGTCAGACTGAGTGGGGCAGACTCTCACAGTGGTCTACTGCATGGAGTACTTCTGCACCCAAGCGAAACAGCCCAACACGGGTGGCCAGCTGCTGGACGGTCAAGAATTACTGTACTACGTCAGCACCCCCAGCGTGACCCTGACCTGAAATAACATCTGAGCAACTACCAGGTGACATTAATTGGATTAGAAATTGTAAATGCCTTTGCGGACAGCTTATCAGAACAACGGGAAGTCCTAAATCACAATTATTGTCTGAGCTTCAAGAGACAGAATGAAAGACAAGATTAAAGATGAAGCACAGAATCTAATACGGAAGCTGATGGATCAAGCAGCACCACCAATGTCCATTTGGGAACAGTTGGCTAGTGTGTCTCACGAAAACTTTAAAACCTCTGGGGCTAGACCATAAATTCTCAGAAAGTTGGTATTTTTTGTATATCCTTTTCTGCAATCCCAACAGTCATGTGAGAAATGCTACAAAACTAGCAATAACAGAGACCTACAGAAATGTGGAACAGAAGCTAGGTTTGGTGGCTCACGCCTGTAATCCTAGTACTTTGGGAGGCTGAAGTGGGAGGACTGCTTGAGCCCAGACGTTTGAGACCAGCCTGGGCAACATGGCAAGACTCTGTCTCTACTAATGAAAAAATTATCTGGGCACAGTGGCATGCACCTGTAGTCCCAGCTACTCAGGAAGCTAAGACAGGAGGATCGGTTGAGCCCAGGAGTTCCAGGTTGCATTGAGCTATGGCTGTATCACTGCACTCCAGCCTGGGCAACAGAGTAAGACCCTGCTTCACATACACACAAAAAAAGAAATGCAGGAAAGAAAGGGACTGTGGACTTTATAAGAGAGGAAATTATCTAGCTGGAGCACAAAATTTTGGCAGTATCATTTTCAGTGTCTACAAAAATAAAAATTTTGATACAAAGCATGGATAAAAACATGCTGTCATCCACTGCTTCAGCCTTCAAGATTCCTGCACCAAAAATACCTGAAAATCCTGTCAACAGCGCAAGGAAGCCTGGTTCAGCAGGTGGCCCTAAAGCGGGAGATGCATCTAAGGAGGGAAGTGCCAGAGCAGCTGAGAAAGCATAACTTTTTCTGTAGTCAAGAACTTGAAGAAATTTTGTTTCTCTCTTTTTTTGGGGGGCCTTTGGGGTACAAACGGAGTCTCACTATGTTGCCCAGACTGGTCTCAAACTCCTGGCTTTGAGCAATCCTCCTCCCTTGGCCTTCCAAAGTACTGAGTTATAGATGTAAGCCAGCACACCTGGCCTTGAAGAAAATGTTCAACATGACTGTGACTGCTGTCTTGGTGCATTCAGGAAAATTCAATTACTGCTTGTTGCTGGCACTGCAGAGTATGACTGCATTTTCCAATGTTTCCCCTTGTTAAATGGATTGCTTAAACTTTCAGATCCCAGGCAGTGAAAAAAGTTGCATCTTTTAGGTTTGGAGGATTATATTTGATCATGGTTCTGAAGCCACGGTACCTATACTCTTTAATACCGTTCCCAAATAAGTACAAAATGCATGGGACCATCTAGATTTGCAGCGGTAAGATTCCCTATCCAGGCAAACTCAAGTCACCAGGCTCACACCTTTAATAATAAGCAACCATACATCAAGACTGATTCATGTGAGGAGGTATTCATTTAAATCTTTAGACTTACTATTCTAAGAGTGGAGTCAGTTATTTGAAAGACATGGGTATTTATGATGCTGAGGCCAGAGTAAAGGCAATGTTAAAAAGGTCAGAAATCACTTTTCTGGTGAGGCTGAGACATCATGCAGCTGAAGTCTTCCATCTTAGAGAATCCTAGAGGTACAGCATCTCTTCCTTTCTATCAGATAAACCCTCATCCAATTCACTAGAAATTCTCAATTACCTTTTTCCTTCAAATGATCTACAGAAAACATGTCAGCTAGAGCTGAAAGAATGTCAACAGATAGAAGAACCAGCTCCTTTCCGGAGGCCTGCAGCATTCCTAAAAGGACCTGGTGTGAGGGCTGTTACTGGTGCCAAGGCATTTATCATACCATAAGCATTTCATGTGGAATAAGCACTTAGGAATAGATGCTGAAATCCAGGTTCCTGTTCCCCAGACCATGAAGGATCAACACCACTGACTAGCAAAGGAAATAACAAGACAGTTCCTAGGAGAAGAATGCAAACAAAAATGGCATGTCAGCCACTTGGCAGCTGTGTTCTGAATCTTCCAGAAGAATCTTAATCATTAAGACCCACTCTACCAAGAGGTCTGGCATTCCGGCCCCAGTCAATTGAGCTACAACACAATGAGAGGCCAGATAAGATAAAGTCAGAATTGTAGCAGAGAAGTCAGTCCATAGCTAAGAAACTCCTATCTTCCACAGGTGAGTGTAAGACAGTGATAGAGTGAGTGTAGCTGCACAGCTAGCCAGGAAACAACAGAGTCACAGGTCCTTGTCTACTCAGCTCTTGGTCCAGGGTATGAAATCAGTCAAGCAGACTGTTGTCTTTGATCAGAGCCATGAAAGTCCTGAAGACCGGCTCTGACACAGAGAAAGCAGTGGCAGATGTTTTTTTTTTTTTAAAAAAAAAAAAAAAAAAAAAAAAAAACCTGCTCCAAGAAGATATGAATCAAGACAATGCCAACAGGGACTCTTCAAGTGCATCAGGAGCTCCTATCCCTCTTGAAATGGTGGTGCTCATATACATATGTGGCAAGTGAGAGATGTGGCAGAAGTCCTCCATAGATGTGCTTATCTGCAGAACTTATTTAAAAATTACAAAACACTAAGTTGAGCTGAACTGAAAAAAATATTAAATTTTCACAATGCAATTTGCAAGATAATCAGTATGTTTTTTAAAACTCTGGTAGACTTCACACAAATCCATAAAGATGACCTTAAAAATTGATTTTTTCCAACTGCTGATGCAGCTACACAGAAACAACAACAAAAAGGCTGATTTGCTTGGGTATGTCCAGGCAAAAGTTTAGAAAATCTTTTCCAAATGATCTTCAGTCAATATTCTCATGAGATCTATGGTAGATCAGACCCTAATGCCAATCCTAAAGGTAAAGGCTGCTATCTTTAAGTATACAGAAACTTTGGCCAGCGAAACCCAGGGGCCTCTAGAAATGCCAGTGAAACTTCTCTGACAGTGTCTCAGGTCATCAATTTTACAACAGAACACTGAAGTCCCAACATTCATAAGTGGAACACAGCCAGTGCTGATTTCAACTCAATACCCAAGAGGATACTTTTTTAAGGAGCTTTACCCAAAACCTTTCAGCAGGGTGCTGCTATGTTTCTTCATAATCATCGTTGAATAAAAGCAGGAATCCAGGGTCCCAGTGGGAGTACTTGGACAAGAACACTCCACCTGTACCAGCTTAACCTGCCCAGGCCTCTCACTTCTACCTACATATCACAGTGTAAGGTCCCCCAGACCTACCCCTGCCTTTCTTTCTTGGTCCTGACTAAAAATCAGAGTGCCTTGACAGCTCTCTGACCCAGCCAGCTGCAGGTTTTTCCCTGCAGGCTAGAACCCAAGCTGGAGTCTTAAACATTCCCAGGCACTGATAAAGGTGTTTAGGGTGTTGCCCAAAATACTGAAAGAAACTAGCCCCAGCCCTGAGCCAAATTCCCTAAACCTTCATAAAAGCTCCATACTCTGACCCCCTCACTGTGGAAATACATAGGTAAAACAACCCTTGTCTCTTGCTGCCCATTTTGAGGACTGCTGTAGCCCACTCTGCAAGTTCCCTAATAAATGCTGTGGACTGAAGACCCAGGGATTTAGGGCCTCTTTCTTGGGATTCTTAACCAACCCCATCTTGGGCAGTCCCTCACGGGAACTCCCCTGCTGCTGCTTTTGGAGTGACTTCAGCTATGGTTCAGCAGGAGAAAACACACAGAACACTTTGACCTTCAAATGTATTTGATTATGACACAGAACCATGACCTCTGAAGGCATTTTTAGCTCTCTTAGAGATGTCCTTGAGACCGTTCTGCATTTGAGCTTCTGCTGTCAAGAAGACATAAATGAGCCTGCCATAACCACCACTGAACCCTAGCTTCCAGCACACTTGGACACACAGCAGATGCTCAACTGATATTTGTTAAATACTAATTGTTGAAAGCCAGCAGGCATGATTAATTCTGGTTTCCTAAAATGAGATCATTCCATATTCACAGCATCAGGTAGTAGTCATACAGCTGGGCCTCTTTTAGCCCAGTTCTAGACACCTTGTAAGACCATCTAGCCAGAAATACCACCACTTCCCAGGGACTAACTGTACCTGTAACAATTCTGCAGTCTTTACTGTTAACCCTGTGATGTGCTGCATCCGACGATTTACTCGGGCCACAACAGGGTCATCATCTTCCTCTAGCCAGGAGCTTGGCCAAAAGAGCAGAGAAAAGAAAATGGAAGGGCAGGCTTACATGAGGTCCTGCACTCTGTGCCCAGAGCCAGGGCCAGCACAAACAGGCAGTACAGGGTGCCTCCTGCAAGGGGGTGAGGAGGTGCCAACAGGCAGAAAAAGGCAAGCCACCCATCCCCAGGGGAAGCACTGAGAAGTCCTGAAGTTGGGGCTTGAGCAACTACCCACCACCATTCTTTGCTTACTTTTTGGAAACTTTGCTTACCTTTTGGAAACCCGGTAACTGGCAACAGTGAGGACTCCTGTCTTGGGATCACGAACAGTGGCTCGTGCAAGCTAGAAGGCAGGAAGAGAGGGAAGATTTGATTTGATTTTTTTGTTGTTGCCTTGAATATTTTCCCAGAGAGCACTGGGACCAGATTTGCTGCCACGCTAGTGGAGGAAGCTTTGCAGGCAATGGCTCTAGCCAAGGCCCCAAGATCCTCCAGGACAGGTGAGGGCAAGAGTCTGAGGCCTCCACATTCCCAATCTGCAATCAGATCCTGGCTACTGCCCTGCTCCAACACACTGCTCATCCCTTTTCCTCTCCAGATCTGCGTTGACTGCAGAATTATGCCTGCTTTGTCCATCCATGCATCTGCCTCGCTAGCCCCTTTCGTTGCCAGGCCCATGAACCACCCCTGCCTGAGCACAGCCTGAGCTTAGCTACTCCTACCATATTCAGACTGTGCCACTATCCCTGAGCCTCCGCCTTGTGTACTTGTCTCAACTTGGTCAAATTCCACTATCTTTCTGAACCTCAGTCCCCTCATCTGCCAAGAAGTACTCTCCTGCTGCACTACCTCACACTGGGCTCCCACAGCCTCAACAAGTAAAGACAGATGGCACAGTTTTCACTCCCTTGGGATCCTTACAAGTCAGATGATAAAACCAGGAAAAGATTCTATAAGTTAAAATAAGTGAACCACTGCCTGGAAGCCACCTACTCACACATATACACACTATACACACACTCCCCTCACCTACTTCATCTCCCGCAGCCTCCACAGACAGGCTTAGTAAAATTCCAAGAAGGATTCCCTGCCCAGAGCCGGCCAACATGGCAAAGGCCCACGTGCTTTGGCTGTAGACTGTCCTAATGACCTCACAGGGGTGGGGCCACAGGCCCAGGTACTCCCACCCCAACACACTTCCTCTTGATTTCAATAAATATTGATAAGAGCCTACTTTGTGCCTAGCACTGTACTGGGTAACTGAGACATGGCCCCTGCACTCTTACAACTCAGTCAAGTTGGGAAAGCAGAAATACCAGCCAGGTAACTGCAGCACAGCATGGGTGAACTTAATGTCCTGTGGAAGCTCAGACTATAGTGTCAAGAAAAGCTTCCTAGGGGAGGAGACCACCTAGCTGAGGCCTGAAGGGTTAACATGAATTATCCAAGCAGAGGTACATTGCAGGAACAGGGAAGGAGCAGCAATGCAGAGGCCTGGGGATGAAAATGGATGTGGCAGTAAGTGTGGATGAAAGGTTCCAGGAAGTAGTAAGACAAAAGAGGCTGAAGAGACAAGCAGGGGCTAGGGACTAGATGCAACCTTGTGGCCAAGAAGAAATGGTGAAGGCTTTATGCAGGGGAGGGAGGGACACTCAAAATTTGAATGCAAAATTGATCACTGTGAATACCTCATGGAGAGTTGACTAAAGTGGGGCCAGAGTGGGGACTGGGAGGCTAGGAGGCCATGGCAGAGGTCAGGGTAAGAGATGATGGTAGCCTGGGCCAGGGGGTGGCAGAAGGGATAGAGAGGAGTAGATGGACCAGAAGGCTAGTAAGGGGGTGAGATAGACCAACCTAGACACTGTGCTGCTGCAGCATGATCTAGTAAGATGACCAGCGCAAGCAGGACAGACAGCTCCCAAGCTCCTACTCAAGGCCCTTCCTGAGCTCCAACTCATGCAAGTCCCTCTCTGAAAACTGCAGCCACAACCAGACCCCATCCAAACATCTGTGTCTCAGCATTGGCCTGACACCCACAAAGAGGATCTGAGCCCCTGGGGAAATACAGGGCTATTTTGAAAGCAGGCCAGAGGCCCCACAGACAGCTGCCAGGCATTCTCCTCAGGCCAAGTTAAGCTCATTGGCTCTACTTCAAAGCCAGACTAGCATCTGTCCCTCACAGTCTCCGGAAAGCAGAGGTCAGCTTATCTTTGAATAGAAGCCATGAGAACAGCCAAATATGTCTGCCAACCTTGTTTGGCTCTTCACATGGTTTCTATTCAAATATAAGTTTTCCTAACATTACCCTTTGCCCAGCCACACACATGTACACATATGCAAACACATGCACACAGAAATGTTCTCAGGTCTGAAACTGAAGAACAGGTAAGCAATCTCTCAGGAAACCCTGGCACAACCAGGAAAGTAGTTTTCTTTTCTGGAGGACTCTGGAGCTGACCCAGGGGGTAGAAAGGGGAGTCCTAGTCCCCATTCTCCATATATCTGGCTAACCCCTTCCCTCAGCCACATCAATGATGCCAACCACTGACTCTAAGCCCTAGATGTCCTAGTACCTCAAGCCAAGGTTGTTCCAAGATGAAATCCAGGGGCCAGGATAGGAACCTATTTCAGGTCTCTCCATGAGCATCCAGGCTCCTGGCCACTACAATTTTATCAGGAGCAGAGCAATAGAGAATCCAACTAAATCCTCCCTCCCAATCATCAGTGATGGGATAGATATGGCAGCAAGTATGTCTCTCTGAAAAGATGTCAAATGGGAACAAATCTTTTACGAACTAGAAGCAGAATAATAATTTTAAAACATGACATATATACAAAACCAACAGCCAACTGCATACTTAGCAGTAAAATACCATAGCAATTTCCAGGAAATTCAGGAATGAGACAAGGATGCCTACTGTATATAATTAATGTCTACAAGTTCTGGGCAATTCAATAAGACTATAAAAACAAAGGAAAAAGTATTAGGAGAAAGCAAAACATTCCTTATTTCCAGGAGTTAATACTATCCAGGCAACCCAAGAGAATCAGCTAAAAACCAAAAAAGGAATAAGTAAATTCAACCACAAGCCACAACCTGTATGAATCTGTTTCTTTATAGGTAAAACAGAGACAGTGACATCATTATAAGCAGCTGTTCATAACTGTGACATAACAGTTAATATACATGTTAAGCACTCAGAAGTTCCTGTCACAGTTAAGAACTCAGTAAATATTAGCTCTTATTATGAAATGTATCTCTAAAATCAACAGTTTGGCATATAATAAACTAATATAATAATGTAACCAGTTAAAAAATAATGATGAAGAAATAAAGTAAATAGTAACAAAGAAACTACCTAGGAATAAACTTAAGAAACATGCAAGGCTTATATGAAGAAAACTTTAAAAGATATGAACAAATGGAGACATGTCATGCTCTTGGATGAGAGAATCAATATCATAAAGACGTACATTCTCCTCCAAGTCATTCGCCTCATTTACAGTCCTAATCAGGAGCTCCACAGGACCCAGCTTCATAGCACCCTATGGAATATTTCCTAAAAACTCACCAACACACCAGTCTCCCAACCAGGTGAACTGACACACCAGTGTGGACCTGCCCTGTTCTGAGCATGACTATTATAGCACTTGGCTGTCCACATTGGCTACCCTCTTCTTCTTCACCACTGGACCATGAACTCACAAGGTCAGGCTGAGTCTGAATCATCTCTGTATCCCCACGATAGCCCATGCTAGATATCGATAAAGGGTGCCTAGGTGAGCAAACAAACCATCCATAGTGCTAGGAATAAGAGAAATGACCTGCCCCCTTCAGTGCCCCGAGAAGGACCTATAGTGACACCTACTTTAGGTTTTGCGATCTCCTTGATCCTCTCGATTTCCTCATCAGACATGACATCATAGTACCTCACGATGTGCGGGCTGTCCCACTCGTCCTCCTCTTTGAAGGGGGCGATGAGCAGCTGTGGAGCCCTGTTGCCATGGTGGTACCTACAGAAAAGCCTCTTCTGCCTCCGGGGTGTCTGGAGAGCACAGAGTAACAGGCCCTGAGTTGAGTGAGTCCTAATCCTCAGTTCAAGTCTGGCTGTCTGCAGACACTGGTCTCACCTCACGGCCAGCAACTGCTACATCCCACCCCACCACAGAAGAAAACAAAAGTCCCAGCAGGTAGGCATGCACGGTGGCTCATGCCTGTAATCCCAGAACTCTGGGAGGCGAAAGGATAGCTTGAGACCTTGAGTTTGGGAACAGCCTAGGCAACATAGACCCCCGTCCCTACAGAAAATTAGCCAGGCATGATGGCGCACACCTGTACGCTTAGCTACTCAGGAGGCTAAGGCAGGAGGATTGCTGGAGCCTGGGATGTCAAAGCTGCAGTGAGCTATGATTATACCACTGCACTCTAGCCTGGGCAACAGGGTGAGAAAAAGAAAGAAATGAAAGAAGAGAGAAAACAGGAAAAAGAAGGGAAGGAAGAAACAAAAAAGGAAAGAGAAAACAAAAGCCCCTTCAGCTTGATGGCATGAAATGATACCCCACAAATCACGCAATTTTTCTTCTCTCCCAAGGTCACCTCACATCCACAAGTCCCATGGCAGAGAGTAATTCCTGCCCCTTTTCATGAAGACTTGAGTAGGTCTGAAGGGCTGGGACAGGGGAGAAACCTTTCTTGGTGGTGGAGCCAGTGAATGCCATGCAGACAGGACATGGAAAAGGCCAAGAGCCTGTCACACCTGGGCCTCCTCAGGAAGCACTAGGATCCCAGGGCTCTCGAAGGCTCAATACCAAGTTCAAGTACATGCTGGCATCTTTACCACAGAGACTTATTCTCCACTTATGACTACCCTTGGGCCTGAGGTACACCCACTCATCATTTTCTTCACAACCGTGAGTCAAGCAAAGGTGGGACATGTTGGGGTAAGGAGGCAAGCTCAGTGGTAACTTGGAGGAGCAACGCTCTACCTGGGCATGAGAGGAGATAATCTCCTTTCCTATACCTCAGAGAATACCCACGTCAGCCTCAGGATATGCCGTGAAAAACTGGGGGTGATACTAAGAAAAGTACCTACAAAATGAAGAATACTTTCCCTAAACCTGTGTGCCCAGAGCCAGAGTCCAGGTACACAGCTTTGGCACCCTGAACCCCCCCACACACACATCTCACCAGTTTGACACCCTCCCCACGACAGAGGCTCTCGTAAACATCCCTCTCAGGCAGGTAGTCCACAGGCCTCTCATAGATGCCTTCTGGGGTTGCTAGCTCAGCTTCTGTCTGATTTGATAACATTTTTTCTCTTTCTTCCTCCAATAACTGCTCAAAGTACCGCAGATTCCCTCCAGCTCGTTCATGGCTTGGGTCTAGAAAAAGCAAGGAAAAAGAAAGAAAAGGAAACCACAAACATCTGTTAGGTCATTTAGAGAAATTATTCTGTAAGCGGTTTCTCTCCCAGCAGCTCACTTGCATGGTTCATTCTACCTTCCACAGCATCTAACCAGAGTATGCTTGTCATAGCTGAAAAACCAACAGAGGCCGGGTGCAATGGCTCACACCTGTAATCCCAGAACTTTGGGGAGCCAAGGCAGATGGACAACTTGAGGTCAGAAGTTCGAGACCAGCCTGACCAACATGGTGAAACTCCATCTCTACTAAAAAAAAAAAATACAACAAAAATTAGCCAGGCATAGTGGCATGTGCCTCTGTAATCTCAGCTACTTGGGAGGCTGAGGCAGGAGAATCTTGTGAACCCAGGAGGCGGAGGTTCCAGCGAGCCAAGATGCCACTCAAGCCTAGATGACAGAGTGAGACTCCCCCTCAAAAAAAAAAAAAAAGAGGCAGATGAGTTTTAAAGGCACTGCGCTTTTGGCCTTCTTCAGTTCAACAGCACAAGATACACAAAGTATCAATGCCATATAAGTCCTATATTAGACCTCAGGCCTCTAATAGCACTGCCACTGTTTGGCACGTAGCAATCTTGAAGTACAACTTGACTTCTGAGCTGCTCCTGATGCAGTAAAGGTTCCACCCTGCATAGTCCTGCATGACACGGAGTCCTTATCAAAAAGGAACACAAGTGCCACAGGCCTGACTGTATCTGTCAGTGACTGGGCAACACTAAGGCCAGGACTGAGGTGGGTAAGGAGCCAGGAAGACGCTGGACTGGTCCTAAAGTCACTAAGGCATTAGTCACTGGCCAAGTGACAGGGTAAACTGACTCAGTCCCAGGAGAGGGGTCAGGTAGTGGCCAGCACAGTGCAGTCCCTCTGCCACTCTCCATTCCCATCTTACCTTACCTTAGAATCTCCTTACCAAGGGAGACAAGGCGACGGGTGAGTTCCAGGGCACGGTGCAGGTCACCCAACTGGAAGACAGCATAGCTGAGGTAGTCCAGCACCTGGGACTTGGTTGTGGTGGCCTCCTCCCCAGCATCAAGCTGCTTTAGCACCTGCTCCATCCACATCACCGTATGATAATAGTCCCCTTCATTATAAGCTGAGCGGCCCATCCCAAAGCAGTCATCTACACTCAGCATGGCCTGGTACTTGGTTCCTACAGCAGGAGAGGTAAATAGTCAGGCTCCAAAGAGCCTCTGGGTTAGGGAAGGAGATTCCTGCTTCAAGGAAAACCTGGGCCACTAGATGGGGGTCATTACCAAGCAGAACTCCATCAGACATTTAGACCGCACACCCTAAAGGGCCACTGACACAGTGAGCACAGACAGATGGCTCTGCCCCAGACTGGGGTTCGCAGCCAACCTCCTAGCCTCAGACTCCCTGTCTCCCAAGTAGGAAGGGACCTTTTTAAGGGGGAGCCCCAGAAACCCACCAGGAAGCATTGCTGAGGACAGTGGGAAGGTCCTGTGGACCACAGAGAAGATGTCTGGTGGGCAGCTTGCCATATGAGTCTGAAGGATGGAAAAATTAGTCGAATATATAAAACATAAATCCAAGTGCCAACCAAGCCATGGGTGAGGAAAATCACTTGCGGAAACTCTGCGGAAAGAATGGAGAAGACAGCTGAGGCCAGAGCTCCAGGGAGCATCTACCCAGAAAGAACACCGAATAACCCTGAGAAATAACTAAAGATAGGAGAAACAGAGGGAGCGGGAGCAGTGTGAGAGACACCAAGGGAGGCCAAGAGCCAAGGCTGCAGTGCCAGCTTTGCCTGTTAAGTGGCAGGGACCTTGCTGAGTATCAGTTTAGTGGGTCTTGTGACCCAAAGGTCATCTGCTGTAGAGGGAGTGCTGGAAAATGACCTTGAAGATAGTTTCAAGCCAATATGAAGAAGCAGCTATAGGGAGATGCAGGATTTCAGGTGGGCTCAAGATGGGAAAGACTATGTGTGTGGTTCCTCGGAGAATAACGAGACAGCAGATCCCGTGGATGGGAAGTAGGGGATATGACTCTCCCTGGAAAGCAAGGAAGACTCCCCACTGCTCCATTAACAGCAACCTGGGCAAAACTGACACAAAAGAAATCAGAGAAGCCTCTTTCTGCCTGGAATAAAACCCCTACACAGTAGGCTAAATGCTTCAAAGATCAGGGTCTGCTTACCCTGGTGGCTCAGGAACCAGTAACGTGGAATAGGAAGTTGGGGAGAGTAAACACAAGATGGAGTCCATAGGTAGGCCAGGGATTAGGGGGCTCCTGGAGCCCCCGTCCCTCTCCATAGGTCTCCTCTGGCTCTGCAGGCCCAGGAACCTGCACTGGTGGGCCAGTGTAGCACAGCTGACTGAGCTGGGGCTCTGGAGCTGGACTCAGCTAGATCTGTGTTGGCCTCACTAGGGCGCCCACCAGCTGTGTGACCATGGACAAGTTACCACACCTCTCTAAGTCTCAGTCCCCTTCTCTCTAAATAAATATAACACCATCAATTTTAAAGAGTTTGTGCCAAGAATTCAATGAGATGACATATGAAGATGTCTCCTATGATTCCCCAGGAGGTTAATGACCAGTAGCTATTATCAACGTCTCCTAGATGCCAAGAATGCTAAGAATGGCTCCCCGGCACTCAGCATCCTCCCCAGAAGCCAACTCGAATGTCTGCTCCCTGGAGAGCACTTGGAAGAGTGACAGCTGAACTGATTGCTGACAGGCAATCAAACATGGAGCAGCCTAGCTGACATGGGTAAAGGTATTCCTACAGAGGGAGTGAGACAAAACAGCTATGTGATAGGGAAAGCTGCATACAATGAGCAAGGACGCCAAGAAAATGGGGTTATGCAGGACCCTAAAGATCACACAGGAGGAGTTGGGTTTAGCCTTGGAAATTAAGCACAGTAATCAGGAACTCATGTGAACAAATGTGTGCTTAAGACCATACGGAAGATAGCCTTAGGCAGTGAGCTGGCGGTAGGAGACAAGTTGAAATGGTATTTTGATCATCAAATTGAGAAAAAAGGGGTGTGAGCCTGGAGTGAGGGGGTAAGTACAGAAGACATGAGATAAAGAGGTAGAATCCATGGGCCTTAGGATTTTGGCTTAGGCAGCCCGAGGATGGAGGTCCTTTTTGCTGAGATAAAGGGGTGAGTGGGAAGGTAAAGTGTTCATAAAGAGATGAGGATTTCAGTTCAGGACACATGAAGTTCAAGAAGTCCATGGAAGATCAAAGTAGAGATGTCCCACAGGCATCTGCCTACACTGGTTAGAAGCTCAAGAGACGAGCCTTGGCATGAGACACATATTTGGATGTCATCCACCTAGGTAATGGAAATGGCTGGGCTCACCTGGGGAAGGTGCTCAGGGAGAAGATGAGGTAAGGATGGAGTCCTAGGGAATAATTCCCTTCTGCCCCATATCCCCATTCAGGACACTCATTCAGTCTGCTACCTGAATGTGAAAGGTCAACGCCAGGGTGTGGTTCCCTCCTCCAAGCAACCAATCTGAAAGCTACAGGGTAAACAGATCTTGCAGATGCCCTGAACTGACCTCTCTCTAATGGAGTCTAAAGGGAGGAGCTGGGACTCTGGAGCTGGACTAACCTGGGTCTGTATGGGCCTCACACAGGGAATCACTGTGTTTACTGGTCTCTAGTGGCCCTCAAAACATCTTCTTATAAACACTAACACTGGGAAGTCAGTGGAAGAGGGGCCAGTTGAGAGACAGAAAAAATGACCAGAGAGGCTAAAAGAGAAGCAGATTATTAGTATCCCAAAATTCAAAGGAGGAAAGAACATCACAAAGAATGGGGCAATCCATCCATCAAATGCTGCTGTGAAGTTAAAGAACATAATGTGTGAACCCTGTCCACTGCGTTTACCAGTCAAGTGGCCACTGATGACCTTGCAAGAACAGATCAGTGAACAGTGGGGGAAAAGGCCAGATACAATGAGTTCAGGAGCATATGGAAACCAGGAAAGTGGATAAAGTATAGATTACTCTATTCAGTAGCCTAACCAGGAGGGGAAAAGAGATGAATCAGCAGCAAAGACTCAAAAGAGTCTCAGATATTGAGGGAGGCAAGTGTTAGGTGAGCAAGAATAGAGCCTATATGTGAGCTCATGGGGAGAACCCAGAGAGGTGGAGACAGAATGCATAGGAACAGAGACTGTAACTAAGAAGACTCAGAACAGAGGGACAGTAAGCCCAGATCATCCTTAGATGAAAAGACATTGGATGGTGGGAGACGAAAGCAGGTCTGAATGCACATCTGTGTGGTGTTCTAGGGACAGAGGCAAAGGGGGTTCCTGAGCAGCAACTTTGGCTTTCTCTGAGACACAAGAGGAGAGGGCCTTGGCTAATACATGGAGGGAGGTGGCAGGGCAGGGGCTGAGGGAGACGCCTGTCATAGGAGTGGGAGACCAGCACCAACTGGTGAACCAAGAGAGGATCACCACCAGAGGTGCACCTGAGGATAGAGGCCACAAGTTGGTGGTGACTCCAACCTGTCCCGCCATTGAAGAGACACATGCAGGACAGGCAACACCTGGGGTGGTGAGTTACCTGGAAGTTCTCCTCTGGAAATTGTGTCTGGATCCAGCCTGTATGTGTCCTGAAGTCTCATCAGGGCTTTGGCAGCTCCTATCTCATCCTCATCAGTGGGGAAGAACTGCCGCTGCACAGAGAGGTTGGCGATAAAACCTTCCAAATGAGAGTCAGAACAGGAGATTACCCTTGATCCAGGGGCAGAATTCCACTTGGGACCAGAGAGGCAGCCAAAAAGCGGGTTTGGCTACTGGAATTTCCCTCCCCCTTCCCTCAAAGGCTATTGCCCCTTCCACCAGGAAGTTCTCTCCAATGACTCCAGTCTATGGAAATGTTTCCTTTCTTACTCCTCACTGTACCTACTGCCTGTACTACTCTTTGGAACTAAGTAGAAGCAGCCCCGCATATTGGTTAATATTTAGGAGTCTAGAAGTCTTGGCTCCAAAGCATTCAGTCAGAGCTGGTGGAGACAAAAGAAACAGAGGATAGAGAGGATAACTGAGTCTAGCACAGGAAAGGACTCAGAGAGGAACTGTCAACTACTCAGTAGAAAATGAATCCCATGGAAAACACTGATCCAGAATAATTGGGCTAGTCAGGTAAGCACAGACTTCCAGCCCACATTTCAAGTTGAGGAGTCCAAGGGAATGCAGCTGAGCTGGCCACTTATTACTGACCACTGGCACTTATCATCCAGAAAGGTGAGGATGAAAAGTCCTGGGGGTCATCCCCCACCCCCCAGGTTGACAGCTCAGGGACCACCTGGACTGGCCAAGCACCAAGGTGGGGCTGCATCAGCCCAGCAAGTTGGTCCCCTAAGAGACCACAATGGGCCTGTTCTCTTCTGTACTCCCACCACTCAGACCTGCAATGAGTTCAGGTCATGGGCTCCCCAGTTATGGTGCTCAAGACCATAGCCTGAAGCCTGGGAGAGTCTTTGACCATAGAAGTACTCCAAGGAGGCTTTTCTGGGACTCCAAGCCCTAGCTGTAAAGTAAGATGTGTACCTCCTACAATCTCAGGGCTCCAGGTGGGAGCCAGGCCTTTCCAGGCTGACTTAGGGCCTTCGATTCTGCTTCTGAGAAATCAGAGAGGAACAACAAGTCCATTCCTTCCCCAACCTCTTCCCAAGAGTAGCTGTATCCACTGCCACCTATGACATCAGACCTAAACATCCATTTACAGCCATAACTAGGACTAGGGACCAATAAGCTGTAACCCTGCCTTTCATGTTCTCATGCCTACATGGTAAGGAACTCTAAAGAGTTTAGGATCTGGTGGGGTGGGAGTAGGGGAACATGCTGCCAGGAAAAGCCACACTGTTAGCATACCCCACTCATTTCAGTGGCAAGAACTCAAAGTCAGAGATGAAAACAACCAACTATTCTCTGGGCCTGTCCTATCTCCTTCCAGGTAATTATAAGGTTTTCCAAAGGAACCACATGATGGTGGGAGTATAGGGTGTGGAGAACAAGATTGGAGAGGGGAGGTCATCTGGGTAGGCTTAGTCTCCTTCCGTGCAGGCAGAACAGCCCGTCCTGAGCTGCAGGCCCAGGCAGAGAGGCGGGAGTCTGGGAAAGGCAGCCGTGGTTTCTGGAGGCAGTGAGCTCACTGGGCACAGCTCCAACCTGGCTGAGCTCACCAATCCCTTTCCAGAGGCCACCCTGCCCCCAAGCCCAACCCAGTCTGGCCACATGGGCTAAAATGTCTCAGCCAGAGAGACAGCTAGTCTGAAGTTAATCAGCATTCACAGCTCAGGGAAAAGAGGCAATGAAGAGCTGGGTACAGTGGCTCTGTGCCTATAGTCCCAGCTACTCAGGAGGCTGAGGCAGGAGGATCACGTGAGGCCAGGAGTTTGAGGTTGTAGTATGCTACAACTGCACCTGTGAATAAACAGCCACTGCACTTCAGCCTGGGCAATACAGTGAGACCCTGTCACTTAAAAAAAAAAAAAAAAAAAAAGCCAGTGAGTCCAGGGGGTAAGCCCAGGGCTAGGAGTTAGGAAAGCCCACCTCCAAGCCCACCCTACCATCTCTTCTTCTTGACAGGAAAGTCATAAAAAGTATTATCACAATAAAAGCACCAAGTACAGTTTGAAGCTTTTAAAAAGTTCACACTGTGATCTGTAAATATCACTTCTAAGAATTTACCCTAAAAAAATTCAGAAGTATACACCAAGAGATGTATAAAAAGGTGCTGATAATTCAGAAACAATCCCATATCCAATGACTTGACCCATTTGACAGTGTTATCAGTATGACAGATTATCACCATCTGACAGGTAATCACCTTCCAGCCATTAAAATCACATTGCAGAAGAACATTAAATGGCATATAAAGAAGCTGGGAAATTAAGGGCAACAGTCTTTCCTTATGTCACAAATCTACCAACAGATATGCTTTGTTTGTAAAAGATGTGAATAGGAATGAATTTAGATGAGACCTATGCTCCCCAACATGCCTTGGTCCTATCATCCAGCCCACCTGACACTTGTTAATTCATTTGTCCCTCAAAACAACTGAGTTTGCATGCCCTGGTATATGTGTATAGTTCCATTTTTTAAAATGTATATGCTTATGTAAAAAAACTATAATTTTAATAGTGCTTACTACTGGGAAATTGCATTAAGAATTATAATTCTCTTGTTTTTGTGTTTTCTGACTTTCCCATAAACATATATCACTAAAGTACAATTGGGAAAATGTCATTAGCAAAAAAAAAGAAAAGAAAAGACAGACACTAAAAAAAGAATTGACCATCATTACATGTTAAACGCCAAGGACAGTCAACTTCCAGGTTCCCACAGAGAAGGAAGAGAGCCATGAAACCAGCAGGGTCCTGTTTACACAATGCACTTGCCCACCAACACCCAGACCCAGGACAGGCTCAGACACAACAGCCCAGGCATGAACACACAAACATATGGGCTCACTCAAGCATCTGCTCACCGTCCCTCACCTGCAGCTGAGTCCTGCAGGACAAGGTCCTCCAGCGCAGGCCAGTCTGTGTTTAGCCGCTTCACCAGTTTGTAGGCATTCACAGGGTGGGCCAGGTAGCCCTCAGCATCAGCAGCTGACTTGCTAGTCAAGGCTTCCATTTTGTTCGCCCAGCTATGGAACCAGAGGAAAAGGAAGGCTAATGCATCCCACATAGGTCTTGACCTGTGATAATTTCCCTGGTGAGAATTCCCTGGCGCCACGTTCTGGGGCGCTTTTCATCAAGAAGCAATGAAAAATGAATACAGTAACTCCCCACAGATATTTCTAGCTCTTTAATCTAGATAAGAGCTGGGACCCCCAACGTAAGGGAAAAGTCTTAAATAGAAAGAAAATAAACAATGTCTTCTTAGCCCATGTACTTAGCTACTTTCAAGGACTGGCATGAAGTAACCAGGCCAGCCCCACATCACCCTCTCAAGGGCTTCCTCTTATAGGTATCCTGGATGGCTTCCTTGTTCCTTGAGGGGCAGAGGGGAAAAAGGGACAATTAGACTTAGGACACCTTTTAATCTTGGAAAGCTTGGCTTCCTCCACAAGGATGTACTCCTTCAGAGATTGCACCAGTTCTTTCTCTGCATAAATCAGGTCAGTCATGTGCCCTGCAAGGGAGAGAAGAAAGAGTGAGACTCGGATGAGGGATGTTCAGCCTCCTTCCTTGGGACACAGAACACCAGTACAGATGCAAGTCCCCTGGGATAAGAACATGTCAGCTCTCTGGGGATCATGGGGGCTTGAAGTTAAAGAGGGCCTAGGCACTCATGGCATCCTATCTCTCAACTTCAGGAATAAAGAGGCAGAGGCACCAATGAGATGTTTGAGATAAATGCACTGGACGCCACTCAAAAAGCAGCCCTAAATCTCATTCTCCCACTGTTACCCAGCTGGTCATGACACTGGGGCATGGATATCCTGGGAGCTCATTACACGATAAAAAGCTCTGAACTTAAGTTCAGAAGGATAGGAAAGCTTGATCCTCAGGACACAAAGGATTTGCTGCTCAGAACCACTCTCTGGTCCATGGGCAAGGTGGTCAAGAAGACCAGAGAGTCCAAGTGCCACCTGCACTTCCCAAGGAGAAAGACCCAATTCAGACAGCTGGCTCCCCAAACATCCAGATCATTGGGATCTTAGTAGGAAAAACCGCAATTCTTCAAGTTCCACTCTCCTCAGAACTGGTCAAAAACAGTAGTTAAGGCCACCCCACTCTCAATGAGAATAGGCTGCAGCCAGTGACATCCATGGCATGTGAGCCAAGGTGTCAGGCAGACAATAGTCCTGTTGGCACATACCAATAGAGGTGAAGAATTCAGCCTGCACACAGCTCAGGACACCAGACCAGGCCATCAGCAATGTAGATACCCAGAGTTTCATGGTCACAGAGGAAGTGTCTGAAAGGCATTCAGAGACAATCGCTGAATCAACAAAGTGAAAAAGAATAATTTAGGTGAGGAGACACATAGGCATGTGCACACATATGCATACATTCAAACATACCAAGATCCTGGCCTAGCACACAGAAGCTAAAAAGGATATTCAGGATCACCATCAGAAAGAACAAAGGGTAGGCAGCCAGTGATGTGTGCTCAATTCTGGTCCCTGCTCTGGAAGGCTATGTGCCCTATGGAGAAAGTCCATCCTCGCAACTCTCAGCAACCACCTGTACCATGAGAAGGCAGAATCACAGTGGGGTCTGGTTCCTAGGGTCTGTCAGTCCAAGATTCTGGCCCACTCCTTATTTCACAGACTGCTATTTGTTTCTATCCTACCTTCTAACACATATGCTAGGACAGTGCCAGGTTCTGGGGAACCAGTCCCTGCCCCAAGGAGGTGACAGTACAGGAAAGACAATAAGGGAAAGACAATTTGACACAATATCCTCCAGGGTACCAATATCCAAATTAAGGTGTACAATAGATGGCCAGCCAGAAGAGGAACAAAACTAACGCCTGCCAGAGAGAGAGCAGTCAGGGGAAACAGTCTCCTGGGCAGACAGTGTTCTTCCTGTAGTAAGGCTCCTTGGCAGACACTGTCCTCACTGGCCAGTCACCATTCATTCACAAATATTTACTGAAGACCTACAGATGCCAGGCACTGATCTAGGCACTCAGGATGCAAAAATGAATATGCCACACATGGCCAAAAACGAAGGCTGGGCGAGAGGCCAGCTACTGTCTTCTCATCAGCCCAGAAATAGTTGGGCACAACCTGAGACAAGCCCCACGGGCAGTACCTCAGTCCACAACAGAAGCTTCAGCTATCGTCTCCCAGCTCAGCCATGCAGCCTAGACTGTGCTGGAGGACGAGCACTCATCTGTACCCTAGCTCTGCTGGTCTTCCTCCTGCCCTACTTAGCTAAATCCCAATGGAGTGCTCAAATAGAAATATACTAAGAGAAAAACAGGCAAAACAAAGGAAATACAAATGCTTCTCCAAAAAACATAAGCCTTATCTGACAGAATTCTAAGACCAAGCTAATGCCGGTTCATCAATTTTTTGCCTGACACACTTGATTAGACACACAGCACACCCACCATTCCTCAACTTACCCTTTCAGAAGAAATCCTAATCCATTGAGATTCCAGGTTAGGCCCAGAGAAGGCCAACCACAACTCCCATCCCCAAATGGGATCCTCTATCAGAAGGAAAGAATAAGTGAACGGCCCCATGTGTTCATGCCTATGCCAAATGTCTGCAGAGCTGAAGCCTTCCTGTCACAATCTAGGTGTGGGGGGGTCCTAAGATACACAGGACAATTATCTTTCAACCTGCATCCTGCTGCAGGGTAGGGAGTATTGTGCTAAGGGGTCCATTAGGGAGTTAGAGCAGCAGAATAAAGCAAGTCATCAAGAGAAGGTGAGTAGGCCTGGGCTGGCCCCAAGGCAGAGTCGTCCAGACCCTCCTGGTTCTAGCCACAGGTCTGCTCCAAGGCCTTATTATACTGTCTTCTCTATCCCAGGATTTCAGAAGTCCTCTCTCCTTGCTTACACAAGCCCCTTACATCTAAGGGATTGGGTGTCTGTTCCTTGTTCCTCAAAAGGCTTGACTGGCTCAGGCTCAGCACCTCTATATGTGTATAGGGAGGGGACAGTAAAAACATAAAGCTGGGAGGATTTATCTGTGGACAGAAAGGGAGCAGCTGACTGCTCCTCAGAGCTGGGGTGGTGGGAGAGCAGGGCTCAGGCAGAATTCCAAACTAGACATGGTTGGAAGTAGGGAACCCAGCATCTCTCCCCAGGTGTGTCTCCAGTTCCAGCTGCATACCTTTTTAGAGGCCAGATAAATTCTGGGGAGGAAGAAGTCTGTCCATTCCTTTCAAATCATTCTGCTTCTATCGTCTATGGTTCATACCTTACAGCACTCAGGGAAAAGCCAGGTTTCTTCATTACATGAATACCAGCTGTCATTTCTCTGGAATGTGCTGTCTGGCTTAGACTGAGCCCATCCTTGAATCTCAGCCTGAAGGCAGAGCCTCAAAGGATCACAGATGGGGCTTGGGCAGAGCCTCAAAGAATCACAGGTAATCACAGACGACTTACCAACCAAGAGCCTGCAAAGTCTTGCTCTGGTGGGAGAAGGGGATAACTAACTCTGCTAGCCTGGAGAGCTGGGCACCTCCAAGCAGCAGCTCCCAGACTGCCACATCAACACTGCCATCTCAGGCAGGGTTACTCTGGAGCCCTATCCCATTTCTCCCAATTATGGGCCCCTTAACTCAAAAGGCTTTGTATAAAAGGTCCTCTAATTAGGGTCAGAATGGAAAGGGGCAGAATCCAAGAGGGACTGTGCCCCACAATGTGGGAAAGGCCAAATCCCATCCCACCTTATAACTATGTCCACAGCTTAAGACAGAGTAGGTGAAAGTATGTGTACCTGCCCAGCTCCCCTACAAAGTGTCTAGTGCTGCCAAAAGCCTTCTCAGAAACCCTCAAAATCCAAGCAAAATAAATCTGGAGTTAAGCAATGTCAAACTCTCTTTTTTGAAAAACAAAGTAACACCAACCTTGAGCATAAAACCAATACTGAGTTTTATCTGTGGTGCATCCTCAGAGTGTAGAACAATGTCTGTCCACGCTGAAACACAACAAAAAATACTTCACCACAAGCTTGCTCAAATTAGGAAACTACAACAATAGAAGATTTTACATTTCTTCTATACGATGAGTTTTTATGGAGTACATTAAAAATGAATACTGTATATCAACATGGAGAGATCAAAGCATACTGTTAAGTGAGAAAAGTGGATAATACCCAAATAATATGCAGTCTGTAATTCCATTTTTGTAAGGAAGAATTAATGTATGTGTACATATAGAGAGATGCAAGAAAAGGGTCATACATCTTGCTAAATCTTAGTGAAGTAATTTCTTTTTCTTTTTATGCTTATTTATTTCTCTAATCTTTCTGTAAGAAATTCTACAGCAATTTTAAAAATTATATTACAATATGCTTAAAATGAAAAAAAACCAAAGCAGGCCCTTCTCAAATAGACTCCAAAGGGGGTCTGCCAGCCCCAGTGTTTGGACCCCACAGGGAAGTCCTGCAAAACCTGCCAACACCCCAGCAACAGTGATTCACCCATCAGGCGACTGGCACTGTTTCTAAAAACAGGGCAATTCCAAGACATACAACCAGAGGTCCCAACAAGCCTGCTCTTTGGAAAAGACATTTACAAGCTGGCCAAATGGCCATGGAAAGATATTTCCAGCTGCAAACCAGCAACGTCCTTAGCTTCTCTCCTTACCTCATCAGGCAGACCCTCTGCCAAGCTCCCAGCTGCAACCCAAATGCAACAGCTTGAGTTTTAACAATGTATTTAACAGCCTAGAGACAGAACATGAGTTTGCTGAGAACAAACTGGTCTTGCTTGGCACTGAACAAGAAGCTGCCTGCCTTCTGTGAAGAGGGAAAATCTAACTGGACATGGCCCCCCCACCACCCTCAACTCTAGGACAACAGAGCTAAAAGAACCTGTGTGTTCCATCTAAAAGGATCCAGAGGCTCCAGGAGACTCCACTACCAAAGCATGTGGATGTCCATTCAGGCCCACAAGCTTCTGTCATGGAGGGCATCCTACTCTCCTGAGCCTCAGTCATCACCCTGATCTGAGCCACCCCTAATCTCCCCTACAGCCATCCTGGCCCCCATTACACTGGCCTCTCCACATCTCGTCTGGCCTTCCTCCCACCTCTGCTCTACAAATAGCCAGCATGGTTTATCAAAGCTCTCCTTTGGCCCTCTACTGCCATCGGGATAAAGTCCAAACTCTTTAGCCCAAAGGGTCCTTTGACTGCATCACTTGGCCCTGCTGCCCTCTCCAGCCTCATCTCACCAAGCCAGGTTTCGTATCTTCGACAACTACTTTATGTGAAAAATATTCTCCTTCACCAAGAACCTCATAAGGCCAAGATGTTTATCTCTGTCTATCTACATACTTTCTCTATCTGGTACATGAACAGTGGTTGACTTCCACTTCCCCACCTGGATACCATCAACATCACAAAGTCATGCTTCAGTAACTAGACAATGAAACAGCAGAGAAGGCTGTTAAAACTGACACGCAAAAGCCATGTTGGGTTTTCGGTCACAGTCTTGGCAGAGACCTGGCAGTCTGGATTAGACTAATTCATAAAAAGGATAAAATCCATATACCACTATATTTAAGATGCATCTTGAGTCCCACCTTGCACCCTCTTGGTCTCACCCATCTCCCAGGTGCCAGGCCATTTGCTCTGCCTCGGCCCAGTAGAGGAGACCATGCAGGCCCATGCCAGAATCTCTGATTCTTCTCACTATCTCCTGACTCTGATGAATTACCAGACTGGCCTCCCCAGTGGCTACCAAAGGGCCCTCATAGTGAACTGAGTGTATCTCTGTGTAGAGTAGCCAGCTTGCTAAAACACCACCTTCCATCCTCCTCCATACCTCACTTTTTTTTCTTTTATTCTGTCGCCCAGGCTGTAGTGCAATGGTGAGACCTTGGCTCACTGCAACCTCCACCTCCCAGGTTCAAGGGATTCTCCTGCCTCAGCCTCCCGGGTAGCTAGGACTACAGGCATCTGCCACCATGCCAGGCTAATTCTTGCATTTTTAGTAGAGATGGGGTTTCACCACATTGGCCAGGCTGGTCTTGAACTCCTGACCTCAGGCAATCCACCCACCTTGGCCTCCCAAAGTGCTGAGATTATAGACATGAGCCACCACACCCCGCCTACACCTCACATTTATTTTCCCTCACCCTGGCTGCCCTGCAATTACACCTTCCAATAAAGCATTAAGTACTTAAGCTCTGCCTCAGGCTGTTTCCTGGGAACCTAGTCTGAGATAACCACTATTTGTTTCCAAAAATCTTTCATTTCTGCCATCTAATTCTCACCAAAACCTTGTAAGCTAGATAACTATTTCAGATATAAGAGAGATATAAAAGACAAACAGCTAAGGTTGAGTGTTTCCTACATACCTGACATCTGACAGCAAATCAATGACAGAACCAAGACTCAAACCCAAAACACACTCTGCTAAATATTGCGGCCATCCAGTCCTATTCAGTAACATATCTGTTACCTTACAGTGAAATAAACTCCCAAACAGGGAGCCACACTTTGCCCGGGAAGAGCATGCCTGCCTAGGTTAAGGACATTATCATGGGTTACACCAAAGATTCATACAGTAGGTCCACAACATCTCTGGCTGGATCTCACCAAAGGGAGGAAGAATGAGACATGAACCCAGAAAACAGCAACATGGTCCCTTAAGATCAGATAGGCAGTCGCTTCTACCCTAGACATCACAGAACTCACAAATAACCAACCAGTCCAGCTCAGGGCAAGGCAGTATAGTCAAATGGATAGGCACTCCTGCCCCAGGGTCAAACAGACCAAGAGTTAAACCCCAGTTCTAAGCCACTTCCTGGCTTTGTGACCTTGGATAAATTATAGGATTCCTCAGTTTCCCCATATATATCATATATATATAGGTCCTAGACAATACTAGGACCTATATCTCACAGGGCTGTTGTGAGGACTGAATGTGATGACAGATGTTGGCAGGTAGCCCAGCACCAGGCATAATTTATGTCAATCATTAGTAACAAGGGCATCAGAGAAACATCAGTGGACCTAATGCAGTCAGCTGCCTAGCCCAAATTAGCTGATTCCTGGGTGAGAAAGAAGATCCAGACTAGGGGACAGTGTAGATGCAAACAAGACAGAAATTGGGCAATCTCCACATCCCAGAAGCACCACAAGAGATGAAACATTTAATTCAGGAGAGACTGGAGTCAGGTATAATGTAAGTACACTCATCATCAGGGGATAACGCTGGAACTGGTCAATCACTGGCTCTAAAGCTCATCAAGGAACGTTCTCTAGCAAAAGGCAGGGGATTAGATCAATACTCTAGGATCTCATGCACTTATATGCCTCTGACCTGCTCATTCCAGACTCCTACAAGTACCCAGGCTTGAGGATCTCCACTACACCCTGGCCCTCAGAGTTCCAGGTACAAAACAGGCCACAGTCTAAGCAAGCACTTCCTGAAAGGCCCAAAGCAGATGCTGGGCTGTTACCAGACTCAAGACAGATTCCATCTGAGCTACAGATCACTCTACCCAAACACTTAATCCTCTGCCCTTCAATGACACCACAGAACAAGACCTCTCTTCTAGGGCTCCAGTATATCGTCCAGACTTTTCATTCTCCTCTGCTCTGAGGATAAAAAAAAAAAAAAAAAAAAAAAAAAAAAAAAAAAAAATACACACACACACAAACTGTCTTTCTATCCCTCATTCCAAGTCCCTAGCACAAAGCCTACAGACCACAGGCCCTTCCAGCCCTCTTTGCTCTAGGACAGGCTGATGTCTTACCCTAGGGAACGTCAAATGTCCAAACTGCTAGATGTGAGCAACTTTTCCGAAGTTTAACTCTCACTCCAGCACTCTGCTGGGCTTGCACGTGATTGCCTCACAGCTTTTCCTGCCAACTTCCATCTGCATAATAGTAAACTCTTGACAGATACCAGGAGCCAGAGACACACCCCCAAGCCCTCTGCACACTATCAGCCAGCGTGGCCACAAATCAGCCAAGGCCTTGCCTCTAGCCTCGGACCCTCCCAAGGATGTGGGAAGGCGTAGTGAAAAACAGAGGCCTTCTTAGGAAATGAGGAGACCCTAGATTCCCTCACCTGACTCATTCCTCAGAGCTGCACCCACACAGTCTCTTCCTTTGATTAGCACAGCCAGGCTCCTCCCCTGGCACATGGCCAGCTGTCAGTATGAAGCAGCAATCTCAGAGCATGAGCTACCCACAGGCAAGAATAGTGCCTCAGCCACCTCCTCTCTCTCCTCCCTCATTCCAGCCCCAGGCACACTCTAGTCAGAAGCCAAACAGGCAGAAGGCACTCAAGGGATGAACTGATCGGCTGGGGCAAGTCTAAATAGGTGACTAAGTAAGCACTGTCTAGAGTACCCCAGTGCAGAGCTTTCTACAGGATACAAGGGCATATCACATGCCACAGACAATGCCTCAGCTTAATTGTCACTGAGTCTGCATACAGAGCTCTCGGAGAACTAGGGTGATCCACTACGACAGCATCTTTGGGATGAGGCCCCCAGCCAACTTACTCCATCCTTGCTACGTGGCTTCACTGGCTGGGCCACAGAGTGGACACTCTTGGCTGTGTAAGAGCAAAGAGGCCTTTAAAAAA
Organism: Cebus imitator; assembly: GCF_001604975.1. Taxonomy (NCBI): domain Eukaryota; kingdom Metazoa; phylum Chordata; class Mammalia; order Primates; family Cebidae; genus Cebus; species Cebus imitator. The sequence goes on along the minus strand of NW_016107391.1, from coordinate 10,045,580 downwards.
AAGAATTCAGAGACCAAATATTCTGTGAGTGGGGAGAAGCAGACAGACTGGGCCCTGAGGCCCTGAACCACAGTGAGAGGCTGCACCTTGGACACTTCAGGGGCAGTTTAAGTATAAGCCAAAGGAAATCCTGGTTCATTTAACAGAGACTAAATTATGGAACCTGTTGTGTCAGATGAGATACAGGCTGAGAACAAGCAGCAGATCCCGAAAACATCCTATAAATTATTAGGTGAACAATGGATCTCTGCAAAGTCTGGGACATTTAATAATGCCCCAAGCTACACAGTAACGTTCTCCAACCCTTGCTCTTAGGACCAGGATCTCCTACAAGAGGGCTGGGGCTGAGGCCCCAGGTGGTCTATTATCAAGAAGCACAAATCTCAGGTGTCACTCTACAGTAAAAGACAACAATCTCAGTCTTGGGAGAGATTCCATTGCTCTCCTACACTATCTTAAAGGGTCAAATAGAATACAAAGGCCAGAGACCCACCCGGGCTGCCCAGCAATACCTGAGGCAGGAAATGCCCTGATCCAGGCTCATGATGCAAGGGTCAACTGGGCATCTTACACATGCAGGACACAGTACCAGGCACCACTGTCTTCTCACTCCAGGGTCTTGTGGACAGCATTCATGGACAGCTATCCCCTACAGTGTCCCTTCCCCATCACCTTGCTTACACTACAATGCCATAAGGCATGACATTGGCCAAGGTCTCTGCTCCCATTCACATAGGCTGTTCCTCTGTCCACGCTGCCCTTTTGCCAGCCTTCTTCTGAGCTCATGGGTCACCTCCTCCAGAAGTCCTCTGGCTGGAGGCATCCAGTCCTCTACCAAATACCCACAGCCCTTATTCCCTTCTAGCACAGCGCTCACCACACTGCTCTGGGTCTGGACCTTCCCGCTAGCTCTTCCAGTCCGCCTGTCCCACGGTTAGCAACTGCTTGCGGTCTCTGGCACACAGAAAGGTCCCGTTTGTTGAACTAGTTAACGAATTTTCACGGGTCTCTGCGGCTGCCAAGGAAAAACAACGCAGGTTCCACAGGGATGTCTGGATGAGAAAAGTCTCTCTGATCCAATGCCCATCTAATGGGCTCCAAGCTGGACCCTGCCCAGACAAGACCTCGGACTCCCAGCCCTTGGGAGGGAGCAGAGCGGGCCTCGCCACCAAGAACCGGCCCCTCAGGGCCAGGCGAACGCCGCGCCCCCGCTCCCAACAGCGGACAGCCGGAGGTCAGGCCGCCGCTTCCCGGGAGCCCGACAAGGAAGGACCGCCAAGTTCCCAGCCCCGCCCGACAGCCGAGCGGACGGCACGAAGGGTGCCGCTGACCTCACCACCCTGAGCTCGGGAAGGCGTGCGCGCAGCGGGACAAGAACCCAGACGGCTGCAGAAACAGGGCGGAGGACACGGGGCTGCGGCCCGGAGTGCGCTGTGGGAGGCTACCGGCGCGACCCCCGGCCCGGGTCCCTAACTTTCAGCCCCGCGTGGGCAGAACGCACGGTCCAGCGTCCGCTGCCCACGCCCCAGCCCCGGGGCTGATCTGGCGGCTGAGCCGGCGGGGCGCTCACCTGAACACTCACAGCTCCCGGCGTTTCCAGAACCTCCCGCGGCGTCGCCCAGTCCACTAGGCACCTCCTCCCTCGGCGGCTCCGCCTCCCGCCGCGGCCGGGGCTCCGCCCACTTGAGCCGCAGCCACGTCTCTACCTCACGCTCCTCACGCCCGCCTGCGTCCTGGCTCCGAGCTCCGAGGGCCCTGGTGGGGGTCGCTGTCCTCTGCGACCCTTGGGTACGCCCAGGCTACTGGACCGCGTAGGAGCGGGAGCCGGAGCCGGAGCCGGAGCCGGAGCTGGCCGCCTGCACCCTTCATGCCGCCTGCCGCCCACCGCACGTAGTCCGCGCCCGCCTGGCTTTGGCGCGCCCCCACCTGCGGGCCTTGGCCCGCCCTCCTTCCCAGCCCCCGGGCCCCTGGTGAGGTCGCCACGACCCGATTCCCGCGCCGGGGCTGTGAGGAGAGCGTCCCCTGGAGGCTGACGGATTTCCCTGCCTCCGCTCATGCCCATTGCTTGGGGTGCCCTGCCGGGAACACGGGCCCCTTCTTCCCAGCACCACCACAGGGAGGCTGTTACAGGAGACTGGGGTCACCCTGGCTAGGAACTGGGTATTAGGGGAGGAGGCGGACCAGTGGAGAAGACTCTGAGGAAGACTAGGGACCTGGGGCCCACACCCTGGAGACCAAGACTGGGTGGCCCATCCTCAGGGTCGAGCTCCCAGAAGGGTTCAGAGTCCCGGGATCCTGTTCAGGTAGTCCTGGTATAATGTGCAGGGATGATGGATTGATAAGGGGGCCCATCAAAGGCTGGGTAGGGGTGGAGGGGGGCGGTAACAATCTGGGGGGCACTGGGTTGCCCAAACCTTTCTTTATGCCATCGGTCAAAAAGTGGACACCTGGTTCAGCCAGTCCAGTCTGGAACGGAATAAGAACAGAGATGCAGCACACCTCAGCCTGAGCCGGAGGAGGCCCTGGCGGCCAGGCAGGTTCCCACGCCTGCTCTGTGAACATTCCTCTCATGAATGAGGGGAAACAAGGTCTGAGAATCTCATCAGGGAGCAAGCCCAGAGCTTGCCCAGCCTCCGCCCGGGCCCAGTGTGGATATTCCCTATGGCACACGGGCCAGGCAGGCGGCCCAGACCTGGGGAAAGGAGCACGCACTTGGAAATACACATAAAACACGGATAAGTCTCCATTCCGGCCTGTGTCAGCCGCTGGCCCAAGCCGGGCTAAAACCACGCAGAAACCCTCCTGCATCTGCTACATCCACAGAAGCTTCCTTCCATCTCCCCTTTCTCAGGAGCTTGCCTCATGGGTCATCACTTTTCTCTCCCGAAGGCTCAACCACCTGCTCTCAACTGGCTCTTTCCCATTGGCCTATAAATATGTTCAAGCCTCTACTATGGGAACAAAACCCTCATTCGACACCACTGAGTGTCTCTGTCCTCAACCACGGCAAAATTCCTCGAAAGAGCTGCCGCCTCATCCTCACATCTCTCCCACTCTTCAGGCCCTGCAGTCAGCCTTCTAGTCCCCTAACAGCAACAAACCAGGTCTCAATAAACTATAGCCTCTAATCTCTAAATTCAATGACTGTTCTTCAGACCTCATCTGCCAGGTCCCTGAGCAGTGCTTGACACCCAGTGATGACCACTGCCCCCCTGGATCACTCATTTTCCTTGGATTCCCCTCATTCTCTCTGGCCACCTCTGCTCAAGCTTCTTTAGCATCCTCCTCTCCCCATTAGTAAAGGTTGGGGGTTCCTCAAGGCTCAGGTCTAGGCTTTCCATTTCCCTTTTCTCTTTATTGTTTTCCTATACACACAGGTGACACAAATTTCTCTCTTTACCCTTATCCTTACTGCTGAACTCCAGATTCATATAACTCACTGTTCAGTCTACATCCCCACTTGAGTGTCCACAGGCACCTCAATGACAACATGTCCAAACCAGAGTTATTGTTCTTCCCCACATCTCCCCACTCCACACATGCTGTCTTCCCTGCTATACTGAAGGAGATACTTCCCATGAGTTACCTAACCAGAGCCTGGGAGTCATACTTGGCAGCTCCCTCTCCCTCACCCCCAGACCCTACTCATCTATATCCCAAGTCTGTTCAATTTTACCCCTAAATCTCCTCTAATCCACCCATTTCTCTCCATCCTTTTTCACTTGAGTAATGGCAACACTTTCCTGACTGGCTGCCCCTCCATTTTTGTTCCCTTTCATCTCTCCACTACAACCATGATGATCTCAAAATGCAGATTTGAGCCCATTACTTGAAGCTAGGAAATTGCACTGCTCTTGAAACATCGAAAAGTGGTTTATAAGGCTCCACATGGTTTTGCCTCTGCTCACTTCTATAGCCACATTGAACTTCCTCCAGTTCCTCTAACTGGCCATTCCTCCTCCCCACCACAGACCTTTATACATGCTGTACTTCCTGTCTAGAAAAAAAATTTCTCCCTCCCTGATTAAAATCTTCAGATCCCCTCAGAGGCAGAGATTTTCCTCACTTCCCTGAGTAGGTCAAAACCTCTCATAACAGACCACAGTGGCTCATGACCGTAATCCCATCACTTCGAGGCAGATGGATCCACCTGAGGTCAGGAGTTGGCTGACATGGTAAAACCTCGCCTCTACAACAATACAAAAATTATCCGGGCATGATGGCTAGTGTCCATAATCTCAGCTACTTGGGAGGCTGAGGTGGGAGAATCGCTTGAACCAGGGAGGCAGAGGTTGCAGTGAGCCAAGATTGCGCCATTGCACTCCAGCCTGGGTGACAACAGTGAGACTGTTTCAAAAAAAACAACAAAAACCTCCCATAACAGCTTTTCATGTCCCTGTGTGCTTCATAACACTTGCCACGGTTGATAAAATTGAATGATCGCTTGGGTAATGTCTTCCCCCACTGCCCGGGAGGTCTAGGAGTACATAAACTATGCCTGCCTTTGTCTATCACCATGTTCTCAGCACCCACCACAGAACTGGGCTCGATAAATATTTGCTAACTACTTGAATGGACAGATATTTCCTCAATACCTTGCTTCACACTGTAGGAATTAGTCTCCAAAGGCATAAATAATATCTCCAAAGGCATAAATAATACCTCCACAGGTTCTCGGAGTCTTGGCAGCTCAGGACCACAGCATTGGTTAGATATCTTCCTAAAACTCTGAGGGCTTGAGAAGGGGTAGAACTTCTGAGGATCATGTCTCTTTGGTCTTCCTGCCTTGCAGGAAATGGTCATTCATTTGTTTTTATATTCCTTTTCCTCTACCTGCCTCCACCCAGAAGATACCTCTGCCTTTGTGGCTTCACTTCCTCCATCCAGTACCTTAGCATAAGGCCCTCAGACTCTATGTGGGCTCCTAATCTATTCATTGCCTGGGGCTGCCACAACAAATTACCACAAACTGGGTGGCTTAAGTCAACAGAAGCTTATTCTCTCACAGTCCTGGAGGCCAGAAGTCCAAAATCAAAATGTTACCAGGGCATGTTCCCTCTGAAGGCTCTAGGGGCCAACCCTTCCTTGCCTCTTCCTGCTCCTCGTGACTCAGGAGTTCCTTGGCTTGTGGTAACATCACATGAATCTCTGCCTCTGTCTTCACCTGCCCTCTGCCTCAGTGTCTGCTTCTTCTCCCCTTCTGTTTCTTATAAAAATACCTGTCATTGGCTGTAGGGTCTACCCAGGTAATCCAGGATAGCCTGGGAGATCTAACCAGGTAATCCAGGAAGGCTTGGCACTGAAGCCTCCCTGAATGCTGATGACTCTTGCAGGCCCTGAAAATCACCGCAGCAGCTCCCCTCATAATCTGTAACTTAATGATATCTGTAAGGTCTCTTTTTCCAAATAAGGTCACATTCACAAGATCCAGGTAGTAGGACATGAATGCAATTTGGTGGTGGGGGATGGGGAGGCACCATTTAATCCATTACACTTGACATTCGCCTATGCCCTCAAGGCTTCTGGACCCATGTAAATCTATCACTCAGTTTTGAATTTCCAGCCTGGGTCCACTCCAAGCCTACATCATCACAGCCTTTTCTTTGTGGCCACTTGATAAGTTAACTCATTATCTCATGTAGGATCCCCCAGTTCCCCCACATTTTTCTGTCTCCTGACAAATACCAAATGCCTTGATCACTCTATGACCCAGATGGCTGAAGGTTTTTTCTTGCAGGCTTGAACCCCAGCTGGAGCCTTAAACATTCCAAGGCACTAAGAAAGGTATTTAGATTGTTGCCCAAAACATTGAAAGAAACTAGCCCCGACCCTGAGCCATATTCCTTAAAACCTCATATAAATTCCATAGCCAGACCCCTTGGAGCAGACATACCTAGATAGAACATCCCTGTCTCACTGTCTGCCTGGAGGATATACTGCAGCCCCCTCAGAGACGGAGAGATTTCCCTAATAAATGCTTTGGACTGACCACCCTGGCATTTAGTGCTACTTTCTTTGGAATCCCAACCATGTCAGGATGGTTTGGGGTAGTTCCATGTGGGGACTTCCCTGACACTGCTTTCGGGGCATCTCCAGCTGCCGGTTCAGCCAGGATAAAACATCTCCCCCCATACCATACCCCACACCTGCCGAACTGCTTCTGCTCCAGCATTTCCTAGATCTCGGCAAATGTCAACGTCTCCCAGTCACTTCCCTTTCTTTCCCACTGCAAGCCCCCCGGAGATCTTACCCGGTGGACGTCTCTCAGTTCACTTACTTCTCCTCAACCCTGCTGTTGCAGACCAAATTCAAGACACCACCATCTCTCTCACCTGGACAATCCATCCTAGCACACTCTTCTACTCGGCCCCCTCTATCCTTACTCCATTCCACAGGCAGAATGACATTGTAACCATATGATTCCCATCATAGAACATCTCAAAGGTATTCCATGGACCCAAGGATAGACACAAATCTCACCAAGGCTGACAATCCCCTTTTATCCAGCCCTGATGGTCTCTCTTCTTAGCTGCAGCCTCAAACTTGATGCTGCAGCCACTCCAGGCACTTTTCAGTTCCCTGGCCTTTGAATGTGTTATTCCTCCTGCCTAGAACACTCTCTTCCCAAAAGATTGTTTCTTTCAAAAGCCTTTCTGGGCCTAGCCTGAGCCAGATCCTGCCATAGGCTCCAAAGCTCCTCATGGACAAGTTTCATACATGCTACCTGAGCTCATTCAATGTCTACTTCATTTACCATTTGGCCCTCCTGGGGACTGCCTCTATCTTATTCATCACTGTATTTCCAGCTGTAGCATAGGGTCTGGCACCCAGAGCCTAGACAGGAAATGGTGAACAAAAATACAGGAATGAATGAGTGAACATCCCCACTCTTGTGATCTCTAGCAGACCTCACTGAGCACACACAGTGTGTGTCACTTAATGAATCCACAACCATCTTGAACAGCCACACATCACAGCATGTTATAGAGATCCACATCCCTTCTCCCCAAATCCATTGTATGAACAAAGCCATACCTCCCTTCTGGAACAGCTCTGTGGTGTTCATTTCTGCATTCACTCAACAAATATTTGTTGATCACCAGTTGAAGCCGAGGCTAGGGATTCAGGGACCACACATGTCAAAGGGGCTCTGTCTAGAATAGGTAAGTAGATGCTCACCCAGCAACTTTGTCTAGGGAGGGGAAAGCCCAATCCTTTCCAGCTGAGAAAGGCTACTAGCAGGAGGTAGTGCCTACCTAGACCCAGTCTTAGAAACCCTTCCCAGGCTCAAGATCAGGCATGGCCTATGACCTTTGATGCCAGCGTGGCCAGCGCATTGCCAAATGAGGCTCTACCTCCATGCCGTCCCTAGGCAATATCCCTGGCCAATGGCTCCTTTAAGCAGTCTGGACTTGCTTGCCTGCCATCCACACCCCAGAGGAAGAACCTGGTGTTTCCCCAGAAGGGATAGTAAAAACATCTGTGCAGGGCGGACAGGAAATTGGATGAATAGGTGGATGGATGGAGCATAGCCCTTAACTCTAAACAGGGGCCTCCTCAGCCTGCCCTGCCCCAGCCTCCTCCCACCCACCTGTAATCCCTGTTTTGGGAAAGGGGAGTGGGGCAAGCTCCATTGCTTGGCACTGAAGCCTCCCTGAATGACTCTTACAGACCCTGGAACCACTGCAGCAGATGGAGGTCTGGTCAGGGTTTATGACTATCTGGCCTTCCATGGAATTTCCCAGAACAAGGCCCTCAGGATCAACCAATGCCTCATGGAAGGCATTGTATATGTGGATACACATCTGTATTCTTCGGCACATTCGGCGTGCAGTTGTCCACTGGAGCCTGGAAACAATCCTTAACCCACCCTAGGTTTCTCCCGTTAGAGACTGAGGAAAGACCGGGTGTGTCTCAGTGGGCTGGCACTTTGACTCAAGGCCAAACACAGATAGCAAGAGGGGCGGCTTGAGTGGGGCTACCTAGTGGCGGCCCTAGTGCTTCTGAAATACAGCCTATCCAGTAATCTGGCCTTATAGCCTGGTGGGGAACCCTGGAAAGGGGAAAGAGAATCTGACAGAATCCCCAGAAGCCCATGGGAACAGGCTGGGCAAGATCAAGCGGGTCTCTAGAGAGTGCCCTCCTAATCCTTGAGCCTATTTGGTGGGTGCAAAAACCAAAGCAGGCTACAACTGTCCTACCAGTTGCCTCTCCCATGGACCCCTGCAACCCAAGATATGCAGACCCAGCCCCAGGCTGAGCTGTCCTTACAGGCATCAAGACCTTCTGGAACTGCAATCACTCAGCAAGTCCAGGGCAGGCTCCCCATGGTATAAAGAGTGAGCTTACACTACAGCATTCCTCCTCACTACACCTCCATCCTGGGGAAGAGGCTCTGGACTAGCACAAATGCCCAGAGGGCAGAAGTTAGCTAGGTGTGGTGCTTGAAATCTGATATTTTGATGCATATACTGTAAAGTGTACTTTTAAAAATTATTATTACAGTCCAGCAGCCCCCCATCCTTCCTCCCTCAACCCTGAGCCTATATTGGGGCTGGGCGGGGATTAGGGATAGGTGAAGATGAGGTGAGGGTTGAGGATAGCTGTTTGGCATCTGATATATCTGATATAGCTGTTATCTAAAAGGCTGAAAGTTCAGTGTTTTAATATTTTTTTTTAGGCCTTGTTAAAATGTCAGGAAGCCAGTAGAGATAAGTTGTATAAAGAGCTTACTAAAGCTAATAAAGGCTAAGTGAGGTCGTAGGGGTGAAGCCTTACTTGAATAGGTCTGGTTTCCTATAAGAAGAGGAAGAGACATGAGGGTTGTATCTCTCCACATTTGCACAAAGACGAGCCCCTGTGAGGACACAGCAAGAACCAACCCTGATAACACCTTAATCTTGGACTTCCAGCCTCCAGAACTATGAGAAAATGAATTTCTATTGTTTAAGACACGCGGGCTGTGGTATTTTGTTATGGCAGCCTTAGCACACTAATACATCTCCCCAGTTTATTGTCGCAAGCCTCAAAGGCCAAACACACAGGTCACCCTGGAAAGCCCTCTTTGATTTGGGTAACAACTAGTGGTGTGCAGACAGTGGTGTGCAGACAGTAGGGGAGTAATAAGAGGTAAAGCTGCAGAGATCCCAGGGACAGATCATCTGAGGCCTCATGGGCCACAAAAAAGGACTTGAATGTGAGGCTGAAGACAAAGAGCAGACACCTCAGAGCAAAGGCAGGGGAGAAGCGGGATCAGATTTGGGATTTAGGAAGAACACATTTTCTACTGTGGGTGATGGGGAGAAGGAGGAGCAGAGCTTGGCTGAGGTAGAGTCTAGCACCGTCTAGGTGACAGCTGATAGTGACCTGAACTAGGAACTGGCAATGAATAGAGAGAGAAGTGGATAGAGTTAAGAATTGATGAAGTAAAGTAAGAAGTGCTATGTTCCTTCACTCATTCATTTATTCAAGAAATATTTGTTGAACACTCTGCCCCCCATTCTGAGCTCCCTTTTAGGGACAAGGTCCTACTTGTCATCCAGGCCCTCTCAGCCCTGTTACTCTAGAGCAGCCCTTGCTAAAGGAAATTAGTGGCAACCCACAGAGAGTACAAGAACGGAGAGTGAAAATTGGCTGCCTTCAGAGAACACGCCAGCGCTCTTCTGGGTTTTAGGCTGGCATGGAATCTTAATCACAGTGTCTGGCTTCCTCAAATTTGAGAATCCTTTCATTGCAAGGTAACCACCCATTTAATGACTGTTTTAGCACAAACTCTCCTGGTGCCACCCTTCCTCTTCTTTCTTTCTTTTTTTAATTTAATTGAGACAGGGTCTCACTCTGGCCCAGGCTGAAGTGCAGTGCACAAACACAGGCTGGAGTTCAGAGGCTCACTGCAGGCTCAATCTCGCAGGCTCTAGCGATCTTTCTACCTCAACCTCTCTGGTGGGACCACAGGTGCATGCTACCACGCATGGCTAATTTTTTTTTTTCTTTTGTAGAGACGGGCTGCCTACAAAATTTTTTGTTGTTGCCCAGGCAACAAAATTATCTCTAGTTTTAAATGAATGTACTTCACCTTCCTATAATGAAACATGTTAGTAAGGCACCTTATTTCCTTTCAGGAGTGAGACTGGTGTCTGCGAATTTATCCAAGAGTGATCCTAGCCCAATCAAACATTGCTCAAATTGTGCACTGCACAACGAAGCCTGGAGCTCCATTTACATTGCAGACATTATATAGATGTACATGGTAATTACAACAAGTTTTCAGCGGCTGGGCTCAAATCTGTAATCCCAGCACTTTGGGAGGCTGAGGCGGGTGGATCACAAGGTCAGGAGTTCAAGACCAGCTTGAGCAACATGGTGAAAACCCGTCTCTACTAAGAAAAAAATATATATACAAAAATTAGTTGGGCATGGTGGTACGTGCCTGAAATCTTAGCTACTCAGGAGACCAGGGCAGGAGAATTGCTTGAACCCGGGAGGCGGAGGCTGCAGTGAGCCAAGATCGTACCACTGCACTCCAGCCTGGGTGACAGAGCAAGACTCTGTCAAGAAAGGAAGAAAGTAAGAAAGGAAGGAAGGAGGTAGGGAGGGAGGGAGGGAAAGAAGGAAGGAAGGAAGAAAGGAAGGAAGGGGGAAGGAGGGCGAGAAAGGAAAGGAAAGGAAGAGAAGGAAATAAAGTGAATTGAAAAGGGGGTATCTTTTGCTAATTAAAAAAAAAAAAATCACCACATGAACTATCATTGGCTAGCCCTAATCCCAATCTGCCACAACATAGTCACAAAAGCCTGAGTCACTGGTGTGGCTGAGGCTTGCTCAACCCTACCTCATGGACACTAAACCCTCTTGTAGCCTCTTCCTGCCCTCATCTGCCCTGCTAGTATCAGCTCCAGTTGCATCTCTGATCTCCCCTTCCCTTCAGTAGACACCACCATTTGAACTTGCTAGTCAGCCCTGCCTTGTGCCCCTGCAGGATACTGCCCTGGGGCTCTTACTCACCACAAGGAGGGCAGGGCACTCATTCCTCCAAAGGCACTGACTACCTCATACCACATCAAACCTATTCCATACACCCACATCCCACATAAATACATTTTGAACTTAACCATGCAAGAACATGGCTGAGCTTCAGTTGACTATGACTATGATATACTGTTAACATTTGCTATATTTAGTATTTATATTTTTTAATGTTTTCTGTAGTTTATTCTTATTTCAAACATTTGCATAAACCTGTGAGAAGCTTGATAATCCCTGACCCTCCAGTGCATGAAAAACAGAACAATTTGGCCATAGCCTCCAGTAAGAGGGTATACACACACACACACACACACGTATGCTCACTCACAGAGGGATTCACATGAATATACAAGCATGTGGAGCTGGCCTATCACATAAGAAGGAGGAGGTTCTGTCCTTTGTCTTCTGGCTCTGCCCTTAACCTTGACTCTGAACCAGAATCTGATATTGACTTTGAACAAGACTCTGGCCTTATTCCACACCCTGAACCAGCTAAGTTGCAGGCTTAGAATCAGGAAGATGTCTGCCTCTGTCATCTGTAGAAATCAGAGGCCAAGGGAGAAAGGATGGCTTGGATAATACATCTTCCTGGCTGAAGAATGAATGGTCAAGGTGGTGAAGGTGGAAAGATGGCTTTCTCAAACTGGCTGGGCCATGAAACGCTGTCATTGGTGGCTTCAGTTTTGGGGGCAAGTACTGCCCTCTCATCCCAGTGGTCACCCAACAGCTATAAGCCAGGCTGACACCCTGCCCTCTTCAAGGTCTGGGATTTAATCTGCACTCTTTCCCAGGGTACCAACAGCTATTTTTGTCGCAGGGCAAACGTGTATGAGGCCTTCCGGGAGAATCCTTTGAGGAAGCTATTTCCTTCTTGTCCAGAGCTGTAGCTGCAAAAATGATGTTGGCCAGCAGAGGGTGCATGGAGCCCACAGAGGACTCTCAAAAGAGCAGCCCCAGTCCTGCTCAAAAAGCCCCTCCAGGCCCGAGTTGGTGCTCTACTTCATGCCCCACCCCTCCAACCTGCCAAGGTTTAGCTGAGATCTGTGCCTAGGGCTGCATAAGCATGAGCATCTGGGAAGAGAGAGATGTTTTCCAGGCCCTGGGGAAGTGACTCCAATGCTGTAACCTCCACTGGTTGGGGAGGCAGGGAGGATATTGGGAAGACCCGAAATCCTTTCCTCAGTCCATAGTGATCAAGGCCCTTCATGGTCAGCTAAGTTGACTTGCAGCCTTGGGAAGCGTCAGGCTGTGGAAGCCTCAGGCCGTAGGAGCCAGTAACCCTAACAAAACACTAAGGACTAGTAATACAGTCAAGTTAGGAAAGGAGATGCGGAAGCCTTGAGAGAACTCTGGACATACTCAGAATATCCTGGCTCTGTTGAGAGGAGCAGGATAGGTATTCCTCATGTGGGTTTCTATAAGGCTCTGGGATGCTTCTGTGATTGGACAACTAATTTGTGGAGCACTTTCCCTGTACCAAGTGTTACCTAACACTTGACAGATGTCCTCTGCTTACCCCTCCAGATCTCTCCTGTCTCCTCTTTCTTCCCCCTGCTCTGTGCCCTGGCTGCTGACCTGTATGATTAGCATCAACAGGTTCTCCTCCTCTGCAACTTCTGGTTGGGTTCAACCAATAGGAAATAGCTGGAAAAGATCAGTAGGGAAGAAGAGATGGGACTTTGAGGAAGCTGTCTGCAGCCTAGACCTGATGGCCTAGCTCTACGACCTGTCAAGCCTCAGGACTGCCTTTGAAGCAGAAGACCAGCTGCCTTGGCCATGCTGAAGGGCAGCAGGCAGGGTTTCCATACTCAGTCACTCAGCCTAGGGCCTCAGGAACCCCCTACATCCTCACTTACTCACATTCAGTCAGTCAACAAACATCCACTGACACCTCCCTTGTGTCCAGTTGCGGGTACCCAAGGACACAGAGATGAGACAGACACATACCCTGCCTGCATGGAGCTCATGTGGTTTTTTGTTTGTTCGTTTTGTTGTATGAGGGGAGAGGAGGCACAGTTGGAGAAATTGGCAGTGAATTGCAGAGACTGAGGGAGACTACAGAAGGGGAGGCTCACTTTCTGAGTGGTCAGGTAGGAGAATGAGATGTAGGTCTCCCCACATAGTCAGCCAGGGGAAGTGTTGGGAGTCTGGGAGAATGGTATTCCAGCAGAGGAGATAGAATGAACAAAGCCTGGGGGAAGGATGGCTTATTCCTATGGAGACCTGTGGTGGCCAGGCAGGGCCTCATTCCTCTCTGGTCCTTGCTGTGTTTAGGAAGTAGAGGAAAGTGCCTAGTGAGAGAGTATACCCCTTACCACCACTGGGACTGGGCAGGGGGTATCAGCAGTAAACAGCATCTCTCCCCAGTGGTGACCAGCGCAGATGATACTTCCAGCAGAGCAGAGGCCTCCCAGAGCCACAGACAGCAGAAGTAGCTATGGGTGGCAAGGCAGAGCTGTCAGTCTGGCTCAGAGGCAGGGGATTGTTGCAGAACACACTGAGGTGACCCCCAGAAAATGCTCTGAGATCAGTGGAGTAAAGGGGGCCATAATAACATGGGTGAAAGAATAAATCACCTCCTTTTGTGGATTTAATTGCATACCCTCAAAATTCATATGTTGAAGCCCTTACCATCGGTGTGACTGCATTTGGAGATAAGACCTACAAGGAGGTTAATAAAGCTAATAAAGACTAAGTGAGGTCATGGGGTGAAGACTTATTTGAACGGGACTGGCATCCTTATAAGAAGAAGAAGAGGCTGGGCATTACACGCCTGTAATCCCAGCACTTTGGGAGGCTGAGGCAGGCAGATCACAAGGTCAGGAGATCGAGACCATCCTGGCCAACATGGTGAAACCCTGCCTCTACTAAAACACAAAAAAATTAGCCAGGCATGGTGGCATGTGCCTGTAGTCCCAGCTACTCAGGAGGCTGAGGCAGGAGAATTGCTTGAACCCAGGTGGCGGAGGTTGCTGTGAGCCGAGATCATGCCACTGCACTGCAGCCTGGGTGACAGAGCAAGACTCCATCTCAAAAAAAAAAAAAAAAAAAAAAGAAGAGACAAGAGAGTTGTGTCTCTCCACATTTGCACAAAGATGAGGCCATGTGGGGACACAGCAAGAAGGTGGCCATCTACAGCCAAGAAGAGAGGCCTCACCAGGAACTAGCCCTGATGACACCTTAATCTTAGACTTTTGGTCTCCAGAACTATGAGAAAATGAATTTCTATTGTTTAAGACACCCAGGCTGTGGTATTTTGTTATGGCAGCCTTAGCATACATCTCCCCAATTTATTGTCACAAGCCTCAAAGGCCAAATACACAGGTCACCCTGGTAGCCCTCTTTGATTTGAGGAACAAATAGTGGTATGCAGAGAGAGCAAGAACGTACACATGAATGGGTTCCACGTGTGACTGTAATTGGTGTGCCCTGCTCCATAAATGAGGGGTGCAAATATGAGCCCATCTCCCATACACTGGAAAGCTATTAATAGTATCTGCCTCTTCAGGCTTCACAACTCTCCACTAGCAGGGGTAGAGGGGCATGAGCAGCCACTGTGCTTTTGTTTAAAAACTTACTCATGCCGGGCGCGGTGGCTCAAGCCTGTAATCCCAGCACTTTGGGAGGCTGAGGCGGGTGGATCACGAGGTCAAGAGATCAAGACCATCCTGGTCAACATGGTGAAACCCCGCCTCTACTAAAAAAAAAATTAAAAAAAAAAAAAAAAAAATTAGCTGGGCATGGTGGTGCGTGCCTGTAATCCCAGCTACTCAGGAGGCTGAGGCAGGAGAATTGCCTGAACCCAGGAGGCGGAGGTTGCGGTGAGCCGAGATCGCGCCATTGCACTCCAGCCTGGGTAACCAGAGTGAAACTCCGTCTCAAAAAAAAAAAAAAAAAAACTTACTCATTAAGATATAGTTAACATACAGTGAACTAACCATGTCTGAATACTCACCTCAATGTGTTTTGCTTACATATAAATTCACATAATTACCTCCCACATCAAAATATAGACTATTTTCAGAATACCAGAGGGCTTCCATGTGCCCTTTCACAGTCAATACACTCTCCCAAAGTTCACCACTATTCTTTCTTCTTTCACTTTTGATTAGTTTTGTCAGCTTTTGAACTGTGTAAAAGTGAAGTTATACAATATATATTCTTTCAGGGCTGCTTCTTATACTCCACATTATGGTTGTGATATCCATTTATCTTGTTTGTAATAGTTCCTCATTTTTGTCATTGTTATGTGGTATTCCATTGTTTGAATATACCACAATTTGTCCATTTTTGTTGATGAACATTGGGTTGCTTTTAGTTTTTAGTCATTTTAAATGAAACTTTTGTATATGTTTGCACATGTCTTTTGGTGGGCACAAGCACTCATTTAGATATAATAAAAATCCAGGAGTGAAATTGCTGGGTCAAAAGATGTGCATATATTGAGCTATAGTAGATATTACCATTTTTCTAAATGGATGAACAAAATTACATTCCCAAGGGCAATGAATGAAGGTTCCAGTTGCTTCATATCTTTGCCAACATTTGCTATTTGTTAACTTTTCCAATTTCAGTCATTCTGGAGGGGGTGTAGCAATATCTCATTGTAATTTAAAAGAACATTTCCCTGGTGATATTGAGCACCTTTTTCTGTTTATTAGTTATTTCTTGTGACATGATTGTTCAAGACCTTGTCCATTTTTCTATTGGCATTTCTGTATTTTCCTCACTGAATTGTAGAAGTCTATATATTTTCTGCATATGAGTTCGTTGTTGGATATATGTATTGCAAATACTCCCTCTCGATCTGTGCTTTGACTTTTCATTCTCTTAATAGGATCTTTTGATAAATAAAAGTTCTTAATTCTTACAAATCCAACATATTAATCTTTTATATTTAGGTTAGTGCTTTCTATGTCCCATTTAAGAAAATGTTTCCCAGCCGGGCGCTGTGGCTCAAGCCTGTAATCCCAGCACTTTGGGAGGCCGAGGCGGGTGGATCACCAGGTCAAGAGATCGAGACCATCCTGGTCAACATGGTGAAACCCTGTCTCTACTAAAAATACAAAAAATTAGCTGGGCATGGTGGTGCGTGCCTGTAGTCCCAGCTACTCAGGAGGCTGAGGCAGGAGAATTGCCTGAACCCAGGAGGCGGAGGTTGCGGTGAGCCGAGATCGCGCCATTGCACTCCAGCCTGGGTAACATGAGTGAAACTCCGTCTCAAAAAAAAAAAAAAAAAAAAGAAAATGTTTCCCTACCCAGAGGTTGTGAAACTATGCTTCCGTGGTTTCTTTTAGAAGCTTGATTGTTTCACACTTAAGTCTATGATCCATCTTAAATTAGTTTTATGTGTGGCACAATGAGGAATCAAAGTTCAAATGGCATCGGCCAGGTAGAGGTCACATTTACATAATAAAAGATTAAGCTGGGATGGCCAGTTTCTTCTCCAGCTATGTAAATGGCACACCTGGTCAAACTAATCCCTTGCGCCCTATGTAAATCAAACACCACCTCCTCAAGCCTCTCTATAAAATGGATCAAATCCCACCCCCAAACCAGAATCCCTCTTGGGCACTCTCTCTTCCTTTTTTTATCTATTAAACTTTCTGCTCCTTAATCTACTCTACGTATTGTGTCTGTATTGTTAATCTTCACAGTGAGAGATGAACCTAGCGTATTTCCCCAGGCAACGAAGCCACTGCAATACCACAGAAATACAAAAGATTATTCAAGGCTGCTATAAACACCTTACATACATAAACTAGAAAACCTAGAGGAGATGGTTAAGTTCCTGGAAATATACAACACTCCTAGATTAAACTAGGAAGATATAGAATCTCTCAACAGACCAACAACAAGCAGCAAGATTGAAATGGTAATTTTTAAAAAAATTGCCAACAAAAAAAAGTCCAGGACCAGATGGATTCACAGTTGAATTCTATCAGATATTCAAAGAAGAACTGGTAGCAACCCTATTGACACTATTCCTTTCAAATTCTGTAACATGTTTTTGATTTCTTTAAGTAGGACTTCACTTTTCACTGATGCCTCCTTGATTAGTTTAATAATCAACCTTCTGAATTCTTTTTCTGGCAATTCAGAGATTTCATCTTGGTTTGGATCCATTGCTGGTAAGCTGGTATGATTTTTTGGGGGTGTTAACGAACCTTGTTTTGTCATATTACCAAAATTGTTTTTCTAGTTCTTTGTCATTTAGGTAGGCTATGTCAGAGGGAAGCTCTGGAATTCAAGGGCTGCTGTTCAGATTCTTTTTTCCCATGGGGTGCTCCCTTGATGTGGTATTCTCTCCTTTTCCCTAGGAATGGGGCTTCCTGAGAGCTGAACTGTAGTGATTGTTTCTGCTCTCTGGGTCTAGCCACCCAGCAGAGATACCGGGCTATGGGTTGGTACTAGGGAGTGTCTGCAGAGTCCTGTGATGTGATCCATCTTCAGGTATTGCAGCCATGGATACCAGCACCTGCTTCTATGGAGGTAGTAGGGGAGTGAAGTGGACTCTGCTAAGGTCCTTGGTTTTGTGTTGGTTGGCCTCCAGCCAGGAGGTGGTGCCTTCCTGTCAGGAGGTGGTGCTTTCAAGAGCACATCAGCTTCAGTCCTATGAAGAGAATGCAAATTTACCTTAGGGACACCTGGTTAAGCTGGTGGACAGGGCCAGAGAGCTCCCAAGAGATTATGACCAAAGAATGACCACAAGGTTGAGGGTGGGACAGGAGGAATATGCATTTCTGAGCTCAGCCTGTCCTTGGGCAGGGCTTGCTGCAGCTGCTGTGGGGGGCGGGGATATGCTTCCTAGTCCAGTGAAGTTATACTCCCAGGGGAATTATGGCTGCCTCTGCTGAGTCATACAGGTTGCCACGGAAGTGGGGGAAAGCTAGCAGTCACAGGCCTTACCCTGCTCCCACGAAGCCTGCAGTTCTAAAGGCCAGTCTCACTCCCATTGTGCCCCCACAACAGTACTGAGTCTATTTCCAGGCCAGTGCCAGGGCTGAGAACTTGCCCCAGACTATGAGCCTCCCTGCTGAGAAAACAAGCAGACTCACAGTTATTTTGCATCTCAAGGAGCCTGCAGGAGTGATCCAGTTCCTTCAAAGGGTCTGTGGATTCTCTCAGCTTTTCTGGTATGTTCCTGCAGTAGCTCTTGTAGCAAAAGTTGAGGATGTGAGTCTCCACACACTGCTCTGTTAATCTGAGCAGGAGCTGCAAGCTAGTCCTGCCTCCTATCTGCCATCGTTATCTCAGTATTCTTGCAATTCTATTTTTAAATCCTCTAGCTTTTTATCTATGTTTTTACCTTTCCTCTATTTTCTTGGACAGTTTCATTATAATTATTTGAAGTCTCTCATTTCTGAAACACCTGTGGGTCTATTTCCATTGTCTGCCTTTTCTCGATTTTTAGTCATTTGGCCCGTTTTTCTGTTTGTGTTTTGTTTTGTTTTTAGCATATCTCATACTTCTCTATTATATGACACACATTTTGGATGAAAACTTGGAAAGTCTCTGGTTGATGTTGTATTCACCCAGAAAGAGAGGATTAAGTTGTCTTTTGGAAGGCAGGGTACCAAACCTTACTCCTGTCAAGGTTTGGGTTTATGCCATGTTTTGGCTGGTGTGGTTCATTTTTACCCTAGGACATATCTCTTATTTCTAGGATATGACCCTCTCTCCTAGAGTATGACCCTTCTGGGACTCAGCAGAACACCTACGCATTTATCAAGGCCTCTCTACCTTGATAGAACATGAATTCTAATTTCTCTCCCCAACACTTTAAGTCTACTAAAATTTGCTCAGTTCTTTAGCCTGATAGGCTAAAAGTAGGCCATAGGCTGGGGGAGGTGACCCATACCTGTAATCCTAACACTTTAGGAGGCCAAGGCTGGAGGATTGCTTGAGCCCAGGAGTTCAAGCCCAATCAGGAAAACATAGTAAGACCTCATCTCTACAAACAATAAGCAACGTGAACCAGGCATGGTGGCATGTGCCCATAGTCCCAGCTACTTGGGAGGATGATGTGGAAGGATGGCTTGAATCCAGGAGGTTGAGGGAGGCTGCAGTGAGCCAAGATTACACCACTGCATTCCAGCCTGGGCAACAAGCAAGACCCTGTCTCAAAAAAAAAAAAAAAAAAGAATAAAGTCAGAGGAATTTATATGCAATTGTTGGGCTCCTTCTGTCTTGTTTCCTACCTTCTGGAATTTTCCTTCTTAATTTCCAGCTGACCTTTGTATACTCAGTCTGGTAAGATCGATGCTTTCTGCTCGATCCGATCCCTATTCCCTCAAGTAACAATGTGTGAAATGCCCCTAGGGAAAAAGCAAAGGTAAATGTGGAACTCACTATTCATTATTCCCTTTTCTCCAGGATCATACCTCCTCAATTCTAAGCTGTATTAGTTGTTCTCAAATGCCTTCAAATAGTTGTTTAATACATTTTGTCCAACTTTGATAGTTGTTTTGGGCAGAAGGATTAGTCTGACACAATCTGCTATAGTGGCCAGAGGTTTAAGTTTTATTCAGTCCAATTCTGATGCCAGGTTAGAAAGAACTACAGAAGGGTAGGCCCAAACTGGCCCAGCTGCTTTGAGATGAAGCTCAGACTCATAGACACTTAGGACATCAGATCCACATCTTGAATTAGGGCTCCCTATTTTCTTTTCCATTTCTTTCTTCTTTTAATTTTCAAACTTTCCTTAGGTTCCAACTATGACTGATAAATTGGTAATAGACTTCCCTCCCCACTGTAAACAACCATAAAACTCGATGAAATATTTATAGCCAGTGATTACAGGCATTGAACATCAAATAGCTTTTGTCCTTGAGGGAAGGGAAACACACAAAGTGAACTTCATATTTACCAATGTGCTTTGCCTGGGATACTTTCCAAACCATAGCACAAGGAAGTGGTGCCCAGGAAACAATAGCACCAGGCACAGTGGCTCATGTCTGTAATCCCAGCATTTTGGGAGGCTGAGGTGGCAGGATCCCTTGAGGCCAGGAGTTTGAGACCAACTTGGGCAACATAGCAAGATTCTGTCTCTACAAAAATCAAAAAGTTAGCCAGGTATTGTGGTACATACTTGTAGTCCCAGCTACTCCAGAGGCTTAGGCAGAAGGATCACTTGAGGCCTGGAGGTCGAGGCTGCAGTGAGCCATAATCGTGCCTTCCAGCCTGGGCAACAGAGTGAGATCCTGTCTCCAAGAAGAGAGAGAGAGAGAGAGAGAGAGCACGCAATGGTCTCACCAAGTGAAGGAAACAAAGATCGTAGGTAGCAGATGCTGAGGTGGATGAAATTTGTGGAACAAGGTATCAAAGAAGAAGCCTGTCTAGGCCTCACATGTAGAGCAAGATTCCGTAAGGCTTAGTGGATTAAAAACAACAAACAAACACACACATAAAAACTTCTCTGGGTCTAAGAACTAAGTGGGGATTCTAGAGGGCTCATGATTCTGAGATCTGTTCTGAACAACCAGAGTGAAAAGACTTTGTTGAACACCCTGAGCACTCAGTTAAAAGCCTAGAAATTCCATATCTTAGGAATAGGGCTACTCTATGCCTGCAATATGCATTATTTTAGACCTGCCCTAATATAGCCGAAAACCAACCCTCATAGGCTCACATTGAGCCTCTAGTGAATTTACTGTTTAATAAAACAAACTCAACACTCTTTAAACATGATCCAAACTCTAAACAATGAAGTATTCACAATTCCCAATGTACAATCAAACATTACCAAACATATGAAGAAGCAGGAAAATATGATCCATAACCAGGACAAAAAATAATCAACAGAAATAGATCCAGAGGTAACACAGATATTGGAATTAGCAGATAAGGACTTTAAACAGCTATTATAAATATGTTAAGGAATTTTAAATTACAAGATGGACAAAATAAATGAACAGAGGATCTATCTCAGCAGGGAAATGAAAACTATAAAAAATAGCTAAATGAAAATTCTAGAACTGAAAAATACAATGTACAAAATGAAAAATTTACTAGATAAATTTTTGAGTAGACTGGATGCTACAGAAGAAAAGATCAATGAACTTAAATTCAAGACAATGGAAACTACCTAAAAGAAAAGGGACTGAAAAATACAAACACAGCCTCAATAAAGTGACCTTGAAACAGTATCGTGCAATCTAATATATACATAAACTTGGAGGCCCAGAAGGAAAGTGCAGAAAGAGACTGGGGCAAAAAAAAAATTCTTTTAAATCGTAACTGAAATTCTATATTTGATCTAAAAAATTATTAATACACCATCCCAAGAAGCTGAGGTTTTAAAATCTAAACAAGATAAAAACAAGGAAACTACATCTAGGAACATCACAATCAAAATCTTAAAACCAAACAGAATATTTTAGAAGCTATAAAAGAATACAGACACTTGGCCAGGTGTGATGGCTCACGCCTGTAATCCCAGCATTTTGAGATGTTGAGGCGGGTGGATCACGAGATCAGGAGATCAAGACCATCCTGGCTAACATGGTGAAACCCCATCTCTACTAAAAATACAAAAAAATTTGCTGGGAGTGGTGGCTTGCACCTGTAGTCTCAGCTACTTGGGAGGCTGAGACAGGAGAATCTCTTGAGCCTGGGAGGCAGAGGTTGCAGTGAGCCGAGATCATGCCACTGCACTCCAGCCTGGGTGACAGAGAGAGACTCCATCTCAAAAAAAAAAAAAATAAGAAGAAGAATGTACAGACATTACATAAAGGAAACAATGATAAGAATCACCATTTATTTCTTAACAAGAGTAATACAAGACAGAAAACAATAGAATTATAAGAATTATATATTAAATATTAAATAATCTATGAGAAAAAAGCAACCTAGTATTTTATATCCCTAGAAGTTATCTTTAAAAGGGGAATGAGAAGCCAGGCATGGTGGCTCACACCTGTAATCCCAGCACTTATGGAGGCCAAGGCGGGTGGATCATTTGAGGTCAGGAGTTCAAGACCAGCCTGGCTAACATGGTGAAACCCCGTCTCAACTAAAAATACAAAAATTAGCCGGGCATGATGGCAGGTGCCTGTAATCCTAGCTACTCACGAGGCTGAGGCATAAAAATCACTTGAACCCGGTAG
This sequence comes from Cebus imitator, assembly GCF_001604975.1. Classification (NCBI taxonomy): domain Eukaryota; kingdom Metazoa; phylum Chordata; class Mammalia; order Primates; family Cebidae; genus Cebus; species Cebus imitator. Next base: position 10,023,450 of record NW_016107391.1, on the reverse strand, counting down.
TCGGAGGTTGCAGTGAGCTGATATCACCTCACTGCACTTCAGCCTGGGGGACAGAGCCAGACTCTGCCTCCAAAAAAAAAAAGAGGAGGGGGTGGGGAATGAGAAATAAAGATACTTTGGGATTTAAAAAAATGCTGACAGAATTCATCACCAGTCAGTCTGTACTACCGGAAATGTTAAAGGAAGTTCTTAAGGCTGAGGAGAAATAAGCCATGTCTCTGCTGAGATGGCTCATTGATACCTGTTGGAAATTCATCTTTAAATGAAAGAACAAGTACTACCAGTAAACCTAACAAGTAAATAGAAAATAGGTTTTCTTGTTTTTTAAATTACCTAAAAGGCAATTGACTGTTTAAAGCAAAAATAATGATTATTGGTGTTAGGCTAACAGATCTTTACAAGGACTGTGGAAACACCCCATCTCTCTCTGGCTCTGGAACACCATGGGTCTCTGAGGGAGAATGCTTGTGCACCTTCTCTGGGCCAACAATGCTTCATGCTTGAATGCCCAATGTCACAGCTGTGTGTGGTCAGCTTGACTTAATCCTAGACACAGCTACTTCTCAGGGACTGCTGGTCCTAAAGCGTTAGGCGGGGCCTTTTCCAACACTGTGGGCACTACAGGCCCAGATCCATCATTTTTTCTTCGTCTTTCCTGGGATGAGACAGCTTCTTGTTTAACTCTCCATGCATAGAAGTTCTCTTATACATTCTGTTAGAGCTCCTGGTTTCTCCTGCAGAAGAGGCACAGCCTCCACTGTTCCTAAGTAAGCCTACCTTCCCATTAATATGGTGATCTCACAGGCCGCAAACGTGATCAGGTATCCTCTTGGTGGAAGCTCAAGTCCTGTAGAAGCTCTTACCATTGTGGGTGGGTATGAGAGATGCAAGGTGTGAGGATTTCAGCTCCGTTCCCACTGAAAGCTCTGCCTCCAACTCCCCACTGCTGCTCCTGGATCTACACAGCTATGGACCTAGCCTTGGGAGGGGAAGTGAGAAAGAATTTTGATTTTTTTAGGAGCCAAGAAAATAGCCAACTAGGACATGAGGCTGACTCATGGGCCCTGCTCCAATCCATTCTCTCAGGAGCTTTCAGCAACCTCAGCCCAGCTTCACCCTCACAGGCCCGGATCTGGCTTTTCCGACTTTAATCCCTGTGGCCCCCTGCACCTGGATTCCCAGACCTCTGGGCCAGCTGGCAGCTACTGGACTCGGCAACATGGCTCTGCCCGACTCTCCTAGCAACACAGGCAGCCAGGCTCACACCAGGTGGCCACAGCTGGTGTCCTATGGCCAGGCCCAGAGGTGAGGTCAGCCTGAACAGTCCCTGCCAACCTGTGGCTTAGTCACCACTGGGCAGTGCACTTCACCAAGACCAATCAGTGACTAAAGGAGTTGGCACTGCAGGGGAGAGGGCCAATCGTAAGAGATAGAAAGGATGGGGCGAGGAGGATAGACTAGCGACAGGCCTGTGCTAGCTGGACTCCTGAGGAGAGCTTTGCCACCTCTGCCAATCTGAATCACAGCCCCCATGACCCTTCAGGATCAAGAGACAGAGGCCTAATCTAAACCAGTGAGAAAATCATGGGCATCAGGGGTTATGGGGGTCCCTCCTGAGAAGAAGAACCAGGAAGACTGCAATTTAAATCTTCGAAGTTATTTCCAAATGAGGCTATCCATTTTAAATGTGTATTATAAAGACTTAAGGCCTGGCACAGTGGTTCACACCTGTAATCCCAGCATTTTGGGAGGCCGAAGTAGCCGGATTGCTTGTGCCCAGGAGTTTAAGACGAGCCTGGGCAACACAGTAAGACCCCATCTCTTTTTAAAAGACAATAACAATAAATAAAGAAATATATAAGACTTGGCCGGGCGCGGTGGCTCACGCTTGTAATCCCAGCACTTTGGGAGGCCGAGGCAGGTGGATCATGAGGTCAAGAGATCGAGACAATCCTGGTCAACATGGTCAAACCCCGTCTCTACTAAAAATACAAAAATTAGCTGGGCATGGTGGCACACGCCTGTAGTCCCAGCTACTCAGGAGGCTGAGGCAGGAGAATTGCGTGAACCCAGGAGGCGGAGGTTGCGGTGAGACGAGATGGTGCCATTGCACTCCAGCCGGGGTAACAAGAGTGAAACTCTGTCTCAAAAAAAAAAAAAAAAAAAAGACTTAATAGTTCAACACTCAGGCCTAAAACAGTGCCTGACACATAGGAGGCTCTCAAAAATGTCTGATGAATAAATAAACAAAGCATAAGTAGCAAATGCCATAATTCTGGAAACACTATTTTCATATTTCTTTCATTTTTATTTTACTGGGAACCTAGAAATATGAAAGTGCTACAAGCTCATTCTAGCTGGTATTTGGGGAAAAAAAGGAAGAAAGGAAAGAAGAAAGGGAAGAAGCAATATGGAAGCAGCCTGGGCCCCTCCCGCCCTCTGAGTAGCCCTGGATGTCAGCTCTAGAAGTAAGGGCCTCAGGCCTGAGACCAGACTGTCCTGGCCAGGCCACTGTTAAGTTTGAGTTTCTGTGGATGCGTGGGTTGTGGATGTGCTAAAGCTGGGCCATGAGTCCAGGGCCCAGCTGACAGATGAGTGACAGTGTATGTCTGGGGAGCCCCAGTTAACTGGATTTCTGGGCTGCATCCATGCCTGTCTCCTTGTCATCCCTGCACTTTTGCTTAAGCCTTACCTGCACCTCACAGCGGCGTCTCTCTCTCTCTCTCTTTCTCGGGCTGAGAAGGAAAGGATTTTATACCCCTGTTTTCATACAGACACAGTGATGGTCAGGCCATGGCCAAGACATTCTTTATCCTGGGGGTAGAATGAGTGCACCATGCAGTTGCTCCCGGATCCCTCTGCTGCTCTGCCTGGAGGAGCTGATTTGTAAATGGAGGCACCTTCTCCCCACAGACACCAGGAGGCAAAGCTAAGGGAAGCGTCCAGCTCTCAGGAGAAACTGGAAACCTAAAGACACCCGGGTTGGGCCTCTATTTATGGACTACAGGTAGACTTGGGACATCTGATGCTGGGGGGAGACTAGGGGATGGCAGGCAGGCTGTCTGCACCCCCTGGCTTGAATGAGAAGTGGGAGGGGTGAAAAGATGGGGGTCTCCTTGAGGCAGGGGCGAGGCTGTGGTGTTTTTCCAAGCTGCCTTCCTGAGGCCTCAGTTGTGAAAGGCTCTGTCACATGGCCCTCACTGCCACCATGGGCAGCCTGTTCTGTCACTTCCTAGTTGGGGCTGGGCTGAGCCTCTTCTGGCTCTCCCACCTGTCGGCTGCCTTCCCCCTATGTGAGATGCCACTCCTCCCAACACCCTTCTACTCCCAGGCCTCAGGGCTGGGGCCTCTCTGGGCCCAGATAGGTAAACCTGTCCCTGCCCTACTTCCTGGCAGACCCTTTGTTGGGTCCCAGAGAAGACTGGTTTTCTCTGTGAAAACAGAGACAGAGCAGGTCTGACAGGGGTGCTGACAGGGACTGCAGGTCTGGCTAAGACACATCTGACCCTGAGGCAAGGGGCATGGCACAAAGGCACCAACATAGGGTCTAAAACCCCAGACCTACCACTTGAAACTGAGAGTGTGTGGTGGTCACACACCCTCTCCCAGGCTCAGTTTCCTTAAGAGAGTTGGTTCTGCTTTTGTGTCTGCCCTGGAATCTGGTTCAGGGCCAGTAACCGGGCAGAGTTACTGGCCAGTTGGCAGAGTCAGCTTTGTCCCTGTTTGGATCCTTGGAGACTGGCCCCCTCTGGAGCCTCCAGCATCTCAGCCCCCAGAGAGGTGTGGCAGCTTGGAGAATCCCCACCACGCCCCCAGGTTAGTTGATGAGGTCTGGGCTGGACACATAGCAGGCACTCAATAAGTGTTTGTTGAGGGATTAAATGGCACAAAACTAGAGCTGGGAAACGCCCTTTGCCATAGGCATGTCCTCCCGTGTGTTCTGCTGAACCAACCACAGCTCCAAGACCAGTTTTGTTGCCTGTTTGACTGAGTCCTGTCCTTCCAAGATATGCTAGGCATCAGACCCCAGCCCACCTTACAGGCTGTACTGTCTCAGACCTTCCTTTTGGATGTTGCCCAGTGCCCATGCCCCTGGCTCCCTCTACCCCTTCCAGATCCCTGACCCCTGCTTAGGGTGGGCCTACCTTAACTCTCTATCACTCTAAGGCTCAGTTCTAGCCCTGCAGGAGGCCCACACAGCCCCCTCTATCCAGCTCTGCCCTACTATCGACTGCTTCCTCTCCACCACTAGGGCTCCTGGCCTTGACCATTAGCCTTCTAGGAGAGCAGACCCCTGGGTAGAGCTGGGCCAGACAAGTCACACTGAAACAGGGGCATCACAGTTCTCTCTGGCTTCTTGCTAAGGCCCTGGAGTGCTCAGTATTGTGGACTGGGCATTCCAGGAAGAAGGGACTCTCAAGCAAGGCTTTAGATTCCCTTGGAATCCAGGCTCTTGGTTGGGGAAAGGGCTCTGAGCCTTGAAGGATCGATGTCTTGGCCTCAAGGAGCTGAGTCTGAATGGAGCAGACTCTACCTAGAGACCTGAGGCCACTAGGCCAGGCCTGAGCTAGGTCAGAAGCTGAGCTCTCTGGCTAGCCCCAACGGCCCCACGGGAAAGTATCCTCAAATATGGGCTGCCGCATTAGCTCCACCCCACCTCCCCACTCAGGGCTACATCAACCTGGGCACTCTCCTGGACTGTCCTCCAGGTTGACCTTGCCCTTGTTCCTATCCCAATCCTTCCCTCTCATTCTAGGCTTAGGCCAAGCAGTATTCCCAAGGGTGTCTGCTTCTGCTGGAGCCTGCCAGCCCTGCCTACCCATTGAGGAAAAAGCACTGTGACTTTCCCTGGCCTTGGACAGACTTGGCCGCACACAGAAGGCCTGGGCATCATGCCGAACCACTGGGTGTGGACTCGAAGGCAGCAGGAGCAGAATTCTTCACCTTCCTAAGCCCCCTCATGCCCGTCCTGCCTCCCTCTGGGTCATGTCCAAGAGGTAAGCTAAGATAATAATTCCTATTAACAGTGGTGTTGTTAATAGCAAATGTTTTCTAATGCCTTCTGTGTGCCAAGTTCTCTGCGGGGTGCTGGAGCGACATAAATAAATAAGAGAGACACAGCCCCTGCCCTTATGGATGCCTTGACCCAGCCCTGAGCAGGACTTGGCATATGGAAAGCACTCAATATGTATTTATGCACAGAAGAAGAATGCATGAAATAAGCAGTCTGGTTATTCCCAGCAGCACAGGCGCCTGGTGGGTGTACAGTAAATACGTGAAGGCCACCAGGTCAGAGGTAAGGTGTGACCTGTCCACAACACATCCCCACCTTGAAGAAGGCTTCCAGACCCTGTGGCTGCCCTAGGACTTGGTACTCCAGCATGATAGGGTCTCAGGAATACAGCAATCTCCCAGACTAAGGCCATTACAGGGGAAAAGGAAATCTGAGGGCTTCAAATAAAGAAGTTTTGGGAGAGCTGGAGAAGCCACAGAAGCTGCAGCTTGTCTGACCTGCTGCCTAGAATTCAGGGTACCTTAGGAGTGGGTTCATACTATGGCCCCTAACAAGGGCCACCCCCAAACTCCAGGTACACAGCCTGACCCTGGTATCTTCCCTGTGTGAAGGCACAGTCAGAAGTAAACCTGATGTTCTCTTAAGTCAAGGATGTCATCACGAGCCCATGTGAGGGATGACTGGCCTGGACCTGGATCCTGTATCATTCCAATCTGTCCAGACACTGCACAATGCAATGGGGAAGTCAATGGACCAGATTCTAAAAAACGTCCTCCAGAGTCCCTACCCTGCCTTCACCCCCAACCCTGTAACAGAAGCCTTTCGAGATGGATTACACTACCCAGAGACTGAGGGGCCAGGAAGGTCATATTCAGGAGGACCACTTCACATTCCCCCTGACAGAAGTAAATGGGTAATGAGGGAATTTCAGGATGGAGGCAAGCAGTGTGGGCAGTTTTGAGGGTATAAAACTGGGGGAAGCAAGCAATGTCGAAAGAGGAGTTTCAGGAATCCACTGTGAGATGCATTGGGTGGAAGCTTATGCAGACCCTTGAGGATCCCTTCCCCTCAGCAAAGCTCTGCACTGTTTACATTCACTAGGACTCTTGGAGTCCAGCTAAGGGACCTCTGACCACAGGCCATGCTGTACACCCAGCTCTCAGGACAGTCAGTGAAAGGGATGGCTGCCTCCCACTTTCTACCCCAATTAGTAGGGTCTAAGTCCTGGGGAGCTTCTGGCCTACAGACCTCAGAGAGACCATGCAGGGACTAGTTCTCCTGCTGGCCCTTCCACCTTTGTCTACTTGGAGTCCAACTCTGCATAGGGCTGAGCAGAAACCTCCTGCACCACAGAGTGATGGAGAACAGCCCAATGGCTGGTGCGCTAATGGATTCAGACACCCCAAACGCACCACACTCCCATTTACACACCACTACCACACACCACTTGTTTCTCTCCCAGCTGAACAGATAGCAGCATCTTGCCTCCCACAGAGACACCCACATTCTACCCTGAAGGGCCCCTCCCCTCCTTGGACTGCCCTAGGTTTGCGCCTCTCAAGTAGTCCGCCTCTTTGGGGGTTGCAGAGACCCAGTGGGCACATCTCACCCCACCACCTGTGAGGAGCCCAAGAACAGGGCCCTTATCACAGTTTGGCTAAAAGGCAACAGAGGTTCGTTAGGGATGTGGGCTAAATTAGAGGCCCTCACAGGGTCTGGAGAAGCAAATGGTGTCTCCCTGATGCAGCCAGACAGAAGGGCCGGGAGAGCCAGTGGGTGGGTGGTGGTGCCATGGTGCCTGCAGTGGCTGTTCAAGGACACCCCAGAGGATAATGGCTGGGAATGGAGAGAAGACCTTGGAGAGAGAAGGGCCCAAGGTGAAGAGCTGCACATATTTCTTCCCTTCACACTGCACAGCCACGACCCCAGGTGCTCCAGCTGCTCCTTTCTCCGGAGACCTGGGGAAACGAAGCTCCTGGCAAAGGACGAGGGGAGAGGGCTGTGCAGACCGGGAGGTGGCCTGCAAGGAGCCTGTGAGCAGCAAGAGAAGCCCTGAGTGTCCTGGGGATGCAGGGACACCTTCCTTCCAGATGCAAGTCAGGGGCCCTCTCTTCCAGGAAGCCTTACTGGTCTCCACAAACTACCCTGAGGACCCTTCTGCGTCCACTCCCATGCTCTGCGCTACCTGCTGTCGTCTTGGGTCTGCGTCTCTGACCCAGTGCTGCGCAGGCCCTTGGTTCAGAGGGCTCTTGGTTCAGCGGGCTCTTCACACGACAGGATGGGCCGCAGGTTTGCAAGGAGGACCCCTGAGGAGAATCTGAGCTGGGCGCAGCCCCATCCCTCAAGTGGGCCCCCCAGTCCTTCCTAGGGCTGGAGCACCGCCCCTAGAAGGGACTTCAAAGGGCCGGTGTCGGCAGCCGGGTTTGGGTCCGCCGCCCGCAGATCTGAGGCCTGAAGCAGGATCCAGGCCGTCGGGGCCGTCCAAACCCGGGGGTCTCTTGAGAGCTGGCTGGAGGTGCCGGGTTGCAGGCAGCCGGGACTGAGGGCGGGTCCTCAGAGCCCCCGAAGTGGGAGGGTCGGGCCGGCCACGGGGCCAATCCGGGCGCGCCGGGCGCGCCGGGAGCGGGGGCGGGGGCCGGGCCGAGGGAAACGGGGACGGGCGGGCCGGGGGCGGGGCGCGGCGTCCAGGCGGCGGCGGTGGCGGCGGCTCCTCAGAGTCCGGCTCAGACTCCGGCTGCGGCTCCGGCCCGCGATGCACCATTCCGTGACCCTGCGCGGGCCTTCGCCCTGGGGCTTCCGCCTGGTGGGCGGCCGGGACTTCAGCGCGCCCCTCACCATCTCGAGGGTGAGTCCGGCGGCTGCGGGGCGGCAGAGCGGTCCCGGGTCTGAGACCGGGTCCTCGCGGTCCGCCCGGGACCCAGATCCCCTAGGTATCCGAGGTATCCGAGGCTGGAAGGCGGAGGGTTGGCCTGGGTGTCCCGCACGCTGTAGAGGCGGCTTCCAGGCAGGGCAGGCAGCCCCAGCCGCCCTCCTCCCGCGCTGGGCCTGCCTGCCAGATCCCGCGGAGAGTCTCCCAAGAGTTCACGCACCGGCCTCCGCGCTGGCCTCATCTACGGGTAGCCGCTGTGGACCCGGGAAGGACCGGCAGAGATGGGCCAGGGGTCTAGACAGCCCTACAGAGGCCCAGAAACTTTTCAGACTCATCCCTGCCTGAAGATCTGGGGCAAAATGATTTAGAGCCCCCCTCCCCTATCAAGGGTCGCTGCCTGCAGAGCTGGGTGACCCTGGGAGGTCTGGGGTCCTCGCTGAATCCGAGAAGTGAAAGGTCCATCCACTTCCCACTTTGATGTGAGTCAGTTTCTCATTCATGACCTCAGTCACCCTAAGGAGAAGTGACTAGGAGGAATTTTTGGCTTCCAGGGGAAAGGGAGCCTTAATTGTGAGGTTGTGAGACCCCTCCCCGCAAGACAACACAAAGCCAGGGGCTGGGATAGCCTCAGGCCAGTTCTTCAAGTTTCCCAGGGCCCTGCCTTGCCCCAAGCTTGGGACAGAGGAGGAAAAGGAGTGGGCACAGCCCTGGAGGGTGGCTGCTCTGAGGATAGAGGAGTGGAAGAGGTGACTCAGGCCCTGCTTGAGGGGGTGCCTGTCTAGGGGAGACAGGATCCTGGCCCATGTGGAGGGGCAGAAGAGAGGACTCAGACCCTGTCCTTGGGAGTCCCAGCCTAAGGGACAGAAGAGGAGAGAACCCAGGCCCTGCCCTTGGCGGCTCTCAGTCTGGAAGGAGCAGAGGAGATGACCTGGGACGATCTGAGGGCCATCCCTTGCTCCCACACAGGCTGATCTTGTCTTTGGGGGCTATGTTAGAGTCACAGAGAAGCACCTTACCCCACCCTACTGCTACCTCTTGCAATGGGGGCTGGGTTGAGCTGGCTGGGCTTTCAGAGACTTCTCTCCAGTTCTTGGGAGGGGGTGGGCACCGGGTGGAGCGTGGAATCATGGAATCCCATTTCTGGGGGCCAGGGTGACAGGCAGGCCCAGCTGTCCTAGGAGGCTTCCCACATCTGCCCTTACTGCCAGGTCTCTGGGGCGGAGTGAGGTGGGCCTTCAACACATCGCGGAGCCTTTCATCTCCCGCTTATGGGATTCCTGCTGTGTGTGTGTGTGTGTGTGTGTGTGCACGCGCGTGTGTGCGTGTACGCACACGCAAGCCTCTGTGTCTGCTTGTGTGTGTCATGCTGTGTGTCCGCTGAGGGGGCTGGTGGGGGCACTAGGCCGGCTGGCCAGGCACCCTGGGCGTGAGGCCGCTGACAGGCTCAGTGGCGGCGGCTGACGGCTGCAGGCGGCAGGGAGCTGAGACATCTGTTGCCCACGCGGCTGCCTGCCCGCGGAGGATAGGCCCCCACACGTCACAGCCCCAGCTACGGCAGCAGCGGCAGCAGCAACGGCCTTGTTTGGAGCTGACTGGAGATGCAGGCCTCAGGCAGGCAGGCAATCTGGGAGAGGGTTTGCCAGGAAGAGCCTCCCTTGTCCCCCAAAGTCACGCGGCAGCAACTCAGGCCCAAGGAGCCAGGATGGCTGAGATTGGGTTTGGGTGGGATCTGGGGAGATTTCCAGCACTGGAGAGGCACAGGCTGCAGCTTGCCTAGCAGGTACCTCCAGGGCAGGTCTACAGGGACTGAAGATATGTGGGAGTGTCTTTACCAAGGGGGCTCAAGATCCAGCCCCTCTCTTGTTTCCAGGGCCTCTCCTATCCCGGACCTGGTAGGGAAGGCCAGCCTCACACAGACAGGGAGGAGGCTATAGGCCCGGCAGTGCTCAGGGCTTGCAGTCTCAGCCCATGAAGCCTTGGGGAGCCCCAAGAACATCATCTGGGGCTCCTTCCCCTCAGTGGGAGATGAAAGGTTCAGGATATGTTCAAGGCCCACCTCATTCGGCCCCAGGGACCTGGCAGTGAGGGCTATAATGATGGCTGTCCTCGGCCAAGCATCCAGGGTGTGCCAGGCCCCACCCTAATGGGTGTTGGTAACAGCTCCCTCCCGGGAACCAGTCCCTGGAATGAGCACCACCTTATGCCCAGCCTCCTTTGGGGGCTTTACATGCCCTGATTTTCTCAAGTAGTCCTTAACAACAGCCTTTAGAAGTAAGGACTCCCTCTGGCCTTACACAGATGGAGACGCAGGCACAGAGAGGCTAATGTAAAAGACCCAGAGAAGTAGAGTGGAGACAGGAGGAATCCAGGCAGTCTGGAGTTTGCTGTGACTGTGCGGGACAATGTGGCACCTGGTTCTGACTTGGTCTCCCAGCCCACAACATCTAGGCTGGTGGAGCAGGGGCTGGGAATGCAGCCACTACCGGTGAGGGGCTGATTCATGCCCTTGCCACGTACCTCACTTCACTGTTCCTCTCTCTGTTCCTTCTTTCTGTTTATCTTGTACTTAGGTGCTAGGGGGATCAGCCTGAACTCCAGTCTGTCCTGTGACTTCCCTGCTTAGAGCCCTCCATGGTTTCCAGCCACCCAGGAGAAATGCCAGCTTCCCACCCAGGTGTACAAGACTCTGCAAGATCTGGTCCCTGCCTCTTTTCTGACTTCATCTCTTCCACTCTCCCCTCACTAATGATGCTTGGGCCATACAACCCTCCTACTTTCTCTCCAGATATGCCGTTATACGTGTTGGTCCTTCTGCCTGGAACAGCCTCTCCCTGGGACACTCTCTCTTCACTCACCTCTTTTGGAAGAAAAGTACAGGTGTTAAGAGCATAGTTTTAAATTTGGAACCAGGTGGCCTCGATTGAAATCTTGATTCAGTCTTTTATCAATTAACTATCCTCTGCTTCTCGGGACCTCGGTTTCCTCATCTAGGAAATGGGCTTGCTTTCAGGATTAATGAGATAATGCATGTAAAGGTGGCTGAGACAGTCACAATTTCCTGGCCTCATGCCCTCTCTGACCTGAACTCCCCTAGCTCAGTAGTACTGGCAGCATCCCAGCCACCCCTGCTTTCAAGAAACTTCCTCCACCCACAGAAGCCTGAATGTACCCCTTGTGCTGGCTGAGTCATCCTGCCGCAGTTAGCCGCCCCCTAAAGAAAGATTTCTCTCTGGTGTGGGGACTAGGGCATGGCACCCCTCCCCCAAGCTTCTCTTTCTTCATCTGTAAAATAGAGACGAGAACAGCCTCTGCCATACCAGGTGGTTGAGGGGTTGCTGTGAGCTAGTTATGGGTAAAGCATGGAGCCCAGGCCCTGGCACAAGGCAAGTATCCATAAAGGGGAGGAGGCCGGAGGAGGGCCTTGAGGGGAGGGTGGGATGGTACAAAGTGTGTGTCTCCCCCAGGATGACAGGCTTGCACAGGTACCCAGGCCCTACAAGTAAACATTAATGATGGGATGGTTGGCTAAAGGTGTCATGCTTCAGAACGTCACCTTGGGCAGTGCCAACATCAGGCCTCCAGCCAAGGAGCTGCCAGCACATCAGGTTTATCTACTCACTACTGAGACCTGGCTGAACTGAGCCTGGCTGGGCTTCCAGGAGTTCCCACCAGTAGGAGCTCCCATCCAAAAGAACGGGGTTACTGGCAGCTCTTGAACCAGCTGGGCACTAGCTGGAGAGGCTGGGTAGGAAATCTATTTCTAAAGGCTTTGTTGGGACCAGGGCAGGGTGAGGGGTGCTCTATTGCCTAGATTCCCCTGGTTTGCCTATGTAGGTCTCTCTGTGAGTCTAACTCCACCCCCTGTCCTACCCTTCTTTAGTTGACCAGCATTGTAAGAGCTTCCAGATGTGAACACTGCTTGACCCTGAGGGGTCAGTAGTGCACTGAGGCCTGAGTTCCTGTCCTGCAGGAAAAGTAGAGGTAGAACTCTGACCCCCAAGTCCAGACTGGCAACTGGAACTGGATAGCCCTGGACTTGCCCAGGGAGGTGATGTTCAGATCTTCCCTTTATTTATTTATTTAGAAATGGTGTCTTGCTCTGTCGCCAGGCAGAAGTGCAGTGGCACGATCTTGGCTCACTGCAACCTCTGACTCCCTGGTTGAAGCAATTCCTCTGCCTCAGCCTCCTGAATAGCTGCGACTACAGCATCTGCCACCACGCCCAGCTAATTTTTCTATTTTTAGTAGAGATGGGCTTTCACTATGTTGGCCAGGATAGTCTTGATCTCCTGACCTCGTGATTTGCCCACCTTGGCCTCCCAAAGTGCTGGGATTACAGGCATGAACCACTGCACCCAGAAGACCTTCCCACTTTAATTATAATGCAGTATTAACATGAACAATTTAAGGGGGAAAGGTGGGAGCAAACAGGGTAGTGAGATCCCAGAGAGGCTCCTGGAGGAAGTGGCATCTATGCTGAGACCTGGAGGATGAGGGTGTGGGAGTCAAAGGAAGAGTATTCCAGGTAGAGAGATCAGCTTTTGCAGAAGTGTGGAGGTGAGCGACATATGGTACCTATAAGCCCCCCCATAGACATTTAGATGGTCTGGACAAAATGTGGGTGTGGAGGTGGGGATGAGAGATGAGATCAAGTAAGTAGGAAGGCAAAGTCACTAAGGGTTTGAATGTTAGGTCAAGGGGTATAGTCTGTCTGGGTGGGGCCTTGTCTATGTAGGGTATCTGTGACATGTCCATGCTCTGTATGTATCTGTGAGCACATATGTCTCCATGTGTCTCTGTGTCTCCTGCGTGTCCTTGGGCACATATCTAGGCTGCAGGAGCCCAGAGGAAGCCCTTCTCATATACCTCCATTCCCTGTGAGGCCTCCAGGTGTTGGAGTTGGAGGTATTTCCAGCAAGGCTGCAGCCAGGCTACATGGGGACCTCAACCAGCCTCTCGGTTTGCCCATCCACAGGCTATGCTGGTAGCAGGCCACCCTGGCTAGGTTCTGAGGTTGGAGGAGGTCTAGAGCAGAGACCACAGTAAGGCTACATCATGACTGTGCCCAGCCATCTGGCCTGTCTGCCCGCAGGTCCATGCTGGCAGCAAGGCTGCATTGGCTGCCCTGTGCCCAGGAGACCTGATCCAGGCCATCAATGGTGAGAGCACCGAGCTCATGACACACCTGGAGGCACAGAACCGCATCAAGGGCTGCCACGATCACCTCACACTCTCTGTGAGCAGGTATGTGCAGGGTGGGCTGGGCTGGGAGGATGGAGGGACCACGTGGGCAGTTATGGGCAGCCAGCATATTGGGTGAGCCCAGCTTCACACAGCCTCTCTGCTTCACCTTCTGGGTGCTCCATCCAGACACAGTCCCAAGGAATAGCACTTTCATGAGGTCCTGGCAGATACTGTTTAAAGCTACAGGTAGCTTAAGAAGGGAAGAAATACCCTTTTAATTTAGGCTAGAAGTGTGTTGGGGCACTTATGGCAAGTGCTGCAGGCGACTGTAATAAGACCTTCAAAAGCCTCTGGGACATTTGTGTCAGTCCTTTCCCCTCCCCTGAGTGACCAGCTTGATGACCATTTCAAAGTAGTTTCTTATGCAACACCTCACTTAACTGTCATTTACCAACTTAAAAAAGGTAAAACCTACTATAGTCCCCACTTCACAGATGAGACAAGTGAGGCTCAGAAAGGTTAGAAGGTGCTTAAAGTCACACAGAGAGGGAGTGGGATAGCAAAATTTGACCTCGGGGCTTTCTCCTAAGACTACAGACCCTTCACTTGGCTGCTGACCACTCCTACCAGCCCCACAGCTGTCCCCACCATGGCCCACACCTCTGCCCTGGTTAAATCTGGATTTGGGAAAAGTTCCTGCTATGGACTGTGTAATGCTGTGTAGCCTACCAAATAGGGGAGGACAGTGGGTTTCCAAGCCCCATCAATGGTCCTGGGATGGAAGGTCCAGCAGGGGACTGGGTAAGGGAACCTAGCCTTGCTCAAGTCCTGGGTCTTTACTCAGCTCTGAGAAGCAGTTGGCCTAAGCCCGGCTGAGTGGGATCTCCCCGCTCCCCAGCCCCACCTTGATCCACAGAAATCAGGCATAATTTATCAGCTCTGCCATGTTCACTCCTGACAGGGACTTTCACAACCCCCCATGGAAGGGTGTGGGCGAAGCCTCCCAAACCACAACACAGCTAACTATGCCTCTGAGCTGGCAGGGTGGGAGGTGAGCCACTGGCTCGGAGCCATTAAACATAGTGGAAAGGCCTGTGAGGGAGCCTCTGTTTGTGCTTGGCCCATGGCCAGGTCTGGGTTGGGGTCAGGATCCCTGACTGTGCCCTTGGCACTGAGTGGGCCCAGCTGCAAGTCCAGGACCTTATATGCTCTACCTGGCACATGGTGAGGATGCCCCAGCTTTGGAGTTCAGCAAAGCTGGTCCTCATCCAGCCTCTGGAGCCTTAGGTGCCCAGATGACATCTATGAGCCTGGGTTTCCTTTCCCATAGATGGATCACATTCATCACCCTCCTCCACACTGAGATACGGACTGGATGGGGGAAATGTCAGCACTACTCTGCCCACGAGTGGCCTCTGAAGCCTCTCCACTTGGCTGGGATCCTGGCCCCTGACTCACCTCAAGCCTTGACTCTGTGTGGCTGAATAAGGGCAGCCCTAGTCGTAGTGGGGAGGAGTGCCTGAGAGGGGGCCTGAGTCAGGAGCTTCCCAGAGTGTATGATGTCAGCGGAGGGTTGTGGGGTGGAGATCCCCCTCTTTCTTTCCTTCCTTCCTTCCCCTGTCCTTTGTTCCAAACCAAGCATGGATGGAGCCAGAGGTTCACTGACCTGTTCTACTCTGGGCATTTATCCCCAAAATGTCACTGGCCATGGAGCAGATAAGAGCACATTCTCTACTATCACAGAGCTGGTTTGAGAATTATGCTGTGTTGACACATAAAATTACACATAAAAGAGAGAGAGGGAGAGAGAACTATGCTGTGCTCCAGCAAGTGATTTAATCTCTTGAGCCCATAATATCCTCAATCAAAATTAGGGACTATCTTGTGAACTGGACATTGAGTGACGATGATGTAACAGGCCTGCTCAGTCAGAGTGAAAATCTGAGTCCTGCCCTGTAGCCTCCATCTCCAACCCTCACACATGCAGACTCTGGGGGATCAAGATATGAGGGCCACCTTGACCCTCAGAGCCAACATTTCTTCTCCTGGACACCTTCCCACTTGTAAGCTTTTTGACTCTGCTCCCTATCTTGCCTGCTATGCCAGGACCTATGCCTAAACCCCAAAGACACTCCTCCCTGTCCCCGCAACACACAGATACATGGCAAGGGCTCTGCAGGGAATCAGCCTGGTGAGCTGGCTAGAGCGAGCTACTCTGTGCTCTCACTCCCAGGGTTCTACTAAAACCAGCTTCCCTATGTGCCCTCTTGTATACAGAGAGCTCTAATCCCCCACTGACTTCCCCACAGAATGAAAAGTGTATCAAAGGCCCAGCTTCCCCACTGAGCTTATTTTGCTTTGAGCCCAAAGCCAGGCATCCAACAATCCAAGCAAAACCATACTTCCTAGGCATGTTCTATTGGTCCAGGACCTTCCTGACATCAACTCCAACAGTGAGGCCACCAATAGAGTCCCTGTTGTCCATCACATGTGGTCCAAGGTACCTTTGCACGGCCTACCCTTTGGCTGTCATTTTAAGATCCCAGCCTGGGATGGGGGATGACACATGATTAAGCCCTTCATTCTGATCTGATGCACTGAACCACGTTAATGGCTCTGGGTACTTTGTGCCCTCTGACCCTTAAACCTCAGGCTTGTACTGCTCTTTTGAGCAGACCTTCAGGGAAGTATAAGGCCAAATAGCCACACAAGATATCTCAGCTTTATTCCAGAGGATCTCTGAGTAGGTAGAGGCCACAGTTAGAGCTGTGAGTTAGAGTAGCCACTTGGGAGCCTGGTTAAGAGGGTTAGAGACAGAGACTATGGGGCTGATGTTGCCCTGGGGCAGCAGAGCTCTATCGGCCAGGGCCTGGAAGGCTGTGGAGTAGAGAGGTAGCCTGCAAGGGACTACAGAAGGGGCAAAAGCGAGGAAGTACAGAGTGAGTATGGACCATAGGCGTAGACGGATTATTAAAACCCTCTACTGAAGGTGTAGAGAGGCAAGGGTAAGCTGCTAGATCAGTAGTGATACCTCGAGAAGCCTCAGGAGGCCTCTTGGGGTGAGTTGGAGGACATTATTCCCCTTTGGTCTAACCAGGCTCACTTCACACCCACCTGCCAGTCCAGTGTCCATGCCCCTTCCCGGCCTGCCTTCTCACAGGGCTACTGAGTGACAATGCTGGGGTCCAGGCATGTAGCCTCTTGGCCTGCCTGCCCTGCTTATGGCAGGTTTACGATGTTTTTCTCCCTCCTGAGTGGTGTTTGGCTTTTGGTTTCTATGGTGAAGCAGGAATTTCCTAATGGCCTGTTTCCCATCTGGGCTGGGCAGACTCGTTGATGACTCTGCCGGAGGCAGCAGCAGAAGGAAAGACACACCCCTCACAGCCTCCATTCCACCTCCCCCAGAGCTGATGGAAGCCTGACCCCACAGCCCACCAGAGGCTGTAGATACCCAGGGGATGAGTGGATAGGCTCCTAGCTGGTCAATCTGTGAGGCCTGGCTTGCCGTGCTGTGAGCTGGGCCTCTTTGAGCTGAGCTTCTGTAGGCCACGAAGAGGGTGGAAGTGTGGGGAAGCTGCAGAGCCTCTGTTGCAACATCTCCAGGAAGAAGACCAGAGAGGGATTGGGCAGAGCTGTTGGGGATGGAAGCATATAGCCCTGCTCCAGGAGGATGGCAGATCTAGTGTTGTGGTTCATTGCCACAACAGTCACCATTGCAGTATAGCGGAAAGCACTGGAGTGGTGTCTTTCTACCTGTAGAGCACTAGCCCAGAGCCCAGCCCATCTTGATCCTGGCTCCCGGGCATGGTGGGCATGGTAGGAAACATATCTGACCATCACAATTTCTGCTGCAGGCCTGAGGGCAGGAGCTGGCCCAGTGCCCCTGATGACAGCAAGGCTCAGGCACACAGGATCCACATCAACCCTGAGGCCCAGGTATGTACAGACACTGCCTGGCCTGGCCTGGCCTGGCTGAGTGAGCCCAGGGCAGAGAGGACAGCATGCAGGTTCACCTACAATGAGTCTCCGCACCGGGGCTCTCAGATACAAAAGACAAGAGACTGAAGCAGAAGGTTTCTCTGCACCATGCCCATACCTCATTCCCTGTTCCTCAGATGAGCACCTGTTGTGGACTCTGTCTCTACTCCAGGCAATCCTGGATTCTGGACCAAGGTGCTTATGATGGCCAGGAGCTGGGCTAGGCCTTGGTTGGGGTTATCACACACCCAGCTGGACTTTACTCTGGTGCCCAGTGATGCCAGACTAGGAAGAAGTCACTGTGCTTGCAGCGGGGGGAGGTTAGTGGCAGTCTCAGGCTGTGGAGTGACCTCAGGCTATGGGACACTCCTCGGGGTGCCCTATCCAAGCCTGAAGTTCTCTGCTGGCCATCCCGTGGTGCTTCTAGCAGAACTCAGGATGCAGGCCTGTCTGCCCAGTCACCTTTCTGTGTGTTAACAGAAGTCATATCTCTGGCCCTGTCCTCAAGAAGAGTGAGGAGGCCAGGCTGGTCTAGGGCCTTGTTTTGCCATGGCATGAGGAGTAGCCAAGTGGGGATTATCCAGAGCCATCTCTGGGCCACAGAGTTTGGGCAAGGAGACAGGGATGGTCTGTGATAGAGCCAGAACCGTAGGTCCCAGCATGTAAGACCATGGCCTACGGGAATACTTTTGTCCACCCTGTCAACCTGGAAGAAAAGGGGCCAAGGCAAGGAGAGCCTTCACTGAACCAGAGGGAAGGATGTGCCCTGGCTTCTCCCTCACCTTCTACCACAATCCCATCTTGTCCTATCCCCTACCCTGTCTGGCTGACATCCCTGAAGCCAGAGGCTTACCACCTGCCAGGCAGTCCCCATTCTGTCAGGGGAAAGGTACTTAGAAGTTCTGGGCTAGGGGAAGCCAGGGACCAAAGAAGCCCAGAGTAGTCACTTGACTCAGACAAGGAGTCAAAGAGGGCTTCCTGGAGGAAGGGGTATTAAAGCCAAGACCTGAAGGCCTAGGAAGGGCAAAGCAGGCAAATGGGTACAGGAAGAGGAAGTGTGGCCCAGAGGCGAGTTCTCGTACCTCAGGTTCAAAGAAAAGAAAGGTCCAGGGGAAGGAAGGGCAAGATGGTAGGAATGAGAGGACAGAGGCAAGAGATGAGGTGGTGGGGCAGGGCTACAGAGAGGTTCTTGGGCTTCTCTATCCTGGACCTCAGGGATTAATGGCCATATCTGTGTCTCAGAAACTTGCTCTTGTGGCCCCACGGACCCCAGACCTTAGGGGCAGGGGTAGATGTTGGCATAGACAAATAAGCCAGGCTTGCCACGGGCCAGGCAGAGGGGAGCAGCATGGTGTGGGCCCCAAGCTCATGTGTAAGGCCCAGCCTCCCTCAGAGGCAGCAGTGCCAGGATGGATAGGACGGGATGGGAGGGGGTTTAGTCTTCCAGGAGAGGCTCAGGGCCGGTGGGCCTGGGGTGCTGGTGACTGTAGAGCAGCTCCCCATTCCCCCACACTTATTCTCACTGACTCCCTTGAAGACCAGGCTGCCAGAGGCTCAGACTGGAGAAGGAAGCAGTTTCCACAAGCACCAGGGC
Source organism: Cebus imitator (assembly GCF_001604975.1). Classification (NCBI taxonomy): domain Eukaryota; kingdom Metazoa; phylum Chordata; class Mammalia; order Primates; family Cebidae; genus Cebus; species Cebus imitator. The sequence continues at coordinate 10,004,811 of NW_016107391.1, read as the reverse complement.
AGCCCCTCAGCTGCTGCCCCACTTTTGTACTTAAAAGGTCATGGGCTCCATGGGTGGTGACAAAAACACCCCACCCCGCCCCTGCAGGGCTGAGTCCTTGCTAACACAGACACAGGGCCCATTGTCCCCATGCTGTTCCTACCCTCTGCCTGAGTCGGGGTGTTGGGGAGGGGGTGGAGCGAGCTGGAGCCATCGGAGGAGGAGGAAAGCACAGTTGGCCCTGTGGCATAAAGTGCCCTGGCACACATCCCTGAGTGGGATGGGACAGGGCTAGCTGGAGCTTCAGGACCACCTTCCCCATGGGGCCATAGGAGAAGCTCCTTCTCCCAGGCCTTTTGTGGGAACACAGGAGGCACTTGGCACAGCCCAGGGTGGAGGAAGGCTAGTAATAAGGCAGGGTTTTCTGGAGGGAGTGGCAATTATGCTCAGAACCAGGTGATGGGGAGAAGCAAGCCAGGTGGGGCAGGCAGTCCTTGCACATTCAGCCTGTCCTCCCCAGACCAGCAGAGAACTGGAACTGAGCCTCTAGGAGATGGCACCTGTTCATCTGAACTCAGTGCCTGCCTCCATCCAAGTTGAGTGTCCCAAAGCAGGTAGGTACCTCCATTCTGCTGAAAAATCCACCAAAGTTTCAACAACAAAGTAGGCAGCAGACTGGTCCTCAGAGTGGAGGAGCATATGGTATGAGGCACACCATCCACAGAGGGGGAAAATCCAGGACTGTGGGCTCAGGAATTCCCCTGAAAGCCATTCATCCAACAAGTATGTGCTTTGTGCCAGGCACTGTGCAATTGTCTTATTTCATCTCTACAAGGAACCTGACGTGGAGACCATCACATTCTCCAGCTCATAGATAAAGAAACAGGTTCAGAGAGGTGAAATGACTTGCCCAGTTAGGGGATAACTCTGGGACTCAGACTAAAACTGAGGTAACCATGTGTGTCCTGGCCACTGAGTTCAGGCCTAAAGAGGCGGCTGCATGGGTGGCCGTGGGAGGGGCAATGGCTCTGACAACCCTGCAGTGGACCTCCGCACCCTGCTGGGCAGGAGTGAGTGAGGGCCTCCTTCCTCCCAGTCCCAGTCCCTCCAACTCCTCCCTTCCACCAAAGCTTCTGCCTGGAGGCCCAGCCCCACCCCCACTGGCCACAGACCATCTGGTACCCATTAGAGGCCAGGCCTGCCTGCCTGCCTGCTCCACAGTCACATGTATGAGAGTGCTCAGGTTTCTCAGGGGCTTTTGTTGGGCCTGATGCGGATAGGGGTCTTCCTGTCACTGCTGCATTGATGGGGGGCCACCTGGGCAGAAAGACCCTCCTCTTTGCCTGATGGGTTGGGAGAAATGGAGGGGTCCCACCCAACTGCTGGTCTGCCCATTCCCCAAGTTCCCACCCTGCAAAAAGTAGGAGACAGTCAGGGCAGAACCCCACAGGCTCAACTATGCCTCAGAGCTGTCTAAGTCCAAACCAGGGCTCTTCCTGCTACGATAGGCACCCTTTCCTGTCCACACTGGGCTCTCTGTCCACACTGTAGAGCAGAGAGGAGGTTTACATGTCCCTTCCCAGGCTGAGGCTAAGACTAACCCCATGGCCTGGACTCAGGCATCACCCTAAAATCAGGCTGCTCTGCCTGCCAGCCCAGTCTCAGCCATGGAGGCCACCATGGCCATCCCCAGGGTGACCAGTGCTGGCTCCAAGTCTATGTAACCATATACGTGTGGTTAGTAGTGTGTAAATAGACTGGCAAGTGCATATGTGTTGGCCTTATGCATGTGTGTGTGTGTCTTCAAAACATGCTTGTGAGAACATGCATGCCTCTGTTTACATTGCTGTGGGTGTGCTTGTGTGCACTTGCAAGCTGGGAATAGCACAGCTCTGGACTCTGCAAGGACAGAGATCCCCAGTCCCCACTCAGACCCATACCCACAGAGATACTGCCCCCTCCTCATGTCTGAGGGGGCAGGTTCAGAGCACCCCTCCCCAAATTGTTTCAGCCATGAGCACCAGACTGGCTGTTGGTAGTGAGGTAGAGAGCCTTGAGCCCTACCCTGGTCTCTGCCGCTCATCTGCTGTGCCTGCAGAAGGCTTCTCATTGTGGCCTGGAAAGCAGGAAATGGGGAACAGGAGCAGGACCAGAAGGGGCTGACCTCACAATGGCACTCGAGCCTCAGCCTGCCCAAAGGGTCTTGGATACACAACAATCAAGGGCCCTTCCTGGCTGCAGGACAGAGTTACCTTTTTTGAGTTCCTAGCCGTGGGCCCACCCAGTACCCACCACAGTTCAGGCAGGTGAGAAGGCTTGGCACCAGGACTACCTCTGCCAGCAGGCCACATACCCTGCTGTAGCCACACTGGCCTTAAAAGGCTTCTTGGAATAGGCCTGCCCTAGTACTATCCCTTCATGAGTGGTGGTGGGCAGAACCACTGCAGGGCTCACAAGCCCAGGCTGAGTCTGAGCTGCTCAGGTTTTTGTGTCTGACTTTCTATGGACATTTCTCATTTCTGCAAGGGCAGAACCAGTCCCCAGGCCCTACCCTTCCCTGGAAATCCCTTCCCTGGCTAAGCACCACAGGCCAGAGGCACCAGAGCAGAGGTGGCCAGCTGACATCCACCACCTGGCACAACAAAGCAGGGTAGAGGTGGGGTGGACAAGGAATGGCCAGAGGTCAGAGGGTCTCCCAGTGCCTTAGGCCTCTGTCTCACAGGATGGCAGTCCAACAACCAGCAGGCGGCCCTCAGGCGGGACTGGGCCAGAAGATGGCAGACCAAGCCTGGGATCTCCATACGGACAACTCCCTCACTTTCCAGTCCCTCACAATGGCAGCAGCGAGGCCACCCTGCCAGCCCAGATGAGCACCCTGCATGTGTCTCCACACCCCAGGTAACACAGAGATGCCTGTGGTGCCATGCCCAGAACCGATCTTAACCCCTGATCCCTCAAATCTCACTCTGTCCCATCCTGACCCCTGACACTTGATCCTTGGGTCTCAGCTGGTTGCATTATGACTCATAAACCTCACCAGACCCTGAGTGCACAGTGAAAGCTGGAACTGCATGCCTGTCCCTCCTCTATCTCTTTCTCCCTCCCAGCGCTGACCCAACCAGGGGCCTCCCGCGGAGCCGGGACTGCAGAGTCGACCTGGGCTCAGAGGTGTACAGGATGCTACGGGAGTCAGCAGAGCCCGTGGCTGCAGAGCCCAAGCAGTCAGGCTCCTTCCGCTACTTGCAGGGCATGCTGGAGGCCGGCGAGGGCGGTAAGACTCCTGCCACGTGTCCCCACCTGCCTTTCCCCTCCCTGCGGTGCCCTTGTTGCCCCCTAGCTACGCCACATCCCACCTCCCAGCACCCGCCCTCCTCGGTCTCTGCCGCCGGCCGGGTCCCACACCCTTGCTACGCCTTCGCTTCCTGATTCCCACTCCACTCCCTGTCGCTGCCCCTCACCCCACGACCGCCAAACCAGTTCCCCAGTCTCGGTGCCGATGGCCCCGGAAATGGGGCCCAACCAAACACCCCGCAGACATGGAGTTCTGACCTCCTCACCCCGTTCATGCCATCTACGCTCCGGGTTTCAGGAGAGCGGCCCGGGCCTGGCGGCCCCCGGAACCTCAAGCCCACGGCGGGCAAGCTGGGCGCTCCGCTGAGCGGCCTGCAGGGGCTGCCCGAGTGCACGCGCTGCGGCCACGGCATCGTGTGAGTACCCGCCCCCGCTGCCCCTCCCGGACCCCAGCCCTCCAGGGCCCTGGATGCGGGCGCCGTCGCGAACCCGGCAGTCACTCGACACTGTCCTTTCTCCTTCCCCTCATCAGGGGCACCATCGTCAAGGCGCGGGACAAGCTCTACCATCCCGAGTGCTTCATGTGCAGCGACTGCGGCCTGAACCTCAAGCAGCGTGGTTACTTCTTTCTGGACGAGCGGCTCTACTGTGAGAGTCACGCCAAGGCGCGCGTGAAGCCGCCCGAGGGCTACGATGTGGTGGCGGTGTACCCCAACGCCAAGGTGGAACTCGTCTGAGCTGGGACTCCGCTCCCGCCCCTGCTTCTTAAGGTCCCTGCTTGGCCCGTGTAAATATGTTTCGCCCTGTCCCTCTAATAAAGTTCCTCTGCTCGGCCTTGAACCTGCCACCAAGCCTGCCACCCTCCTGCGAGGGCCATGGTTCTGAGTGCAGTAGTATCTGCTCAGATGCCAGGCCTGCCCTGGGCTCAGGGTGCAATGATGAGCAGAACAGGTACCGTACTGCCCTGAAGAGGGCCACAGCCTGGGTGGAAGGCAGACCTGAATCACTATGGGGCAGCTCTAGTAATACGAAGACGAAGGCGAGGTCTGGGGTGCTGCGTGCGCCGCGGCAACAGAAGGCCTGACCAGGGTGGGGCCAGGGAAGGTGATAGCTGAGAACTAATAGATGAGGAAGGCACGAACTCTACACGGCGGGGGCGGGGGGAGGTGGGGGAGCTGTGTGTGCAAAGGTGGTGGGGGGAGCTCGAGAAAGAACTCTGTAGCCATCATCGGCACTAGCTGAGGCGGCCCCTTGCAGCCTCAGGAGCAGTCACTCCCCTGGAGAGCGTGACTTGAGCATGGAGATCACCCGGGCCGCCGTGGGGCGTCCACATTTCCTGGCATTCTCTCTTCCGGTTTCTTCCACCCACGCACACTTTATTCTCCTCCAAGACCCCTTTTTCTTCGCCTTCCTCTCTACCCCACCAGGGGGCGCGCTTAATTTTCTAGACAGAGACGAGAAGGAGGGTTTAGAAAGAAAAGAACACTTGCCCAGGGGCTGCTTTGCCCTCCAAAAGGCTCCCTCCTCTAAATAAATTCCACCCCTTCTCGGAGTCCCGGCATTTACCGCGTGGTGGCTTGCCTTCGGCCTTGCACGCCCCGGCTGTACACATCGTCGGTGCATTGTGGCTGTTCACACTGGAGGAGTGTCCTAGACTCCAGGTCGCGTGGATCTACTCTCTAGTTTACTTGCTGAGGACAAGAAACTGACTCGTTTTATTCTGTGCCTATTTAGTGAGCCCAGAGTAATGCACATTTGTGCTGTTTTCAATTTTGTGCTACGGCACACCACAAAAAACTGTTACCAATTCATATTCATCACCATCATGAGATAGTACACATTTCCTCGTGCTCCTCCCAACTCACGATATGTTTCTTTTTTCACTTTTTGACAGTCTGTTAAGTAAAATATCCTATGCAGTTGTTTTAATTTGCATTTCTCTGATTACCAGTGATGAGCATTCAGTCATTGAGCATTTATGGTGTGTTTGCTGGGTGCCAAGTACTAAGGGAACAGAGTGGTCCTTACTCTCAAAAGAGCGGTTCTTGTGTAAGTTACCCACCTTTCACTCATTTTTTCTGAGGCTTATTTAACTTCTTTTTAATGATTGGTAGGAGCTTTTCCTAATTTTGTACTTATCTTTGTTACTGGATTCTAGTTATCTGATCAATTTTCCTGTTTCTGAATAGTTACTACTGAGTTTAATAGCCAGTCTCTCCTCCTTGTTGGTCATTTACAAACATGTCGAAGCATTCTTATACATTTCCAGTTGTCAGAAGTTGAGACTGCATGCTTCAGGCTCTGGAAAAGCAAACCTCTTTGAACTGTGACGGGGTTGCCCTGAATCTGGACACTTGCTTGGGAAGAACTGGCATTAGTCTTTTCCTCCAGGGCGGACTGTGATATGCACTTCCTGTGCATTTATTCAGATGTTGTGTCTGTCTTCGCCTAAGTTTTTATTTTCCTTTCTTCTCATAGATCTTCTGTTTGTGGTTAAATTTGTGCTAGAGATTCCTTCTAAAGGCTTCTTTTGCCTCCTTCTCCCTTCCCTGAAGGAGCACAGTTCAGCGCAGTGGGCGGTGCTCACAGAGCAGTGAGGTAAGGAGGGGTCCTTGTCCCGCAGGTAACCCCAGACCTTGTCAGGCCCTTGTCTCCTTTTGCTCCACAGGGGGTCAGACAGTGTGCGTGGTGAGGCCTCAAGGGCGCCCCGCTGTGGCGCTGCACAGGTGCATGCACACACACAGTACACACACATGCTCTCACTCACATTCCCTGCAGCCACACCCAAATAGGGTGAGGCAGTGGAGGAGTTGGCCCTTGCCTCCCCACCCTGCCTCGGCAGACTTGATCCCAGCCCCACCTGGTCATAGGTGGTAAAGGAGAGGATGACTGGCAGCCAGGGACACGTTATTAGGCACAGGAGTGGGTGGAAAAATACCAGGAGCCGTGGGCACCAGCCCTCACTTCTCGTCCCCACTCACCTGCAGAAACTTGACTCTCCACTCCCACTGGCCACCACAGATCCGCTAGCCGCTGGTACTCACCTTAATCCCAGGACACGCAAAAACCCCTTCTCCTCAAAGGAACTACCCACCCAAGAGCCTCCGTGTCACTGTAGGCTACCCCGAGATCCACAGCTCCACTTCTGCAAGATTGCAGCAACTACAGCATCCCCTGCCTGGGCATCCTGGTTGGGGGTGGCTCGAAGGGCAGCTAAGGGGAGTGGTATTCAAAGCTGCCAGCCTGATTTGTCCTTTCCCTGGCTTCAAGGCCCAGCCTCTACCGAGTCTCCCAGCCTACCTCTTCTGCCCAGGGAGCCTGAGAATAGTAGACCATGAAAAGCTTGGGACAGGGTCCTCGTGGGACAAGGGCTGTATGGCCCAGAGTCCCAGTACTGAGACAGGGGACATCAGAGTCTCTCTCCAGGATGGGGAGCCAGATCCAGGATCCCCAATTCAGAGTGCTCCAGGCTCCAGCCTACCTGGCCAGAACCAACTCTCATCATTGTCCCCAAATCTGCTATATCCCTCCAACCCCAGGGCCCAGTTCCTTACCTCAGTGGCTTTCAAACCAGAGACATGGATGTCATCATCTACACTCTTACCCCAGCCATCACATCCTACCTAGCACTGTGTCTGGGATTTTGCCTCCCAAGCATTTTTAGACCCATTTCAGGGCAGTTGAAGGAATCTCTCATTCCCTTGCGTCAACTCTTCCATGGCCCTAGGGCCCTCAGGATGGAGTTCCTGGTCCTCCACTTAGCCTTTAAAGCCTCTCTGACCTCAGGCTACTGACTACTTTGTCTCACCTCCTCTGTTGCAGCTGACAGTTCAGCATCCTTTGAGCTAGTCCACCTTTTCATAGCCCTCAGCCCTCTCGAGCTCAAAATGCTTTTCCTCTTTTGTCATGGCCCAGCAAACTCCTACTCACTCTTCAAGGCCCAACTCTACTGCCCACCCTTCTCTAGAGCAAAGCCTTGACCCTCCCATCCCCAGGCAGAGTTAATAGTTCCCATTCACATGCCCTCCGTCCCATCCCTTCCAGTTTTGCCTGGTGCCTCTGGCACAACTTCTTACCTCTTTGGTTAGACCCTGACTCAGACATACCTCTGTCCTGCCCAGGCTCCATCCAGGCCAGGAACTGGGAGGTACAGGGGTCCTGGAGAAACACCCAGCCTCAGGCACACGAGCATACACACACGCTCACATATACACCGGACTTCCCTTCCTCCCACCACCTTTCACTTCACCTTGCATATCAGGTTTCTGCAAGCATTCTGCCTAAGCTCTCAGGTGGAAGTAAGTCCTGGAGCAGGGGTCCTCAATCCCAGGCCCATGGACCATGGCCTGTTAGGAATCAGGTTGCATAGTGGGAGGTGAGTGGCGGGCAAGCCAGCAAAGCTTGATCTGTATTTATAGCCGCTCACCATTGCTTGCATTACTGCCTAAGCTCCACCTCCTGTCAGATCAGCGGCGGCATTAGCCGCTGAGGTTAAGGATGCAGGAGGGAGCTGTGTAAACAAGGGATCTAGGCTGTACATTCCTGATGACAATCTAATGTCTGATGATCTGTCACTGTCTCCCATCACCCCCAGATGGGACCATCTAGTTGTAGGAAAACAAGCTCAGAGCTTCCACTGATTCTACATTACGGTGAGTTGTGTAATTATTTCATTATATGTTACAATGTAATAATAGGAATAAAGTGCACAGTAAGTGTAATGCACTTGAATCATCCTGAAACCATCCCCGCCGTCCAGCCATGGAAAAATTGTCTTCTACAAAACCAGTCCCTGGTGCCAAAGAGGTTGGGGACTGCTCTCTTGGAGGGCAACTGCTCCCTCCTGCATCCTTAACCTCAACTCACTCAGTCAACTAAATATTTATTAAAAGGTCACTCACAGTGGCTCACACCTATAATCCCAGCACTTTGGGAGGCCAAGATGGGAGGATCACTTCAGGCCAGGAGTTCAAGACCAGCCTCACCATCATGGCAAAAGCCCATCACTGCTAAAAATACAAAACTTATCCCAGTGTGATGGTTCTCACCTGGAGTCCCAGCTGCTTAGGAGGCTGAGGCAGAAGAATTGCCTGAAAGTGAAGGTTGCAGTGAGCCAAGATCACACCACTACACTCCAGCCTGGGGTGACAGAGCAAGACTCTGTCTCAAAAAATAGAAATACCTATTAACCTCCTATGTGCCAGGCATTGTGTTGCACACTAGGAAAACATTTTGAACTGACATGTAAAATAAGCACAGACTATAAGCAGTGCTATTAAGGAAAGAAAGAAGGCATTGCAGTAGAGCATAAGGGAATCTCTTCACGTATGGAATCTGGAAAGGCCTCACAGATAATGGTAGCATTGGGGCAGAGAACTGAGGTGGTAAGACAGCATCTGTGCAGGTATCTGGCAGAGAGCCCAGCAAATGCAAAGGCCCTGGGCAAGCAGTGACTGAGGTGGTGTAAGCTAGGTGGCTGGTAGTAGAAGATGAGGTCGTCAGAGGGATGTGAGAGGGAGAAGGCTACCCGTGTTGGCCCTTGTAAGCCATTGTTCCATGGCTAGCAGGGCTATACAAACCCAAAGGCAGAGGGAGCTGAGGAGCCAAAGAGGTTAACAAATCCAGTTTCTCAGAGAGAAATATGTGATAGGGACTTACAAACAGAAGTGCTGTCTCAGGTGGCTGCAAGACTCGATCCTCCTCACCCCAGCCATCCAGAAAGCATCCTTTATATAGCAAGCTTTTAGGTAAAACATGTGCAGCTGGTCACGTCTTCACACTTTCTTGCCAAGACTCGTGACCGCTGGGGAGGCTACATAAGCATTTTATGAAGTTTTCTATGCTACAGGCATTGTTTAAAGACCTCGCTGATGAATATCTTGGCATGTATGGGTTCCTCAGGGTGATTTTGCTTCAACACGATGTCATGGCCTGGAACAGTGGCCCACACCTGTAATCCCAGCACATTGGGAGGCCAAAGCAGGAGGATCTTTTGAGACCAGGAGTTCGAGACTAGCCTGGACAGCATAGCAAGACCCCTCTCTACAAAAAATAAAAAAATAAGCCAGCTGTGGTGGCATGCACCTACAGTCCAAACTACTCAGAAGGCTGAGGTGGGGGGATCTCTTGAGCCCAGGAGTCTGAGGCTGCAGCAAGCTATGGTCTTGCCACTGCACTCGAGCCTAAGCAACAGAGTGAGACCCTGTCTCAAAAAAAAAAAAAAAAAAGAAAAAGAAAAAGAAAAAGCATAATTCTTGGCATGCAACAAGCTGTTCTCCTACAGCCATGGTAAGGACTTTGACTTTTACCCTGAGATGAGAAGCCAGAGGATTGGGATGTCCTGGAATTATGTTTTAACTAGGATCACATTGTCTGCTATATGGAGAATAGACCCTAAGGGGCAAAGGTTGACACAGTGAGACCAGTTAGCAAGCATGACTGCATTCATCCCTAATTAATTCCTAACTAGCCCACTCTCCCCAGTCCAGATACCACCATCTCATGCTGAACAGTGTAATGGCCTCTGCCTGGCCTCCCTGTCTCCTGCCTGGCCCCTCCCTCAGTCCTTTCTCCACATAATAGCTAAAGGAGGTTTTTCAAGTGCAATTCCCCATCAATCTTGTCTATTATAGTTTCCATGGCTCCTCACTGCTCTTAGGACAGAGTCTAAATTCCAAATCCCAGCTCACAGGGCTGCACGAGGTACACAACCCCTGCTGGCCTCTGCTGACAACTCGTGCCCCGTAACTCTCATGGTGCTGATCTGTAAGTCCAGCCTTATCAAGCTCTCCTCAAGATTCTTGCAGGCTTCCTTGACCCTCCAAGGAGGTTGAAACACAAAGAGTCCTTTCTGATTCTCTTGAGTGACAAGCTTTGTTATTTGCCACCTTCCCCCAGAGAACCAAAGAAAGAGGTGAGAGTAGGCGGAGCCTGGATGCAGCTTCAAGCCAGCCCTCCCTTCATGGCCAAAGACCCAGCCCCTCTAGGGAGTATGCTAGCCTGGCCCTGGGCTCACAGCCCTTGAACAGCTGAGTTGGATGGGGGGGAGGAGTGTTGTGACCTGCACGGCACCATGATGCCCAGAAGCCTGGCCTGTAGGTCTGAGTCCCTTTGCCCCAGCTGGTGAGTGCCCCACCTCCCCACTACCTCTGGGTGCCCCTGCCCAGCTATGTCCACCCCAGTGCTATCCTGAACAACTCATTGCTACCCAAGTTCTTGTCTTGCACCCCAGGCCGACCCCTGACTGGCTCTTCATGTAACTTCCTGGTTTATCATTTTCTCACAGAATCATCTGCTTTTCTAACAACATTCCCTCAGCACCTCTGAATGGAGGTGAAACCTCTAGAAAGGTTTGAGGGTAGTGAAGAGGTCTCTGTAGTAAGCAAGCACTGTCCTCCTGTGTCCCTTCTACCACAAGTGGGAAACTGTTTGGGTCCCCACAGAAACCAAACCTCATCTTTGCTAGGGTCTATTAACATGGACCCATTTGTGGCTGGAATGTAGAGACTAGAAATCAGAGGAGAGGTTGCTAGAGACCTCACCGGGTCCTGCAGGGTCTGGGGTGGGTCTCAGCCATGTGGTGTCAGAAACCCCATTAACCACCCCTTATGTGGGTCTGTCAGGCCCAGTGAGCTAAGCTCAGAAGCTGATGCACTGCCTGTAACACCCAACATGTGCGCGCGCACGCGCACACACACACACACACACACACACACACACACACACACAGCTTCTTCACTAACAATAGCTGCAGCGTAAGAACCCTCAGCTGCTCTGCTGTCCAGGGTGTTCTTGGTCTGTAGTTGCATTTTCATGGGAAGATGGAGCACAGCCAGTCTCAGAAGAAGGGAAAGGAGTTGGATAATAACTACTATGGGAGCTAATTCCCAGGCCTTCATCTCTAAGCCCTTAGTGAACCGATATGATTGTTTTTAGTCCCCATACCAACCAGAAGGGAAATATGGTTATTATCCCCATTTTATGGATGAGCTCAGAAAGGTTAAGAAGCTTGCCAAGGTCACACGCACCCTAGCAAATCTCCATGGCAAGGGCAACCAAAGCAACGGCACATACCAGCCTTCCCTGGAGAGTGTTGCCTGCCCTACCAATGGTCTAGTGACTCTGACCAAGTCATTTCTGAAGGGTGCTGATCTGTCTCTACTTGGCAAGGTCCCCAGAACAGCCCAGAGTGTAGGCTCAGACTTACTAACTTCTTGCATGGGGCATGGAGTGGCAGAAGCTGGGCAGAGTAAAGGTGACCCCTGAAGCTTTGGATCTGAGTGTGGACAAGGCTGGTGCCATAGCACCTGATCACCAACTCTGATATGCATGAACCCATCACCACACCTGCTTGACTCACTCCTCCCTTCATGATCCCGGCTAAATGGGTCATCCCCACTACTCACCGACCCTCTGTGGTTCCAGGAGGTTGCTAAGAGACAGCCTGGACTGGCTCCTTCAGGCCCCAGGGCTCTCTCTCCAGTTGCTGGAAACTATCTCATCACCCAGAAAGAGATTTCTAGGCGGAGAGCAGTCTCTTACTCCTCAGTCCTGCCACCCATGCTTTCCCAGCCAGTGTTCCTGTCCACTCTCCTGCCTGCCGCTGAGGCACCAGCCTCCTCAAGGCCCTATCCTGGCTCCTCCATTCCTCCCCAGATGCTCATTCTCTAGGGTGGTTTGTGCTGTTTGTGCTGTCTGGTAATCACATCCCTTCTAAACTGTCCCTACCCTACTTTTGTGCTCTCACCCCAGCCCCACTGGACTTGCTCTGGGAGGACAGTGATCAGAGGCCATCCTGACCCAGTCAGGGAACAGCTCCTCCCCTACAGACTCAGCCTTAAGCAGGCTTCCCTGTTAGGGCTCCAGTCTGGTCTGCCTACTTCCCAGGCAGATGCCATCTCCAACAGCAGATTTCTGCTTATCTCAGCAGGATGTCAGATTTCTCATCAATTATGTGAGCATGCCTGCAACCAGGAACCCTGGCTGGCTCTGCTTCACAGCAAGGGCCTCAGGAACTCTGCAGTTAAGACCATTCCCAAATAGGTATCTCCAGCCCAGATCTAAATATTCCCTACTTACAAACCTTAAAGATCGACATTGCTGAGACCCATCACCCAATTTCTCACATCTGTAAACAACCTGCTGCTGCATTCTTCTTCTTCTTTTTAGGCTTCTAAATTTTAATTTTAATTACTTTGAAACCACACAATTTAGTACCAAATGTTTAACAAGCACCTTTACCAAAATGTGAAATCAGCATTATTTGTATCTGATCAGCTATACAAAACTCACCAATTTTTCTTCTGAGAAAAGGTAGTCAAAATCTCAAAGAATGAGGGAAAGACTACTCATTAAAGGTCATGGTCACTCATCTAGCAACAGAATTCCAGTCTTAGAACCTCCCAAGCTGCTGAAGGGAAGATTTGGAAAGAGATAAGGATGTTGAAAATATAAAGGTAATGTAACAAGAAAAACCGAGAATTGTATTAAAAAAAAAACAACAAAAAAACAGAAACCCCTCCCTCAAACTGACAGGGAGCCAAGAGACCAAAAAGAGGCTCGGACAAGTGCAGCTTGGTAAGCAAATGAGTTTATTAGGACTTTCACACGAGGCACTCCTGGATGGCAGCGGGACAGCTTTAGAGATCTGTGCCGCCTCCCATCCCTAAGCTGCTTTTAAGCTAATTTTCTGGCTCTTTGCGTCCTCTGTGTATGTGATGGGACTATTTCCCTTGGTAGGTTCTCAGCTATTCTCTGGAGCATTTGGGTTCTCAGGGTCATTCATTCCTTGGCTGGGTACCATGGCCTTGGCTCATCACCCAACTCAGAGTTCAGGCAGTGGACATACACCTTTAAGTAACCTGATCAGGGAACCTGTCATACTTCAATTTATCCCATTCCCAACTCTTACATTCTTTCCACCAATCTTGCTGGAGAGTCCCCGAGCAGGGAACAGGGGGAAGAGCTATAGGGGCCTATACCATATAGCCACAGCTTGTGCATACAGGTCACATCCATGGTATATATAAGAGCATAAAAAAGTAGAAGCTAACTATAATTATGATGCCTATTAGCGAAACATAATTCCAGCAAATAGGTAAGGTGTATAACTAATTTAAGAATGAGTTAAAGTAACCTAATTGATCTATATCATGGATCTGAGTTGACAAATGATTTAAAGCATCTGTGACATTATTCTCTTTATTAGAGACACAACAGGTAGTGCCTATAAGGACACATGTTGTTGGATCTCTGTCATGTTGGCAATTTGGCCTCCAGGTAGAGGCAATCCCCAGTGAGCCTGATTGCCTTGTTGATGCTGTTGAACCAGTCATTCCAGTTCTGCTGGGAGAAAGGCAGAATGTTCCAAGGCATACCATTATCATTTGACTGGGGCAGGTATTCCTATACCCAGTAACTGGGCTGGCTGTTGACAGTTGCTGCAGCCACAGCCCAGTCCAGGAAGACTTTACTACCTTCCATTGGTAGCAGAAGCCATAGCCTTTGGGCATAAACACAGGCATTTAGTAGGAACCCTCACAGGCGTATCCATTCCTTGTAACATAATTATTGCTAACATAATTATTTTTCCCATTGGCCCTATTAGGGCCGATACCCTGGGCCTCAAGCCTGGCTTGCAGTACTGCATAGGGTTTCCCTCCACAGGGGTGGGCATAAGGCCAACTGGTAAATTTCTGGCCTTGCCTGCACTATCCGCATTCTAATGCATCTAGTAGGTGGTGGTGTTGCCGCATGTTGTTAACATCAGTCTCTCGGATCTCCATCAAGGAGCACAGCTGGGACCTTTTTCCCTCTGTCAGTCTTCATGGCATCCTCCAGCACTATAAAATCGATCCAGTATGGGGGCACTTTCCAGCTCAACTTTGGGTCCATGTAGCCATTGCCACGTGGCAGATCCACTGATGTGCTCAGGAGCATAGTCTAGCCATTTGTTTCGGGATCATAGTTCTGAGTCTCAGAGATAACCCCGAGAGTTTGTGGAGGCTGTTTTATAGACCTTGCTGACCATTCACAGGAAGTGATGCCATGCATGGTAGTGGGTGACATTTAAAATTTATATCGATTCTTAGTCCAGTCCTAAGACAATGCATGTAATTGGGTAATAGACCATTCTTTTTTTCCCCCGCCATATAAGGCCTACCCATGTTGGGTTACATGGTATGTGGAACTTTCAGTCTATGTTTTGTCCTGATGCCCAGTGTTTGGTATTATGGCCTGTGAATGGGGGCCTTGATTATTATCTATTCTTTTTGGTATGCCATACATGAGATTAAGAGCAGTGATGGCCAGGATCACACTTGTAATCCCTGCACTTTGGGAGGCCGAGGTGGGTGGATCACTTGAGGTCAGGAGTTCAAGACCAACCTGGCCAACATGATGAAAACCCATCTCTACTAAAAACACAAAAATTAGCCAGGCGTGGTGGCTGCGCACCTGTAATCCCAGCTACTTGAAAGGTGGAGTTTGTGGTGGGCTGAGATTGCACCACTGCACCCCCAGCCTGGGGTACAGAGCAAGACTCTGTCTCAAAAAAAAAAAAAAAAAGCAGTGAGACATTTGATGATCTCCAGTTGAGTGGCACATTTTATTGGGAAGGCCTGTAGCAGCCCCGTTGCATCCATGCAAGTTAAATCATAACTCTTCTTTCTATTCTGGGGCAAGAGGCCAATATAATTGACTTGCCAGTCTCATATAGTTTGTACAGCTCAATATATGTAACCTGGTGTGGAGGGAACCTTTCTAAGTCACAGGTGCGAGCAGATCTCAGTGTTCTGAACAGGTGTCAGAACATTTGCATATTGGATAGGGACGCCTGCTGCCTTTGCTACAGGCCATTCTGTGATTGCCCCTGGTGGCCGTTCTTATGATGTACACATACAGCAGTTTCCTGGGATGGGCTTGGACAAATTGCCACGTGAGTAAGGGCATTCACCATTTGATTTCCAGGAGGTGGTTTGGGGCTATGTGCATCCATATGGCTCATCACAAGATGGGCATCCCTTTCCTGTAACCTGATGTGGATCTCTTGCCACATGGACATTCCCCAGAGGATCCTGCCCCAAACTTGCCAATTGTCTGTGGCCCACTGATTGATCCACACAGTAAGGCCTCTGTATGTAGCCTAATTATCTGTGCAAATGTCTAATGGCCAGGGATCATGGGTGATGAGTATCCAAACTGCCTGTAGCATGGCCCATTGACTGCTTTGTCCTAATTTCCATTCTATCCATAGGTTGTCAGTATCCATTTTCACTGTAATTGCCAACCATTGGTGTTGGGTGTCTTTGCTAGACCCATCAGTGGATTAGGCCCCAGTAGGTATCAGTGGGATCCCTTAATATATGGTGGTTGGCCTAGTAGGTAGATTCATTGCCATGTCAGCCCTTTCCGCTTGTTCCAAGTGGATGGGTCTGAGCATGTTCTGCGGTGCCTGACTTAAAGGACTGGTGGACAAGATACCCCTCTGTTGTAGATAGGAATGCCACTTCAGCAGAGTGTGTGATTACATTATCCCAGAGGTGGGCTTGGCTAGAAGGCATTCCATCTACCCTTTTATAGGAAAGGCAGTTTTTATTGTGATGGTTTGCTTTCTGGTAATGGCCTCCATTTGTTGCAATGTCCTGTATACAGCCAGAGTTTTTGCTCCAGGGCTATATAGTGGGATTCTTCCCCCTCCCATAATTGAGACCAAACCTTACCAGTACTATTACTGTTGGTTGCTTTTGCCACAAACACCATTTCATTCCTGTGGCAACTCTAGTGACTTCTTATATACAAAAGGGAGCTGTGGCTATGGGGAGCACCTAACACTTGGGCTTGTTTAACCAACGGTTTTGCTTTGTCAAATGCCTCTTGCTCTATATGTGTCCAGTCCAATTTTTTTAGCCCTTTTTACTAGGGCATATAAGGCTGGAGGGTTTGTGTCAAATGATGGATGAACATTTTCAAGTAGCCTAATAAACCTAGGAAAACATGAAGTTTCTTTATTGTCTGAAATAATAGACTGTTGTGCTATCTTTTCAATAAGAGCTCTTGGTATGTTTCATGTCTTACCCAGCCAGGTAATTCCTAGGAATTTGATGGCTACGCTGGGCCCTTGTATCTTTTGGGGATTGACTTCCCATCCCCTTTCTTTTAGGCTAAGATGATGTGCAGGACAGTCTCCAGATTTGTAAGAGATTCTGAGGTTAACATGATTTTATCAGTATAGTGAAACAGGAAGACCGAGGTAGGAAAAAGAGTCTAGACAGGTCCTGTGCAATCATATCATGACAGTTGGTGGGGCTGCACAGATACTCTTCTGGTAGCACCTGGAAAGTCCATTGTTCACCCTCCCAAGTGAAGGGAAACTGCTCCTGTGACTCTTCCGCTAACCAGCACTTTGGGAGGCCGAGGCGGGTGGATCACGAGGTCAAGAGATCGAGACCATCCTGGTCAACATGGTGAAACCCCGTCTCTACTAAAAATACAAAAAATTAGCTGGGCATGGTGGCGCGTGCCTGTAATCCCAGCGACTCAGGAGGCTGAGGCAGGAGAATTGCCTGAACCCAGGAGGCGGAGGTTGCAGTGAGCCGAGATCGTGCCATTGCACTCCAGCCTGGGTAACAAGAGTGAAACTCTGCCTCAAAAAAAAAAAAAAAAAAAAAAAGAAGAAATACTTTAAAAGTCATTAGCCAAATCAATCACAGCATGGACATTTCCCAGCTTAAGGACCATTTGCTCCAGCAGTTGAGCAATATTGCGTACAGCTGCAGGTACAGGGGGCGTCACTCTGTTTAGCTCATGGTAGCATACTGTCATTTTCTAGGTGTCATCTGGCTTCTTGGCAGGCCACATAGGGCTGTTATAGGTGCTCTGACCTATTTGTGCCTATGTAATTGTTGAATTGCTCAGGTGATTTCAAAGCATCCCCCGGCAGGTGGTATTGTTTCATGTTAATTACCTGCCTACACCAGGGCAAGTGTACAAGCATCCAGTTGGCCCATCTGCTTTTTGTTCTTTGATTATTTTCTGGATTTGGTCCTTGTTTTTATCCAGTTCATTAAGGTTCACCAATACCTCCCTCATAACATAACCCTTTTTAAATCACAAATGACCTAGACATTAATGGGTACCTAAAATAATTTTAAGATTTTAAACTGTATAGAAGTTTAACTTACAAACATTTATCACATTTACATTTAGTCAGTTTATTCATTTTTAGCAGTTTATCTAGATTACTTGTGAGAACCAAGACATTCAACAAAGCTAATCATCATCTCAAGTTATTTCCCTGTTAACTGTTTTCACTGCTTGTGAATATCAGGTGTTCATATAAGTAAGAGCCTTAAGGTTAAACACATGGGGATTCTTGCTGATAACTGAAAAAATTCAGCTGTTTTCATTAAACCAACAATATCAAATTAGTCTTGCTTATCAATAAATCATTCAGACAAAGGTCATTTTGATTTGCGCTGGGTTTACAATCTTCTAGCTTTTATGTAAAACCCTGACACCTTAAAGTGTCTAGCAGAGGCAAATATAAAATGTATTTTATCAGTAGACTCAGACAAAAATGTATGCTGACACTTTTTTTTTTTTTTTTTTTTTTGAGACGGAGTTTCGCTGTTGTTGCCCAGACTGGAGTGCAATGGCACGATCTCGGCTCGCCGCAACCTCCGCCTCCTGGGTTCAAGCAATTCTCCTGCCTCAGCCTCCCGAGTAGCTGGGACTACAGGCACGCACCATCATGCCCAGCTAATTTTTGTATTTTTAGTAGAGACGAGGTTTCAACTTGTTGACCAAGATGGTCTCAATCTCTTGACCTCGTGATCCACCCGCCTCATCCTCCCAAAGTGCAGGGATTACAGGCTTGAGCCACCACGCCCGGCTCTGACACTTTTGAAGACACATTTTTATTTACTAATAATTTAAAAGCCAACTTATTTACCAAAGATTATTGCATTCTTGTGAACTTGAAAAGCATTTGGACTTTATACCCATTTATTTATAATTTTATTTGGTAGCACGTTAGACAGAACATATAACACATGTACATATATAAATGTATTTAAACATGTATATACATACATACACAAGATCTGATAGCTTTTACTTCAGAACTCTAGCCATGAGACAATATAATAAATTTGTCATTTTTACAAAAGATAGTTGGACCCAAATTACTTTTGACAAAACTGGGACCTGTTCACATGGCTAAACTCTATTTTCCTCAATAAGTAATCCAAGGAAAGCTATGGATCAAAATTTGGGGTAAGGCAGTTTCCATGGCAGTTTGATTTTTAAAATCCTCTTTTTTCCTTTTTTTTGTTTGTTTCAAATGAGTTTTATTGTTTATCTTTTAACTAGAACTGGCTAAATTGTATAATAAAAACAAAATTTTCAAATAACCTGGAATTAGTGTTATCATAAACAGTGAGTTTTATCTCAACACTGGTAGCTTAATAACAGCAGATTCAAAGGACATGGAAAAGGAACTAGAGAAACAGAAAGCATCTGAAGACACTATTTAACTCTATAGTTGCAGGTTAACCATTTGAGCTCTGAATTTCATTTTGTAATTTGCCCATCAGTTTTAAAACGTGCGCAAGAATAGGCCATAATATGTAACCTGCTTGTGTCCTAGGAAACCCGGCATGCCTTTGACCTTCTGCAGGAGTTTTTACCCTTTCTCCTTTTCCTGCTTTCATGATTTCTCAGTAGCTAGCTTCATTGCAACAACAGCATATTTATTATCTTTATCGTATTTTAATATCTTAACTTCTTACAATAGGTGATTTAGTTTCTGCCAGTGTTTTCCCAGAGTCCACAGTGGCCCACGAAGCTGGAGCAGCTGGGCAACTCCACCCCACATGCATGCTGCCAACCACCCTAGGATTCTCCCTGCAGATGCCCCTTCCTAATTCATCTGTTGGTTTCTCAGAGCCTGCTCATGATGCCACTTGTAATGAGAAAAACCTGGAATTGTATTTTAAAAACCTTCCCCCAAACTGGGAGGGAGCCAAGAGACCAGAGAATGTCTCAGACAAGTCCAGCTTGGCTAGTAGATGAGTTTATCAGGACTTATGCATGAGGCACTCCTGAATGGCAGCGGGACAGCTTTAGAGATCTGTGTCCCCTCTCATCCCTAAGCTAATTTTCTGGCTCTTTACCTACTATGTGTGTGTGATGGGACTGTTTTCCTCGGTTCTCAGTGATTCTCCAGGATGTTTGGGTTCTCAGGGACACCTATTCCTCAGCTAGACACTATGGCCTTGGCTCATTGCCTAGCCTTCAGGGTTCAGGCATAAGACATGAATCCTTAAGTAACCTGGCAGGGGACCTGTCACACTACATAGGTAGTTCTTAACTTGTGGGCCCATTTTTGCCCTAAAGCAACACAGGGTCTAGCCAAGAAGAAAATAGCTGAGGTCGGAGATGAAAACAAAAGCCTTTGGTTGAGATGGTAAAGGAGGCCCTCAAGAGTGGTGGAATCAGTGTATCCAGAAGGCAGTGCTGAAATCGGCCTCATGAACTAGGGGGCTTCCTCTCAGCACTGCCCTTTTTCATTTTGTCAAGTGTTTTAGCCAGGTTTGGCGTGGCATAGCTCTGAGCCAAATACATTCCAGTAACATTGCCAAAGTAAATTCAAGCAGGAACTAGAGCATGATGTTGGCAAGGAGGGTGGGGAAGGCTGGGAGGGCGCAAAAGGCGGCTGCAGCTCTCTGGGTGGGTCTGAGGCTCTGCACTCTTAAATTGGCTTCCCTTCTTTCCTGTTTTACTCTCCCCAGTCACTTATTTTGGTTCCTTTGGATCCATTCCCAAATAAATCATATACACACAAACTCTTGACTCAGGCTTTGCTTTCAGGAGAAAACCTGGGCTAAGACAGTTAACATAAGCGTGGTCCTAAACAGCAGATCTGCAAGGAAGGGATTCACAGCCTTGATGGGTCTACTTTCTACAACAGTCATGGCACTGACAGGAAATATATGGAACCTTGGAACACATAATGGGAATATTTGAGTAGATTAATGTGAGAATTTTGAATTCCTGGATTCCCCTAAACCTTCAAGGCCAGCAGAAGCAGCTATCTTTCTCTTGCTATAGGAGACAAGCCTCTCCTTGCCTGGAATCCTGACAAGACTATTCTCAAGGTAAGTGGCTCAAAGATGTTGCTTATTCTCCTTGATATTCCCTACTTCCCTTCATTGCCTGCAGACCAATAACTAGGGTTAGGTCTCAGCATAGTCTAAGTGGAGAAATACAGTATCTGACTTATAAGCAAATACCATACACATTGAAAAAATTACAGGACCTATGTTCTGGCAGGAACAGGCATTAACAGGGGTGTGCAGAGCAGGGGTGTGAGAATGTATCAGTCTGGGAGCACTCTCATTATTCAGGGATTAACATCTAAGCAAGGATACATAAAACCATTTTCACATGCTTCTGAGATGGTTCTTTGAATCTTGGATGCAATTATGACCTTCAAAATGAAGTAGAGATGCCAGAACTTCTTGGGAGAATATTGAAGGAGTCAGAAGACTCAGAGGGATTAGCATGTTAGACTGCAGTTATTATGCAAGGCCAGAGACCCTACCAGAAGACTACATTCCCATGGGACATCCAGAGGACACTCTTTTCACCGAGGCAACACGACATGTAAAGGTGAAGAATCCTTAGTGTCAGTAGGGATGGTAGGACTCTGGGTGACAATCAATAGAGGCAAGGGAGATATAATAATTACCACAAAACCAAAGTGGCAACCAGAGCACTTTGACCCATAGGGTCTGTTTATGGCAATGGCTAGTAGACCATAGTGTTCCTAGGAGTTAACTAAGCTGGCAGATGACTGGGTATTACTTGACTGTAACAACAGCAATCCCCAAATCAAGAGCTCATGAGCAGAAGGCAGATGACAGCTGCCATAATGGAAAATAGTATTTCCTCATAAATTTCCTTGATCTAGGCCAGTTCTCAGGCTCAGAGACCATTGATTTAAGGAAGGGCCAAGTCTTTTTATAGAAGAGCCCTCTAAATGCTGCCAAAAGTATACAAGATAACTATTTCCCCAATCTTTCCACATGAGGGATCTGTGGCCTTTTATCAGAGTAACTCTGGCCAGGGGGGAAGAAAAAGAACCAGACTTTCAAAGGCTATTGGGTACAGACTATGAGCTGGCATCAGTGCTGGGGACAAACACTATCATGGTCCCCCAATTAAATTGGAGGTTCATGAAAGCCAGGTAAATGGCATTCTCATGCAAACAGATCCAAGAAGTCTGAAGATCCACTCTGTACTAATTTCCTTATCCCTAAGTAAATAACTGGGACAGATAGTCTAGCAACTGGCAGGACCCTAAAATTTACTTCCTGTTTTATTAAGAGCCATAAGGTAGAAAGGGCCAAATGAAAGCCCCTGACACTTAACCCTACCTTTCTTACTAATTTATTAATTGAGGGGTAAAACCACATCCTGGGTGATATTGCAGAGATTAATTTCAACATCAAAGATTTTCTTCTCAATAGTCTTCAGTCAGAAGGATGAAAAACTGCTTTTATGTGGGAATGATAGCAGTACATATTCACTCTCTTGCTTCTGGGCTGTTAATTCTCCTTCTCTCTGTCACAACGCAGCAACTTTGAGTATCTCAATATTCCATTGAACATCAGAGTAATCCACTGTATTGATGACCTAATGCTAATTTGACCTAGTAAGCAAGAAGAAGCAAGAACTCTTGATGTCCTGGTAAAGACACATGCATGCCAAAGGATAGAAGATAAAAATATGAAGATTCAGGGAATTCATGTAGTTCAAATTTTTTCTTACCTTTTTGTTCTAGAATAAGTTAAATGAATATAAAAGTAGACAAACTAGTAAAACGAACCCCTAAACGAGAACCACTATTCACAGCCCACATTATTTCATCTATATCCCCACTAACTTCTTCTATCCCTATTATTTTTAAACAGATTGGCAAAGTTATTAGGGATCAGTAGCCTGGAGCATACCAGGTTATATCCTCTAAAGTAAAGACAAGTTGTTAAGCTCTGTATCCTCCAACACTAAGGCACAGTGCTTGGTGGAGTATTCCTCTGACCCATCTATTGGGTGCCTTTGAAGGCTCTCAGTTTTGAGTGAAGTCCAGAGGAGGAGAGAGCTGTACAGTGTGTCCAACTATTGTACAAGTTTCTCTACCATTTGGTTCATATGATCCAGCAGATACAATGGGGCTAGAGGCATACATTATGAATAAGGCCGCAGGCAGAGTCTCTGACATGCCTTAATAAAAGAGTTTCAGCATAGATCTCTTAGGTTCTGGAACAAGGCCATGCAGCAGAGAGTTATTTGACTTTTGAAAAGCAGCTGTTCGGTCCCAATAAAAACCGAGAGCCAAGCAATGGAACATGAAGGGTCTATGAAACCAGAGATACCCATTGTAAGCTGGTGATTGCCAGAATCTATCAAGTCATAAGACTGGGCAGGCTTAAGCCAAGCATGGTAGCCCACACCTGTAATCCCAATACTTTGGGAGGCTGAGGCCAGAGAATTACTTGCGCCCAGGAGCCCAGAGGCAACAGGGCAAAACCCCATCTCTACAAAATGCGGAAGAAAAAATAAAGTTAGCTGGGCCTGGTGGTGTTTACTTGTAGTCCCAGCAACCTGGGAGGCTGAAGTAGAAGAATCACTTGAGCCTAGGGAGGTTGAGGCTGCAGTGAGCTGTGATTGTGCCACTGCACTCCAGCCTGGGTGACAGAGTGAGACCCTGTCTCAGAAAAAAAAAAAAAAGGCAGACTTATCAGCAGTCCCTCATACAATATGAATGGTAAATTCAGGATCAGGACTAAGCAGGTCAGCAAGGTGCACGTAAGTCACCAAAAGGTGGTGGAGACTCCTATGACACCTACCTCAGCTATCGGCCATACCAACCCTTCTGTCTTAGCTCAGACCGACAGCTTTAGTGGGTAGTTCTCTGTAACCAACTGATAAAAGGGAAAATAGCCCTGACTCACAGATGGATTAGCTTTAGGCATTGATACTAGGAAAAAAAAAAAGATTGTTCCTGTAACATAGCTCCATTTAGGGGGTAGCCCTAAAGAACTTTAAAGGGAAATTCCCCCAATGGGCTAAGCTGTAAACAATATACTTGTTCATTCATTTTGTATGGAGGACAAAACAATTCCAGATATAGATTTACATACACTTGTGAGCAAAGGCAAATAGTTGAGTGGTACCTGATCCGCACTCACTTATGTGCAACCTGGAAGTGCAGGCAGTTGACCAATGGAGACAGAACTAGGAAACAAATACCTCCTCATTCTATATGGCTCTTTAGGAGTCCCCAGTGGGATTAAACCTCATAACCCACAGCAATGGGGATTGAGACAAGGCTGAGGTGAGGGAAAAGAGCAAGGCACTTGTGTCTGGTGCAAATTTAAGGAGGCACCAAAAAATCCAGTAACCAAGATTAATTATATTTTAATGCAATATTTTTAAAAATAGGAATTAATGCAAATACCCATGATGAACACAATATCAAAATGTTAAATAAAGAAACAATATTGCTAGTTTTCCCTTTATTCTTAGGCTCCACAGGGCTCCACACAGCACTGTTACTGATCTTGGTCATGCCAATGACCATCTCAATTTCACAGTCTATGTCGGCTTTACCTCCCTCCCTGCTCAGGCTCCTCCCTAGTCCCCTACTTGTGTTTTGTCATCACTACTCAAGATAAACAACCTTATATAAGTTCTTTTCTCCGAGTTTGCTCTATTATTTGGGGTGGAGTAGGCGAGATGAAACCCAAGCTAAGTAAGATAATTACCATAATATATCATTCGAAGAAGGATACTAGTGAAAGTGTGGGGAGGATCTATTAATAATTTCACTGGATTAATAGACAAAAATCAGAGCTGTCCTAGCACATCAGGATATATAGTCTTATTACAGGTAAGGAAGCTGAGGTTCCAAGGGGGTGGGAAGTCCTCCTAAGAGGAGGAGTCAGACTGAAAGCTACACAAAAAGAGGCAGAAATGTCCCTCTGCCTCTTAATCGGGACCTGGAGACTCAAACACACTTATGCAAAATCTCCAAAGAGGGTGAGCTCTTCATCCTGTCAATTTCATCTGCCTCGTGAACCCCAAGGCTCAAGTCTCCAGCACCAGGCTAGCTTACACAACAGCAGAGGGGCCTTAGGTCTGGGCACTGAGCCAAAAAAAGGGAGGCTGTGGTCCCTGCTTTGGTTACCCTGCTGGGTCTGAGCGCCAAATCCTATCTCCTCCTCCTTTCTCCCTCCCTCTTTTCCTCTCTCTGTTCCGGGACTGGGGGCAGGACCCTAGGCAAACAGAAAGCCTTCCAGTCTGAGAAAGCTCTAGCAGCCTGCCGGGATAAAGGGCACTGGGGGCGTGAGGAGTGCAATGGGCTCAAAATCAGAACCCAGCGTGGTGACAATGCCTCCATGAGTGTGCTTCCGCAATGGGCAGGCTCCTTGTCCAGGCGCCCACTCGCCCATGGACCCGGCGGGGGATTCCTGGCTGGGCCCAGCCATTCCGCTGGCGTGCGGGGGGGAGGAAACTCGCCTCCCGGGCAATCGGTTGTCCCCTGCCCCTGCCACTCCCTCCAGTCCGGGCCCATCTCTGACGTAGTGTGACCTTGCTCTTCCCTTCCAGGCTGTGGGCCTTTTTTCCCTGTGCAAGGTGAGGCTCCTGGCTGTCCCGAGGACGCTGTCCGGACGCCGCGGGGGACTGACCGAATTGAGCCCTCCTAAGCCTAGTGGGCAATGAGTTCCCTGTCGGCGAACGCCAGCCGCCTGCGCGGGGCGCCCCAGGAGAGGGCGGGTTCCTGTCGCTCCGCCGCCCGCAGAAATTTCCCAGGAACCGACTCCACTGACTCGCCCGTCCGCACTCTGCGCGTGGCCGCCTAAGCTCAGACTCCAGACGGGAAGAGACCGCAGAAGGAAAGCTGCCGGGGACTGGGCCCGGGGCGACGCGGCCCGAGCAGGCCGAGGACCGACGTCTCCAAGACCTTGCTCTCCAGCCTCCGCTACTCCCTCTAGCCAGCCCTCCCACGTGGTATCCAGGTCTGGGAATCAGAGCTCAGGGATGGCTAGGGACAACCGAGCTTTCTGGAGGCAAGCTTCCTCCCCCGCACGCGGGCGGAATGGCTGAGCCGGGCCTGGAAGCCCCCGCCGGGTCCTTGGGGACTTGCAGGCGCGCCGAACACAGGGCGGAGACAGTCGGGTGCCCCGCCCCAGCGGACTGGGCCGCCCTCCCTTTCCCCGCGCAGGGCCAGGGATGGGGGTGTGGTCCCAAGTGTACAGGGCCATCAAGCTCTGCGCGGAGCTCCCGGGAACGCTCCAAAGCCCTCAACCTGTTTCCCAGAACCGGTCCCGGGCCGCTCGCCCCGATTTCCAACAGCCTGCCTGTCCCCCAGGAACGTTCTGACATCCCTGGGGAGTGCCCAGGCCACGAGACAGCGTCGCGAGGACGCTCTCATCACGCGTAGTTGCAAGTTTCGGAGCGGCAGTGAGAAGCATGCGGGACTACGACGAGGTGACCGCCTTCCTGGGCGACTGGGGACCCTTCCAGCGCCTCATCTTCTTCCTGCTCAGCGCCAGCATCATCCCCAACGGCTTCAATGGTATGTCAGTCGTGTTCCTGGCGGGGACCCCGGAGCACCGCTGCCGAGTGCCGGACGCAGCGAACCTGAGCAGCGCCTGGCGCAACCACAGTGTCCCGCTGCGGCTGCGGGACGGCCGCGAGGTGCCCCACAGCTGCCGCCGCTACCGGCTCGACACCATCGCCAACTTCTCCGCGCTCGGGCTGGAGCCGGGGCGCGACGTGGACCTGGGGCAGCTGGAGCAGGAGAGCTGCCTGGATGGCTGGGAGTTCAGCCAGGACGTCTACTTGTCCACCGTCGTGACCGAGGTGGGTGCCAGGCCGAGACCGGGGACCCGGGAGTGCCTGACCCTCCCTCTGTGTCAGCTCCCCTTGAGACTCCCTGCGCACTGCCAGGGTCAGCGCTCCGCTTCCCTTCAAACCTGCTGTTCATACTTCCAGCAGCGGGTGTGCACCCCGAGAGAGAATAGGACTCACTCGAGGTGCACTCCTGGGTCCTTTCTGTCCAGTAAGGAGGTGATGGAGAAGGGAGTTTGTCACCAACTGTCTTTTCGTTTCCGATTTTCACAACAAATGAAGTTCCCCAAGAGCCTAGATGCTGCCTTGGGGGAAGCGCAGCCCCAGGCTACCCAGACGCACTGCCTGAGTCACCTTCCTGCCAGGCAAGGGAGGAGGGGTATGAAGGACCTTGTTACTGAACAGGGCAGAACCAAATCTTGTCTGTTCCCTGGCCACAGACTTCCGGAGGCAACAGGAGGTGTACTGCTGTACCACATACTTGTGGTGAGGTTTGGGGTCTTGTCCTGAGGTCCCAGTTTCTCTAAAAGACAGCAGATGGCCTCCTCATGCTCTTTGAGTGCAAGGAAGCAGAGAAGGGGAAACCCTGGCTGGAAGCCCTGGCACTCAGGGACCTCTCTGAGCACAGGGTCAGTTGGTAGGCAGGAGCTGCAGCCCCTCAGCAACCTGTGTGGTTAATGGTAGGTTTTCTAAGTTCCAGGAATCAGATGCACACAGGCTTCTCCCCTTTTTTTCCTGCTTCACATCTGATAAGGACCAGGGGCTGCTGGGTCAGGACACATCTTCCTTCTGAAGAGAGCATCCTCATGGAGCCATTGCCTGCTCTTGGTCAGGCAGGTAGGATTTCCCTGCTGCTAGTCCCTCCTCTACCTTGTGCTGCTCCCAAGAAAAACCTGCGTGGCCCCTGCTAGTCCCTTATCCCTTTCCCTCAGCACAGTAAAGCAGTCATCAGACATTGTGTCTGACCTTGTGCTGGGCACCAGGGTGTGGATATCTGGGTGTGAAGCCTGCCTTCAGATGCCCATTGGGCACACTGACTGTGTTACTGAGAAGGCTAACAGTAACTCTGGTTAGGAGTAGGGTTCTGGAACCCAAATTCAAATCCCGCCTTGCTTGCTTTGCAACCTGGGATAAATAAATCACCCTCTCTGTGGGACAGTAAGTGGAGAAAATACTCCAAGAAGGGATGATACAATTTTTGGTGAGTCTGAAAATATGAGCTAAGACCTGTCTAGGAAAGAACATGGGAGATTTAGGGAATGGAATTCTCATACATCAGAGTGGCTGGAACTCAAGGGATGAGAGATATGACAGATGAAACTAGAAATGCCCACAGGGCCAGAGTTGACTTTATTCAGAGGACAGTGAGGAAATAGTAAGCATTCTAAGGCCAGGTTCGTGCTTTTGGAAAGAGCTCACTCTAGCTGTTATGACAAACAAGAAGACCAGTGAGGAAGCTGTGAAAGTCTCCTCTGCAAGAGAATGGTGGCCAGCCAGGTGTGGTGGCTGTGTAATCTGTGGTACCTGTGGGAAGTGGGCTTAGCCTGTGGACTGCCTCTGGATCCCCCAGCATTGGCACCATACCTACTCTGGGCCCTAAGGTGGCCATGCTTCTCTGGCTTTGCTTCCCTAGCAGGAGCTCTAGTGCTTGCCCACTCCCTGCCCACAGTATGTCCTGGGAACAGCTAAGACTGGGTGCCAGCTCATCCCATGTTAATTTCTGGAAGTGTTAGCAGTGCCTGATACGGAAGCTGGACCGATGAGCAGCAGCCTTCCCTGACAGCTGGGCTGACCTGTCTGCTTTCCCTTTGTTCACTGGTTTTGTTTACCGTAGGGTATGAGGGGTGGGTAGCTGCTGGCCTCCAAGTCCATAGCTACCTATGTTGTGCCCTGTTCACAGGGACCTATAGGGATGTACATCATCACATATTCACACGCATACACCAGGATTTACTTTTTTCAGCAGCTTTTCCCTTCCTGGCTTCCTTTTTGAGTGGTGGGAGTAAAATAAAAAGCAACCAGAGGACAGGTGCAGTCACTCATGCTTGTAATCCCAGCACTTTGGGAGGCCAAGATGGGTGGATTACTTGAGGTCAGGAGTTCAAAACCAGCCTGGCCAACATGGTGAAACCCCGTCTCTACTAAGAATTCAAAAATTAGCTGGGAGTGGTGGCGCATCCCTGTAGTACCACCTACTCAGGAGGCTGAGGCAGGAGAATTGCTTGAACCAGGGAGGTGGAGGTTGCAGTCAATTAAGATCATGCCACTGTACTCCAGCCTGGGCGACAGAGGCCAGACTGTCTCAAAAAAAGAAAAAAAAAGAAAAAAAAAAGCAACTGGGCCCTGGAAGTTGGGAGAAGGAGGGAAGGAAGCAAGTACCAGGGTGAGCAGGATGCAGGATGAATGGATGGCTCTCCCCAGAGGAGTGGTGGCACACGGAGTTCTGGAGTCAGACTCACTAGAGGGCCAGTTTTGACTCCACTGCCAATCATCTGGCTGGCTGACTCCAGACAGGTTACATCACTGATGAAAGCCTCAGTTTTCTTGTCAATAAACTGGGGATACAAGCATATGAAAAGAGGCTCAACATCACTAATCACTAGGGAAATGCAAATGAAAACCATAATGAGGTATCACTTTGTACCCTTAAAAATAGCTACTACCAAAAAAAAAAAAACCACCAGAAATCCACTTTAGGATGCAGAGGCAGGAGGATTGCTTGAGGCTAGGATTCAAGACAGGCCTGGGCAACATAGCAAGACCCCATCTCTCCAATAAATAAAAATAAAAATTAGCCGGGCATGAAGGCATGTGACTATAGTTCCAGCTTATCAGAAGGCTCTGGCAGGAGGATCACCTGAGCTAGGAGTTCGAGGTTGCCGTGACCTATCACCATACCTCTGCACTCCAGCCTGGTGACAGGGCGAGACCCTGCCTTTAAAAAAAGTGTGTTGTTTTTTAACACAGAAAATAACAAGTGTTAGTGAGGATGTAGAGACACTAGAACCCTTGTTCATTCCTAGTGGGAGTGTAAAATGGCGCAGCCACTATGGAAAATAGTATGGTGGTGCCTAAAAATAGAATTACCATATGATCCGGCAATACCAATTCTGTATATATATCCAAAACCACTGAAACAGGGTCTCAAAGAGATATTTGTACACCATTTCCATGGTAGCATTGTTCACAATAGTCAAAAGGTGAAAGCAACCCAAGTCAGTCCACAGACAATGGATAAACATAATGCGGTATGTGCGTACAATGGATAATTAATTATTCAGCTTTAAAAAGGAAGGAAATTCTGACACATGCTACACATGGATGAACCTTGAGGAGACTATGCTTAGTGAAATAAGCCAGTCACAAGACAAATTATTTTCTGATTTCACTTAAAGAGTAGTCACACTCATAGAAACAGAGAGCAAATGGTGGTTGCCAGGGACTGGAAGAAGGAAGGCGTAGGGAGTTGTTGTTTCATGGGTATAGAGTTTCAGTTTTGTAAGATGAAAATAGTGTTGGAGATTGCACAACAGTGTGAATGCTACTGAACTGTACACTTAAAAATGGCTAACATATTAAACTGTATATTATGCGTACTTCCTCTTAGTTTTCAAAGAGGATAATAAGAGAAACCACCTTATGTGAGTTGTTGGAAGGACTCAGTGAGTTAATGCCCTAGGCCCCATCCCATGGTGGCCAGCAGAGTGTGGCACCAGCAAATAGGCTTCCTAGGTGGGTGGTGAGGAGTGATAAGGACAGGACCTCAGCACCCTCTTTGCCTTCTCCACTGGCTGGGCACAGTGGGCATGGTGGGAGCTGTCCTAAAGTCCAGGTTGTGGTGTGTAAAATAGGTGACAGGACTTGCTAGAGGCTGAGTCCCTCTCCCCACAGTGTTAGTTCCAAGTCTCAGAGACCTGGACACAGGTCCAAACCCATGCTGACTTGGCCAGTGTCAGTGGAGAAGGCCACGCCCAGGGCCCCTGAGCATGTTTTCTGCATCCCAGTTGGCACAACACAGGTAGTGGAATCGTCCTCATATTGTGTCTCTGCCTTACACCACCATGCCAGGATCTCCCAGTGAGCATATCCTAGGGGACAGACAAGACTGCCTGAACTACCCCCCACCCCCAACACCTCTTCACAGGATGACAGGGTTAGTCAAGAACCAAGGATGGCATGCTCTGGTGTAGAAATGCCTTTCATAGTATGCAGGAGATAGCAATAAGGTGTCTGAGTTGGAGTTTGCATAAGTGCATTCGTCTGTGTGTATGTATGTGTATAAGGTAGTTTCATTCTTCAGGGGTTATTGTGAAGTCCAAGTTATTCATCCTGTGCAATTACTAAGAGTCAAAATATTTTTTTTTTTTTTGAGATGGAGTTTCATTGTTGCCCAGGGTGGAGTACAGTGGGCACCGTCTCGGCTCACTGCAACTTCCCCCGCCGGGTTCAAGCAATTCTCCCCATTCCTAACACTGTGGGGAGAGGGACTCAGCCTCCAGCAAGTCCTATCACCTATTTTACAGGCTACAACTTGGACTTTAGGACAGCTCCCACCATGCCCACTGTGCCCAGCTAGTGGAGAAGGCAAAGAGGGGGCTGAGATCCTGTCCTTACTACTCCTTACTACCCACCTAGGAAGTCTATTTGCTGGTGCCACACTCTGCTGTCTCCCAAGTAGCTGGGATTACAGGCATCTGCCACCATGCCCAACTAATGTGTGTGTGTGTGTGTGTGTATGTGTGTGGCCAGGTTGATCTTGATCTCCTTATCTCAGGTGATCCACCCGCCTTGGCCTCCCAAAGTGCTGGGATTACAGGCATGAGCCACCGTGCCCAGCCATTATTTTTTAACTTTATTTTGAAATAACTTTTGATGTAGAGAGAAGTTTGAAAATAGTACAGAGATTTCACATATACCCTTCAACCAGTTTTCTCTGATGTTAACAATTTAAATACCCATTATGCATTTATCCAAACCAGGAAATTAACGTTGGTTACAATAGTAATAACCAAACTACAGACTTTTGTTTGAATTTCACCCGTTTTTCTGCTAATGTACTTTTTCTATTGTAGAATCACACCCAAAATCCCATGTTGTATTTAGTTGTCGTGTCTGTCTCCAATCAGTCACTGTTCCTCAGTCTTATCTTTCATGATCTTGACATTTTTACGAGTATTTTGACGAATGCTCCTCAATTTGGGTTGGTATGATTTTTCTCATCATTAGATGCGTCATGTGCTTTTTGGTAACAATACGATAGAAGTGATGCATACTCCAGGCATCATGCCAGTGGGTACATGATGCTGATGTGTCTTATTACTGGTGATGTTAACCTTGATCACTTGTCAAGCTGGTGTCTGCTGAATTTCTCTGCTGTAAAAGTACTATTTTTTCCTCTGTCGTTAATAAATATCTTAAGGGAGGTACTTTGAGATTATGCAAAATCCTGTGTCTCCTCAAATTTCTATCCACTGATTTCAGCATTCATCACTAGACCTTGACTGAAACAACTATTGCTGCAGTTTGCCTTGTGATGACTTTGCATTTCCTGATTCCTTCAATATTAATTGGAATTCTGAGAAGAGCTTCCCCTCCATATCTATTTATTAATGTATGTAATTATTAACTTATATCAGTACAGTACAGGTTCATATGCACTTATTTTATTTCATCTGTTATAAACTAATGCTATCTGTCTTTATTTTGTTGCTCCAGTTATTCCAGCTCAATCCGACAAGTTATTTTTCACTCTAAGGAGAAAGAATTATCCAGGGT
Organism: Cebus imitator; assembly: GCF_001604975.1. NCBI lineage: Eukaryota > Metazoa > Chordata > Mammalia > Primates > Cebidae > Cebus > Cebus imitator. The sequence goes on along the minus strand of NW_016107391.1, from coordinate 9,972,849 downwards.
AAAGGCCTTTCTCTATCTCTGGAGTCAGGGCTAGAGGAGTCTGTGTTTGCCCCTGCGGAAGAAGTGCCAGCCACAGCTTGTTGCTAAGTTTTCTATCGAGCAGCAGCTGAGCAGGAAAGCGAGCAGGGACTGGTGGGACCTGGGTTGGGACTGAAGCTTCTACTGGGGAAGGAAGGGCCCCAAGCAACCCAGCGGGTCTGATGATGGGGTCCTCATCACTGAGACCTACTTCAAGGGTCAGATCTCAGTCTCTATGGGCATGGCCCTTCATCTGTAGCTCTCAGGGCCAAGACCTTAGAGAGAAGAGGCCCTGTGTATGTGAGGAAGCCCAACAACCTCCTGCCCTGAGGCTAAAGGATCAGGAAGGGCAACAAATGCCCTGCTCTGGAGAGGGCCTAAGTTCATCTGCAGGGCCACAGAGTGAGCAGCAGAGACAATCCTGGCTCTTGGCCAGGGGCTAAGCATGAGCCAGCCTTTGCTTTAAACATGTCCTCTTCTCCCATGAAACATCATTAGGGTCTTGACCTTCCCATCCATCCATGGGCTGGGAAAATTGAGGCAGTCACCTTAAACTATATACCACTTCTGCCAGGTCTTGTGCTCCAGAGTTCTTGGGGAACCTTGTGTACTAAGGACCAGCCTTCTTGATAGGCTACCAGTGGTTTGAGACAGGGCTCCTGCCACACCGTAGAGTCTTCTGTCCTCTTCTGCAGGGGGGCTGCATCCTCTAGGAGCCCCTGAGTGGAGCTGCTGGTAGCTATGCCCTTAAGCATGACAGAGTCTCCAGCAAAGGGCCTGGACCTCTGGGGGCACTAGCCTTGTGCTTTCCTGGGAACTGGGGTCAGGGCATGAACTGCAGCGGGACTTACTGATTCCCCACCCATAGCCCAGAGGTGAGCCAGGTATGTGGAGCAAGATGAGGGCCTCTTCCCTTGCTAACAGGGAGCTTCTGGCAGGAATTGAGAGCAGCAAGCAAGGGAATAATGAAACAGACTAACCCTCACAGGCAGCTGCCGCTATGTGGGACTTCACACAGTAGCTCTCAAAGACGCACCTCCCTGGGGTCTGGGTAGGCCCCGACAAAGGGGAAAACCTCCCGTGATAGGCAGGTTTGTGGAGTTTCTTTCTATCAGGCCTGCAGGCTGCCCGGGGACATTGCTCATGGGTGTGGAGTCTGGTAGCTTGACTGTCAAGATAGCCTGAATATTAACCAAGTTGTTCATCCAAGTCCATACTTGGACCTGCCCTCTGGCAGATTCCAAAGGGGATAAGGTATGGAAGCCTCTGGCTCCAGCCAGCCCTGCGAGACTTCTATTTCCAGTCAACGCTTCAGAAAGCAAATCTTGCCAGAGAGCAGATAGAGGAGACTCAGGGGCTTCCCCTTGCTCTGCCCTGAATGTGCTTCCCTGTTTGTTTATCAGCTGCCTCACCCCAAACTGTTTGCCTCTCTGCTGTGTTCCTCTGACAACAGCCACCAGGATCTCAGAATATGCTTTTGTTCAGAGGTTGCTTCACCTGTACCTCCTGCCAAGTTTCTGGATAAACAGACTTTGCCCATCCCTCTTGGTGGGCAGCAGAACCCTCATACAGAGTCCAGGGTGGCATTTTGACAAAAACAAGGCTTTGGCAGGACTGGTCGGGGGGAGCTGCAGGTACCTTGGGCCTCTAGGACTGTAATTTCTCCCTTATGACAGGCTGCATTCAATTTAGGTGTAAGTCTAATACAGGTCTGCCTTGTTATCTAAAGCCGTGTTGTGGTTTTATACATGTTTCTGGAGTCCAAAAGAAAGGCAAGATCCCCATTTGGAATAGAGAAGGTGTGGAAAGAATGGGGGTTCTGGGGAAAGGCTGGATTGACCCATATGCTCTAGCAAGAAGCAGAGACAGCCCCACGCTGGTGGCTTCCGCTCAGCGTTTGCAAGACTGGAGGGCAGGCCCAGGTGGCCCTTCCAAAGCTTCCCCTCAGTGCTTGGTGACTGGCACAGGCATGGTGCCATTTGCTCATGGTCCCCTAATACAGGCTGGTAGAGCTATGGTAGATCCATTGTCAGGATGCAAGGGGCACAGCTAGATCTCTGAATGCCCCTTCTCCTTTCCACAGCCCCTCCACTCCCATCCCTATCTTCCCACACACACTCACTGCTTCTTCTGCTTTGGTTTAGCCTCCAGTGACTACAGAACCCATCAGTGAGGGTTTTCCATCTGTGATAGCTTTTTCTTTACCTCTAAAGAAAGAAAGATATTGAGAACATTTTAAGGTTTAGCAGCCTTCTGGCTTAGTTATTTGTAAATGAAAATATGAGTAGAAGAATTAAACAAGGGGCCGGGCGCGGTGGCTCACGCCTGTAATCCCAGCACTTTGGGAGGCCGAGGCAGGTGGATCACAAGGTCAAGAGATCGAGACCATCCTGGTCAACATGGTGAAACCCTGTCTCTACTAAAAATATAAAAAATCAGCTGGGCATGGTGGCACGTGCCTGTAATCTCAGCTACTCAGGAGGCTGAGGCAGGAGAATTGCCTGAACCCAGGAGGCGGAGGTTGCGGTGAGCCGAGATCACGCCATTGCACTCCAGCCTGGGTAACGAGAGCGAAACTCCGTCTCAAAAAAAAAAGAAAAGAATTAAACAGCCAAAAAGATAACCCACAAAATGGGAGAAAATATTGGCAAATCATGTATCTGATAAAGGATTTGTATCTAGAATATAAAAAGAACTCTTACGACTCAGCAATAGAAAGCCTGATTTAAAAGTGGATAAAATCATTTTTCCACTTTGGAGAACAGATGTTTTCCCAAAGAAATACAAATCAATCAGCACATGAAAAGATTCTCAGACTTTGAAGATGGCAGTGTGAGAAGCACCAGCGCCACAGGCCAGCTCCCCAGTGAAACAACCATAACTGGTGAAAATACATACACACACACACATTTAGAGTCCCTGGAAGTTGTCCTAAGAGTATACATTTATTCAAGAAAGTCTACTATATCTTGGCAAGAACAGTGGAAGTCTATGATATTTCAGTTAAAATCCCTTCAGCCCTCCCTTTCCCCATACTCCCAGCACAAGAAAAATGGAAGTTCTGCTGTAGGTGGGTGTGACCAAGAAAATAAGAGTTCTCTCTCCCATCAGCTTCCAATGAGAGGAAGCACCTCACCAAGAGGAACAACAAATTCCCATCCCCCACCCATCCCTGTATTCTCTTAGCTCCAAACCACAGAAGTTACAATTCTCGTGAGTGCAACCAGGAGATTATAGGATCCCATCCTCCACCAGCCCCTATTCATATAGTAGAGACTCTACTCCAGGTGTTACAAGTTGAGACTATTAGAGCCTTGATTGCCCTTATGCCAGCTTATTCATAGGGCAGAGCTTCCACACAAAGCTCCCACTTCCACTCAGTGTCCTACTCATAAAGTAGGGGTGTCATTCTGAGATAAATAGGCCACTTTTCCTGCCCACCTCTCTAGAACAGGAGCTCAGAGATTTTGCCCAGTGGAGGAGAGATAATCCAAAAGAAGAGAGTGCTAAAGCTATCCACACAGGAACTAAATTTATTTGAAATAGAGTATAAAAGGACAGCCCAAGATTGCTCTCAAGAACAACAGAGAATTTGGTGGTAAGCAACCAAGAGGATTCTGGTAACTCCATTAGGGCAACAAGTGAACTCATAATGCAGCTAGTTGACCAGGAAAAAAAAAGGAAACAAAAGAGAAAGAGACAGCTAAGAGCAGCCCTTCTGGAGTCAAAGCAAACCTTAAAGACGTGCCTCAAAAACTATCATTGCAAAGGGGCTTGACTTCAATTGGATTAGACTGTGGGACAATATATGCCCCCAGGGAATTACTGAAATTAATAAGGCAATTGGCTAGCAATTATTGAGGCTAACAGCTGAATGTGATACCAGCAGAGACAGACAGCTTAACAGAAAGATCAGGACAGGAGGCAATGCCTCACGCCTGTAATCCTAGCACTTTGGGAGGCTGAGGTGGGTGGATCACCTGAGATCAGGAGTTAAAGACCAGCCTGGCCAACATGGCAAAACCTCATCTCTACTGAAAATACAAAAATTAGCTGGGCATAGTGGCAGGCGCCCATAATCCCAGCTACTTAGGAGGCCAAGGCAGGAGAATTGCTTGAACCCAGAAGGCGGAGGTTGCAGTGAGCCGAGATTGTGCCATTGTACTCCAGCTTGAGTGACAGAGTGAGACTTCATCTCAGAAAAAAAAATGAAGAAGAAGAAGAGGAGGTGATCAGGGAAATGGAGGTAGAAGAATGTGTCAGTTATTTCTACAATATATTATCTAAAATGTCCAGCTTTTAACAAAACATTACAAGATATGCAGAGAAACAGAAAAGTATGACCTATACACAGGGAGAAAAATGTGGACAACAGTAACTGCCTGAGTGGGCCCACATGTCAAATTTTAAAAAACTTTAAGGCAGCCATTATAAATATGTTCAAAGAATGAAAGGAAGTCGTGCTTTTAAAAGTATAACGACAGTATTGCATCAAACACAGAATAGCAATAAAGAGAGAAAAGTTACATTTATATTTTTAAAAGCTGAGCCAGGCATGATGGCATATGCCTACAGTCCCAGTTACTCAGGAGGCTGAGGTAGGAGAATTGCTTGAGCCTAGGAGTTCAAGCCCAGCCTGGGCAACAGAAAGAGACTTTGTCTCTTAAACAAACAAACAAACAAAAGAACTGAATAGAAATTCTGGAGTAAAAATGTACAATAATTGAAATTAAAAATTAACTCAAGGTCCTTAATAGAAGATTTGAACAGACAGAAGAATTAGCAAACTTGAAGATAGAGAATTGGAAAGTATGTAATCCAAAGAACAGAGAGGAAAAAGGGAATGAAGAAAAATTAAAGAGCCTCAGAGAAATGGGGAACACCATTAAACATAGCAATATATACATAATGGAAATACTAGGAGAAGAGAGAGAGAGAAAAGGGCAGAAAAAAATACTCAAAGAAATAATGACTGAAAACTAACCAAATTTGGTGAAAAACATTAAACTACACATTTCAGAAGCTCAACAAACTCCAAATAGAATAATCATAAAGAGATCCACACCTTGACATATCATGGCAAAACTGCTTTAAAAAAAAAGACGAAAACAATGGGAAAAATTTGAAAGCAGCAAATATATGACTAGGCACATAAAAGAGAACTCCAAGAAGATCAACATTTGACTTCTCATCAAAAACAATAAAGGACAGAATTTGAAAGCAGCAAATATATGACTAGGCACATAAAAGAGAACTCCAATAAGATCAACATTTGACTTCTCATCAAAAACAATAAAGGACAGAAGGCAGTGGAGTGGCATATTCTAAGTCCTGAAGGAAAAAGAAACTGTCAACCAAGAATTACGCATCCAGCAAAACTGTCTTTTCAAAAATGAGATAAAGAAATTCTAAAATACACAAAACTTGAGAGAATTGTTTCTAGCAGCGATGTTTTACAAGAAATATTAAAGGAGAGACTTCAGGAATAAATTTAAGAATTTGCACAATGTATATTTAAAAAACTATAAAATGTCATTGAAAGAAATTCAAGAAGCTCTTAAAAAGTGGAAAGGCATCCCATGTTCTGTTCCATGGAGCAAAAAACTTATTGTTAGAATGGCAATGCTCTCCAAATTGATCAATAGATTCAATGCAAAAGATGTTCAACATTAGTTATTAGAGAAATACAATTAAAACCATAATGAGATATCTCTTTACACCCACTAAGATGACTAAAATTAAAGTCATGCAATAACAAGTGCTGGTAGGAATGTGGAGAAATTGAAACCCTCATTCATTGCTGTTGAAATCATAAAATGGTGTAGCCACTTTGAAAGCAGATTAGGAGTTCTACAAAAGGTTAAGTATAGGCTTGTCATATGACCCAATGACAGTTTCCCTCCTATGTATATACCCCAAAGAAATGAAAACATTTACACACAAAATGTTGTATATGAATGTTCACAGCAGCATTATTCATAGTAGCCCAAAAGTGGAAACAACCCAAATACTTATCATTTGATGAACGGATCATTGAAAATGTGGTAGACCTAAACCATAGAATATTATTAAACCATAAAAAGGAATGAAGTACTGATACACTGCACAATGACATGGATGGACTTAGAAAACAAGCTAAGTAAAAGAAGTCAGTAACAAAAGACATATATAATTCTATTTATATGAAATGTCCAGAATAAGCAAACTCATAGAGACAGAAAGTAGATTAGTGGTTTCCAGGGACTGGAGGAAGAAGAGAATGAGGAGTGACTGCCAACAGGTATCGATTTTCTTTCAAGGGTGATGAAAATTCTAAAATTAGATCATTGCTGATGGTTGCACAACTCTGTGAATATACTAAAAATGACTGAATTGTATACTTAAAAGAGTAAATGTTATGGTGCACAAATTATATTTCAATAAAGCTGTTATAAAAAAAATAATTAGCCAGGTTTGTTTTTGTTTTTCTTTGTTTTGCTTTTTCAGATGGTCAGTGAATTCCCAGCTTTACATCATAATCAAGTGATAAAGATAGAACTTGGGTGGTTAACCCCAGTTAACCTTTTTCAGTCCATTATTAACTACTACTTCTTACTTTTTCCGGCAATAAAGAAAGGATAACTATGAGAAGATACCATAGAAATCAATTTTTTATTCTTAAAAGGAGCGTTGCTGATTTTTCACTCACAGTCATCTCTGGGATTGAAGACCATTTATAAAATCCCTTTCATAGACGCTTTTCTAGTTTTTAGTAATGGACTGGAAGAATTTTTATTTCTTAGAATTTCTTTCTATTAGTCAGATTTTAGTGTAACCTGCTTTGCTTATTCATCCATGAGTTCCAAGTCATGATTTTGCCTTGGACAAAGAAAATGCTCTACTAGCATGAGATTAGTAGAAAGGAAACTACTATTTAATGAGGCCTGTGTCAGATGCTCCACTGACATTTTCCATCCAATGTACACAACAAACCCAGGAGCAGGTATTACTGTCATCTTTTTGAAGGTGAAGAAGCAGGCTAATAGAGGTGAATGGACTGCCCAACATCACACAACCCAAAGTGGCAGACCCCGAGAAAACCTGTGTTCTTTGCTGAACCCCAGGATACCTTCCAGTGTTCTCAGTTCCGTGCAGGTTAGACGGGGTTCATTTACCTTTATGGTCCTTTATGACTCTGGCAGAAACTAAAACTGCCAGACTTTGGCCACTTGGAGAGTTAGTTCAAGGCTGAGGGTGATTTTCCAAGTACAATGTGTGATACTCCTCAGTCCCAGAACCACATTTTCCAGATTGATTTTCTGTGACTCCTAATTAATTGTTCAATGTTCATTCAACAGTTTGTTAAGCACCCTCTGTGTGCCGAGCACTGTGCAAATATTAATCAACTAAAATATGATTATACAGATTATTCAGGTTTTAGAACTCTGTCCTTCTGCTGGAGGATGGTGAGGAGGGGGTGCCTCTTTCCTCTCTAGGCAGAGAGCAAGAGTGAAGTGGCCCAGAACAGAGCCTGCCCCACCCAGGGCTGCTGGGCTCATGCATGCACATGTGCACATCCAATCTGTCCTGTAAAGTATGCTTGACCTTGAGCTTTGTGAGGGCAGGGACCATGTCTTTCTTGTGCCCCACACAGAGCCTGGCCTGGAGCAGGTGCTCAATGTCGGTTGAATCAATGATTAAGCAATTTTTTTTGACCAATTCACTAGGAGAACTTGGGCCGGTTGCTTTATTGCTCTGTGCCTTTACTTCCTCATTTGTAAAACGAGGATAAACAGAGTACCCATCTCACATGGCAACCCTGAGATCCCCTGAGATAATACATGGCACTCAGTGAGCACTCCACACGTTATTGTCATTCCCATTACTGTTACTGTATGGAGGCATGGGAGGTGGCACATCCTTCTATGCCAAAAGTGAACTCCCATTCCCTATTACCTTATCACCTGGATTTTTGTTTCTTAAATTAGAACTGAAGGCCAGATGGACCAGCTATGTGAAACTCACTCTGCTCTGTTGTGAGAACCTTGGTCTGAGACCCTGCTGATGGGACAGACATAGTAACCCTGGGAGGCCCCATCAGAGGGGCAGGGAGAGGGGGGTAAGCTATGTTTCAGAAATAGTGTTTGACTTGAAAGCACAGCACCAGAGCAATGCCAGCCCGCGCCTCATGAAGACATCCACCATTAGCCTCTGAGCTGGTCATGTGAATTTATGTGTGTGTGTGCATGTGTGTACAAACATGTGCAGGGACACACAGGGACAATTCTGTCCCATCAAGGAAAACACTGTCTCCCACTGGGCCCGCCATATCACTGTTAACCACAGGGAGGTTTTGTGGCCCTGGCTAGTGGGGATCCAAGACATATCCCTCAAACCTGAAGGGTCTGGGAGCAGGGAGGGCCTGGTTTCCTAAGAAAAGCCCTTTCTGAAGGGTCCCCTTTAGGACTGGCAGCTGATTTACTGGACTCTAGCCCTTCACTCCAGGTGGAACTTTGTCTGCCAATCCTGTGTCCTAACACCAGGCCCCTCACAACTTCCCAAAAAGACTCTTTGGGCATCATGACTCCCCACAGGAAAGCCCAGTCCTAAAGTCAACCATGGGCAGCCACGCAGTCTAGCTGCCTTCCCCTGCTGGTTGTAAGCAGGGTCTCCAAAGGCAGATAGCAGCCCACATGGGCTTGGGACAAATGGCCACTGCGTGTGTGTGGTTCCTCCTGTGCTGCATCATTCTGACAGGGCTTCTTGGCCCCTCTTCAGGGAGGAAATGGGACCAAAAGCCATGGATACAGAGCCTCCAGGAAGGAGAATAATGGGAGCTGGCCCTCACCCCACTCCCCTTCCCAGTGCTCTCATTCAGAAACCCTGCCTCTGCTTCATTCGCCCAAGACCAGGCTTGACTCCTTACCAGGGCTAGCTTCATGGGCATGCAACTGTGTAGTCACACAGAGCCCCACACTTGGTTTCAGTATTTTGCCATTGCTGTCTTGAAATTCTTAATAACTTTTGACCAAGGAGTTATGCATTTTCAGTTTGCCCTGGACCTGCAAATTAAGTAGCCAGTCCCCAGTCTTATCCTTTGCTCATGCAATGCCTGGCTCCACATCTAACAGCCTTCCTTTCCTTTCTATCACTAAATCCTATCTATCCTCCCCTAAGGCAAAGTCCCGACAGAAAAATATTTGAAAAACTACAAAGAGCACATTAGATTTGAAAGAGCTTTTCTGCTCAACTGCAGATGGAATAATGATGGTTGGCATGTTAACGTGTCTACCAATCTTGAGTTTTTCCTGGCTCTGTCCAAGGCTAAAGGCTGCGATGGAGGCCTTCTACTCCTAGTCCTGGGTAACTGTCTCCTGGTATCACATTCTTTGAAGAAAGGCAGGGCATCATATCTAATAAGCTCCTTTTGTCCTGTGTTAGGAGCACAGGTCTAAAGCAGGATGCTGGTACAAGTTCGGGTTCTGAGGCTCCAGTAGCTATCTATCATGCTTATTTACTTGCTGTGACTTCAGACAAATCCCATTCTCACAGTCTGTTTAATCTTCTGCAAAATGAGTCACACCACATCATCAGGCCTTGGGGCCTCAATTGCTCATCTCTCTAAGTCAGAAGCAGATCCCAAGCTTTTATCTGAAGCTTTGGACAGTTATTTTTGGAGGTAGATGTCCATGAATGCAGGTACACATCCTGTTTACTGTTTCTGGTCTATGGACTGGCAGAACACATTAATCTGGCCATACAGTTTTAGAGGGTTCATTCCCCTTTCTCCTGAAGCCCACTCAGGAGCCCCATGTGAGGCAACACAACTCTGGATACAGCCTCAGATTTTTCCTTGGATTGTGCCTGAGCGGCAGAGCACTGAATTTCTGGCCCAAGTTGTTTTTCTTCTGCAGAGCTGTGTTGGGCGTTGCCCCTAGCCAGCATTGTGAGCACTGTGAGAGGCGGCCTCATGAATCTTGCTATTGTCTCTAGGACAGGGGTAATCTTGAGGACATTATCCTCAGCATCACAGAGTGGCTCTTTTGTGGAAGAAGTACATAGGAGAGACTTCTTTCAGACCTCAGTATTCAGAACGAGTGGGTGCTTCTGCGAATGAGCAGACTACTTCGGGTAGTAACCCTTCTGAGAGCTGGGATACGCAGAGCCAGTTTTGGAGCTGTGTCTGGCAAAGCAGACAGGCCCAGGACAGGACAGTCTAGGGTCAGTCTTACCCCAGGCTTAGTTTTTGCAAACTCCCTCCCCTTTATTTTCCATTTGCCCCAATTTCCTTAGCTTTTTGTTTTACATTTTTCTCTTGTATGTGTCTTAATAAACATCTCTGCCTGCTGCAGAATGAAGTGTGATATAAATATGTGAGTTTGTGCTTAAATCCACCACACTTTCAAGGGAGTTGTGAGTATTAAGAATGAATTATTTGGCAAACTCTGTAAAAGGAGCCCCACCCCAGATGGAGCCAGGGGTGGGTGGGAGGCAGGGGTCTTTCCTCCAGACTGGATCATCTTGCCATAGACAGCAGTCCCCCAAAACCCAGGCCCAAAGTGCTCATTGGCATCTATTTATTTATTTTTTTGTTAATAAATGAAAGGTCACTAAACACACTTTTAAATCTTTGCAACCTCCCTTGAAATTTTGCTGAATTGACTTATGTCAAACTGAAACTCTGGCTGAAACTCTCATTTTGTAGACACACTGGCAGGGACTTGTTAGGGCAACAGCATCCCACAGGCCCTAGGGAATGGGAGGAACCACACTTCTGGAAAGACTGGATGGGAAGGAGGGTGTAGGGGTGTAGGAAGGGGAGATAGGGAGCCCTGGAGAGGACTAAGTTAAGTAGGCCCTAGACCAGCGGGGCCCTGAATCAGGCCCCAGGCTTGGCCTAGGCGTGAGTGGAACAGGGACCACATGATTTTTCAGAGGGGTCTTCTCAGAAAATAAAGTCACAGAGCTCCTGGAACCACTTGCACTTTTCAACAAGGGAAAAGACATTTTACCCCTGGACCAAGTGGCCATGCCCTCTGCTCTGCCCTTTGGGCTTTTTAAACACCTTCCCTCCACACTAGGCTGCCTTCTAAAGATGCAGTGCTACTTTTACTTCGGACTGCTTCATAGCTGAGGGGTCACCAGTCACAGCCATGGCCTCAGCTGGCTTCCTGCTACGTAATGCGAGCAGAGTAGGAGCATCACCCTTCCTTTCCAAAGAGGATACTGAGTTTCAGGGAGGGAAGTGACATGCCCCAGGTTACTCGCCACAGTCCCGGCATAAGCCAGTCAAACCCAGAGCTGCAAGGCCTATGCCCTTTGCACAAAGGCAATAGCCTGGCACAGGGGAGGAGGGTCTGCCCAGCAGCTGTGCTAATATTCCCTCAGATCTGGGCTGGGGTTGAGGTCTGCTCGGGCTGGGCTAACGCTGCATGCTGTCTTCCTTGGCAGTGGAATCTGGTGTGTGAGGACGACTGGAAGGTGCCTCTCACCACCTCCCTGTTCTTCGTAGGCGTGCTCCTTGGCTCCTTTGTGTCTGGGCAGCTGTCAGACAGGTAAGGATGTGGGAGGGGAGGAAGGTGGGATGGCACCCTTTGTCAATCACTGCCTATCTTGGGATTGGACTGAATTCAGGGTATTTCTACCCAGAGAAAGGGAGGACCCTCAGGCCACTGAGTCCGTGAAAGGAGGAGCCCTAACGTCTCTTAATCGCCCTGTTCTCAGTCCCCTTCGTCTGGACACACTTTTGTTCCATTCTCCCGGCCTCATACTCCCAGGGCTTTGGCGGATTGTGGGGAGCGGCCACTGACCCCACTGGTCAGTGGGGTCCTCATACCACAGATTCCTTGACAAAACATGATTCTGCCATCACCATTGCCCTCCCTGCTCCACCACCATGTCAGAGGTGGGGGTGGATGACACAGGATCTGTCTGCTAGGACAGCCAGCAACCAGACAGTGAGCCTTCGCATGCACTGCTGCTGTGCGTTGGGCGCTGGTTGGGCACTGGGGCCACGGAGCTGATGCTGGCTTTGGGCCTCATAGAGCTTACAGGCCTGAGGAGGCAGCATCACAGCACCGGCAGACAGTGTTCCACAGGCCCCTGGATGTGTTGTGGTGACTAGTGCAGGAAGGTGGGAATGCTAAATGACAGTGCTAGGGAAAGCTTCCCAGCCCAAGCCAACAGCCAGAGACCTGAGTTTGGAGAATGGGGCAGGAGATGCTGTGCTGCTCATACCTGTGCTCCAGTCTACCCACTGGTCACTACCAGAATGTGAAGGTAACAAACCAGCTGCAGTGTCACCATTAGACATTGCTGAAAGCTACATCTTCCCACAGAGCAGTGGTTTGCAATTTTGGTTGCACACTACTTGTTTGGGAAACTTTCCAAAATTCTAATACCGAAACTGTATCCCAAAATCTTGGGAGGTGGGGTGCTGGCATCAGTATTTTTTTTTTTTTTTTTTTTTTTTTTGACGGAGTTTTTTTTTTTTTTTTTTTTTTTTTTTTTTTTTTTTTGAGACGGAGTTTTGCTCTTGTTACCCAGGCTGGAGTGCAATGATGCGATCTCAGCTCACTGCAACCTCTGCCTCCTGGGTTCAAGCAATTCTCCTGCCTCAGACTCCCGAATAGCTGGAACTACAGGTGTGCACCACCATGCCCAGCTAATTTTTGTATTTTTAGTAGAGATGGGGTTTCACCATGTTGACCAGGATGGTCTCAATCTCTTGACTTCGTGATCCACCTGCCTTGGCCTCCCAAAGTGCTGGGATTATAGGGGTGAGCCACTGCGCCCGGCCGGCATCAGTATTTTTTCAAGCTCTCCAGGTGATTCCAAGTGCAGCCAAGATTGAAAACCACTTGCCGAGTGACTCTTACTTCTGAATTTACAGAAGTTTTATGTTGCTGATTCAAGAAATATCTGCAATCTGTGCTGTACTCACTTTCCAGAAATGTGCTGGCAGCATCCATCTCTGACTCCTTCTAAACAGCATATTTCCACATGGTCCTTGCATACTCAGTTCCATGCTTTTGAGGCATAGTGACTCCACAGGAAGCTGAGAATCTCAAAGCTATCTCCTGAGCAGACAGATGCCTGAGACCTCACCAAGGAGGAAGATGAGAAGATGTGACAGGGGAAAAAGTCTGCCAAGGCCCTGAAAAAACACTAAGTCTGCACTGATGCCTGACTCAGGGCTTGCAACATACCTTGGCAACCTACACCTCTCATGTTTTGTATTATACTGCATTTTCTAGGTTTGGCAGGAAGAATGTTCTCTTCACAACCATGGCTGTACAGACTGGCTTCAGCTTCCTGCAGATTTTCTCCATCAGCTGGGAGATGTTCACTGTGTTATTTGTCATCGTGGGCATGGGCCAGATCTCCAACTATGTGGTGGCTTTCATACTAGGTAGGAATGGCTTCTGGGACATGGGGTTCCTCCCTCCAACCCTCTGAAAGGCCCAGAAACAGGAAATATTGGGCTATTGGGCTGTGCTTCCAAAGCTCTTGAATATATATGTGTGTTGGGTTGGAGCTGTAGCTGTAGCTCTTGGAGCAAGCCACTCATAGAGACGTGATCACAGGAACTTGTGAGGGCAGGCACTCACAAGGAGCCACCTCTGTGCTGAGCCTTGAAATATGGTGGAGGAGAAGAGCTGGAGCCATTAAGAACCAGCCACACAATAGCCAAGACACATTCTCAGGAGCATAGGGCTTGAGAGAGGTACAGAGGAGGACATTTTAGGGGAAGGGCAGCCTGAGGATGTCTGATCTGAGCTTTGTAGGCTTGAGACTTCTTCCTGGTGGCCTGTGAAGGAACTTACGGTAGTCACTCTGGCCAGTACACAGGTGTGGAGGCTCATGCCAGACAGGGGTAGTTCAGTGCCAGCCTGTCATCACTAGGCCCATCTGGTCTCACCCTGAGTCAGAGCCCGCCCCACAGCCTATCAGCTAAGCACAGGACGAGCCTCCCTGCACTGATAGCAGCCCCATCTCCTGTCAGGCCACACAAGGAAAACTCATCAGCTACAAGGTCACAAGGAGGTCCCTGGGGCCCTCAGCAGGGCCCTTTTCCAGGGAAGGAGTGAGGTGGACTCTGGACAAGTTGATCAGGGTCATCCATAGGAGTGAGAGCCCCCAGTGTGTTTTCTGAGCACAGCAAATGGGCAAATGAGAGAAGCAGAGGTGAGGGGTATCTCTGGGACAGGAAACACAAATTCCCATCATCTCTAGGGTGACAATATATTCTAGCTTGCTCAATACCATCCCAGTTTGTCTCTATTGTCACAGTGTCATTATTAATAATGCCCCTTTAATAGAATTCTAACAATTCTTCTTGCCTCAAAAGTCTGAATCTGGTTAGGTGACTCTGATTGCTTTTTAAGAGTCTGGAGGACTAATTGGCTTTGGAGATGTTGTGCTCTCTTAGTTGAAGGTGTGTACACCCTCCATCAGGCTGCCAGGATGGAATTATTCCACCTCCACTCCTCTATTTGTGAAGAGCCCCGTGCCATGGGCTCAGCCTCAGTGTCTGCAGAGAGGAAGAGGGAGGAGAGAAGGAGGGAAGAACATGCTGGAGCCACACGGTCCCAGCAGATAGCATACTCTTCAGCAGGCCCCAGCGGGAGGAAGCTGCTCCCCTTCCTGCAGGGGGAAGGAGTGGGGCAAGATTTTCTTGAAGTTCATTTGTATAGAGGCATAGGGAGCTTCAGGCCAGTGATGTTGGAAACTGGAGGTTGGAGGATCTTAGGACAGAAATTGCAATCTCCTAGTCCCCAGGGGCTCCAAGATCACAGGGCAAAGCCTACTGTCTGCATGTTTGAAGTCCCCAGAATCCATCTTCTGTGTGATGATCCTCCCTAAACCTGAAAACCCCAACATGTAGCTCTGCTAGGGCTAGACGCATACCAAAAACCAAACAGGCCTCCCCAAAACAGAGGACTCTGACCAGCAGGCTCATATCCCAGGAAGACCTGAAGGACCACCTGGAACAGAAGGGCAGGGAGTCACGGTGAAGCCAGAGAAGCTCCATCTGTGGGAATGGGAACAAGGTGGGACTTGTACCAGGTGGTGGCATCCCCAGTTCTACAGAATGGGCAGCATTGAGATCTGCCTTTTCAGTGGCACAAGGTGCTTCTGGGGCCTCCAAGCCTCCCCTATGCAAGTGGGTGAGGCAAGGAGACCATACTCCAGGCTTCCTACAGGAAACGGCTGCCCTACTGGCCCTGACACTGCCATCTACTCTCCTCCCAGCTCCCCATGCAACGTGTGGTCTCACATGCAGGGTGGAGAAGGGGAAGAGGGCCAAGGAGAAAGTAAGGTCATGGAAGATCAGTCAAGTCAGCAGTCAGTAGGTAAAACCCTGGGTGCAGCAGCCTTGCTATCAGCCAGGATCTGGGCTGCTTAGGGCTTGCTATCAGCCTGGGGCCGGGCCTTCTGTAGGGTGCTCTGGGAACCTCTCCAGTGGTAGTTTTACACCATTGTGCTCTGCAGGAAATTACTGGCTTTTGTGTCCTGGTATGAGACTCGTTGTGTTGGGTTCTCAGGTCTGAAAGTTTAAGAGTGTCCCTGAAAATTAGTCTGCTCTGGAGTGGCTGACTCCCCAGTCAGTGCCTGGAATTGGCGGACACAGTAGAAAGGCAGGGTGGCTGCTGGCTTTCCTACAGTGCAGCAGCGCTCTCTGGTGTTTCTGGGATAAAATTGCTGAATTCCAGGTTGTATTTGACTACAATAAACCAAAAAGTGGGGTCAGGACTGAGGAGTTCTGTAGGTGCCTTCGCTTCTGCCCTCTGGCCCTAAGGAAGGGTTGGCAAAGCTCTGCAGTGATAATTTCACATTAATTTGGGAAGCCAAATTACTCCCACTGTCAAAGCGGTGCAGAAATGAGTCCTTGTTTTGTGCTGCTTTTTAAAAATGATCAAGCCTGCCAGAGTCACAGCAGACTAGAAAAGGGAAAGAAAGAACAGTGCTACCCAATTCAGCATAAAACAGACATGCCTGGAAGTGATGGTGTTGCCAGAATGACACTGGTTTAAGAGGAAATGACCACTCGGGACCAAGGACACCAACCCTACCCACACTTCAGCTCCCCTCACAATCTCCTACTGTTGCCCAGAAATAATGCCCTCCACCTGTCAACAGCCTTCTGGGTAGAATGCCATCAGTATCCTCCCTTATCCCCCATAACTAGCTGCTTAAACACAAAAAGTTACCTGCCTCCTCTCTTGACTGATTCATTAATTCAGTATTTTTTAATACTTCTACATCAGCCTCCCATGTGACATTTCTTTGGGCATGCTGAACCATTTAAAGCCTTGCTTCCTCTGACATCTAGAGGTTTCTCCTTTTGATAGGTGTATAAATGATGGATCTTCCTTTACAACTCTGGCTACTAGGAAGCTCAGGCAAGTTTGGAATTTAACTACATCAATGATGCAGCTTTTACCAGCCACGTATTTGTTTTTTTACTGTTTTTAAATTGAAAAGTTGAAATATAAATTTTTCTTAGCCTGTTTGGGATGCCATAACAAAATCCTGTAGACTGGGTGGTTTAAATGACCAAAATTTATTTTCCACAGTTCTGGAGGATGGAAGTCCAAGATCAAAGTACCAGCAGGGTTGGTGTCTAGTGAGGGTTCTCCCCTTGGGTTGCCTTCTCCCTAAGTGCTCACATGGTCTTTCCTCTGTACAAGTGCTCAGAGAAAGGAAATGCAAGAAAGAGAAAGCAAGCCATAGAGAGCTCACTCTCTGGTATCTCTTCTTATAAGGACACTAATCCTATATCCTATCAGGTCAAGGGCTACAATGTATGAATACTGGAGGGACACAAACATTCAGTCCATGACAGATTTGCATACCATGATATTCACACTTTTAAAGTGTACAGTTCAGTGTTTTTTAGTAAATTCACAAAGTTGTACACCCATCAACACTATCTAATGCCTCATCACCCCAAAAAGAAACTCTATACTCATTAGTAGTCATTTCCCTCTTCCCTTTGCCCCTGGCAATCACTAGTTTACTTTCTGCCTTTAATGGATTTCCCTATTCTGTACATTTGATATGAATAGAATCATATAATATGTGGCCTTTGGGACTGACTTCACTCGTTTTGAAGGTTGATCCATGTTATAGCATGAATTAGTATTCCACTGGATGAAGACAACACATTTTGGCCATCCATTCATCAGTCATTAACCGTCTGGAAGTTTCTACTTTGAGGCTGTTATGAATAATGCTATGAACATTGGAGAATACGTTTTTTGTGGAAATATATTTTTAATTATCTTGGGTATATATCTAGGAGTGGAAATGCTGGGTCCTATGGTGATTCTATATTTAACCTTTTGAGGAACTGCCAAACTATTTTCAAAGTAGTCAGCTGCATAGTTTTGTTCTTTTCACCAAGGCACAACTTTTAGTTTTCTTTATATCTTACTTTAATGTTACCATTATTTTCTTGTGTTTAAATTTGAAGTTGCCTCAAAATCTCGAAGAGATGAGCTGGCATATAAATACATAAATAAATACATAAACATGATGCAGAAATTTTCTAGCATGCCTTATTTGCATTGCACCATGAGAAGGAAGAACTCACTCCTGTCTAGTCACAAGAAGCTCACTGCCTGGTTGTGGAGAGGCAGCCAACATAGTTGTCACTGTGGACATGGGGACATGGGTCATGGGAGTAGGGCACATATCATTGCTGGGTATACACAAAGATAGGAAAGGTTACTTTTGACTAGAGTGATCGGTGCAGAGAGCAGGGAAGCCTGAGCAGGAGGACATCTATTAAGTCCTGAGCATTTTTTGGGAAGCAGAGGGGTTCTGCTGTCTTTCACTGGGCCCTTTTGGATCAAAGGCATTGTGCTTTCCATCATTCCCTTGAATGTAGCACATTTCAACTGCTTGACCAGGATAAGAATAACTATTGCTGAACACCTGCCACATGCCAGATACCCTTCTAGTCACTTTACATATGTGATCTCAGCCTTCATAGTAATATCTCCAGGAAGGAGATATTATTATTATCACAGTCACTCTAGCTGCAAGTTAGCACCAAGGAATCCAGGCTCTCCTCGTGCCAGGTGGAGGACACTCCTAGCCCAGGGTTCTTGGGTCTCACCTCATATCCTGGCAGCTGCACTACAGTCTCATTTCTTGAGCTGGGGTCTGCTGAGGGCCTCTGTTGGTCATTTATGAAGGTTCATGTCCTGCCTCTGTGTGAAATGGGCCCAGCGGTTCCAGAGGCAGGTACTGCTCTACTTGGAAGGGAGCCTGGCCCTCTCTGAGTCACTCCCTCTTGGAGAGAATGCTCAGATTCAGGTGGGTGTGACAGATGGTAGGCAATACTCCTAGGGCTATCCTGGCCCTCATCCTAGTTAGGTGTGTCCCTTTGACTTAGATGTCAAAATTTCACTCCCAGAAGACACTCAGAGGCCCAGCCAGACCAAGACCAACCAGGCTTTGCACTAGAAGCAAAGCAGGCAGAGGAGGCCGATGGAGCAGAGGAGGCCAGGACAGGGATCCCCAGTCAGCACAGCAGGAGTCACTACTGTCATCTGTCTCACTGCTACATGGAAAGCTCGTGACATCTGCAGGCCATAAAAGATCTGCGTAATCAGGCTCCTTTCCCAGCGTTCCTCAGAGGGGCTGGCTGGCCTCCAGCGACAAGCCCAGGAAGGGAAAATGCAAATCCACTTCTGAAAGAGGGATAAGGAGTGCAGATCACCTGAGTTCAAAAGTTCAAGACCAGCCTGGCCAACATGGCAAAACCCAGTCTCTACTAAAAATATAAAATTAGCCAGGCGTGGTGGCTAGTGCCTATAGTCCCAGCTACTTGGGAGGCTGAGGCAGAAAAATCACTTGAACCCAGGAGGCAGAGGTTGCAGTGAACTGAGATTACACCACTGCATTCCGGCCTGGGTGACAGAGTGCAACTGTCTC